>NC_137460.1:139986072-140586072 GCF_964235325.1 Thermobia domestica
CTACTTACGGACAGAGTTCGGAAAGATAATTTTCTATCATTTCCCCTTTTGCATCATGTCAATTATACTTTAATAATCTTTTTCTCCGTTGCATTAAACTCGAGCCGTGAAATGATAAATACCCTCTGTGCTTTCCTATACGTGTTTTATTCTGTTCATTTATCTCCAACTATTTTCATATTAGGATGCTAGTGGTACTGGACGTTTTATCTGGTACAGGCACCATGTCTTGGCAGCCGTTTTGAAAACGGTGACCCATATGAAAAATCTTTTACTACAACACTGTTTAGTGTTTCAAGATTTATCCAACGACGTATCACTTGACCCATATTTCGGTTTAAAATTTCTAAGTTTGGCCCCCTTGAAAGACAGTCCTGGGAGCACTGCGACAACATATTCGACGCGCCCCATGCCTTTCCTGTTTCACTTTCTGACTGTTCGTTTATCTCCAACTGTTTTCATATTAGTGGTATTGGACGTTTTATCAGATGCAGGCACTATGTCTTGGCGGCCATCGGATGTGAAAAATCTTTTGCCATAACACTTTTTATTTTTTAAAGATCTATGGAACGAGGTATTACTCGCCCCATATTTTCATTTAAAATTTTAAAGTTTGGCGCTGGTATCCCATGAAAGGCGTCCCCGGGCGGCGCCGCGACAACACCATTCGGTGTGCCCCTTGGCATTTCCTATTTGAGTTTTTGTTCGGTTCATTTATGTTCAACCGTTTTCGAGATATCTCAGTGGAAAGATTAAAATGGGCCATCCTGTATATATATATATAGAGGAAAAGGTGCAAATATGGGCTACCACTTTTTGACTGCAAATAACTCGTAGATACATGGAAGTCGAGCAAATTTAATTACTGCAATAAAGACTATGCGACATTTCCTACACAAGATATTAAGAAAATTGAAAATAACAAATCTCTAGTATTGTATATTTATATTTTTCTGACACTCTACGAAATTACGGTTCAAGAAATGGTGGTGCAAATATGGGCTACCAGTACAAAAACATACTAATATGAAAAAAAGTGGTACAAAAGATCACAATACTACCAAATGTAAGTATATACACTTAGAGACAATAGTCACACACACACTCGTCGTGTTCAGCACCTGCGCATTCATTATGTGCCCACATGTGACACTTTATGCACTGAACCTAGAGTTCCCCGTGTGTATCCGCTGAAAAGTTGCCGCGACAGAAAATGCAGGGCACATCTTCATCTGTAGGTTTCTGCACGCCAACAAGTAGATCTAACCCCACATCACTGTCACTGTCGTCGAACAAAGTTGCTACAGACTTTGTGGATGATTCCCCATAGTCCAGTCTTCTAGCAGGGGTTGATTGCTTCGTTGCAGAGCCTGCCATTTCTATTTTCTGGATGTTTTTGCATCCTTTTTTGCATGTTTTGCAGTTGCTATCGTCGATTCATACAGGGGCAGCCTATAGGGGGATCCAGTTATGAGCGATTCAGCGCTACTCTTGCGACTTCTGTGGCTTGTCTTCTTCTTGATGGTGGAAGGAGGTGCAATTTGAAATTAACGGACCAGCTGTGATGGACCTGCATGAGACTGTAAATCTGAAGTACTGCTTGGTGAAGAGGGCTGATTTTCTGTTGATGGCACGCTGCTTGTTGTCCCTGCATCAGTCTCCACAACAACAAAATCTTCGTCAGTGAAGATGCTCCTGTCAAACGGCATTATTCCTGTAACACGAAAACCATTTACTGCTACGTCTGCTCTCTACACTTTCAAAAAAGCTTTTCCGAAAGGCTTCATGATGTCATAAGGACTAAGAGGACCACTGGAATGAAGAAGAGCAGATCTGATCTCATTGCTGTAATGATGCTTGAGAGGACCCATAAAAGTTTGTCCAACGGTTGTAACTTTTACGTACAATGGGGCGGCAATGATTTAAAAATAAATCTGTCCATGCTCTACCGGCTTCTTCTGATGTGAAAGGATGAGGCAAACCATTCACTACTGCTAATTGATACGCAAGACGTCTCAAATCTGTCACCGTGAAACCAAAGAAATGTGACTCCATAAACAGCAAATATTCCACCAACATCTTCTCAAGCTGCGCCCCTAAGACAGTCCGTCTTCCGTGTGGTTTCGACGCTGCTACTTCAGGAGAGAGAGATTTGTCTTGCTAAGAGATTGTAAAGTTGTGCGAGGATAGTTAAACACTTGTGCAGCTTTTAGTGTCCCCATTTTCTTTTCTCTGACAGCAGCAATTGCTTTCGCCATGTCTTCTTTATTCCATTGTTTCCGTTTATTCTGTGGCATATATCTCTGCTTGCTCCTTGGCATGCTGTAAAATAAATCGTAAAGACTAATTAGAAGCTTGGCTCAACATGGTGCAAATATGGGCTGGTAGCCAATATTTGCACCAGGCAAGGTAGCCCATATTTACACCACCACGCCACATCTCAATTTTATATTCCATATACCATAGTTGGTGTTATCTGCACCTAACATACACAGTACCAACAATTCTAATATTTGAACTCAACAGACACACTCAGAAAAGGACGCCCCATACACTCATTTCCAAGTAAAAATATGAAACAAATATACCTGCGAAAGTTTTTGTTCCCTCAAGAAACAACAAAAATGCACTATCCACTCTGTATGAGGCTGTTTCACTCACAACTGCATCCTCTACCTGAGTAGCCTCGTACCAATAACTTGTCGCATTCTCACAAGAGTGCGTCACTTAACACTTCTTTAATTTGGATTGACAGTATTTACACCATAGCCAATATTTGCACCTCCTCCTCTATATATATATATATATATATATATATATATATATATATATATATATATATACAAGGGCGGATCTAAGGGGGGGCTACGGGGCTATAGCCCCCCCTTGACCCTCAGGTTCACACTGGATAAAATGAGCTTCAATTCAGCTTTACACTGGATAAAACGGCAAATTATGGTTTAGCCCCTCCCTTGATCATATATTGGATCCGCCACTGTATATATATATATATAGCCACGGACCCAGTATATGATCAAGGGAGGGGCTAAACCATGATTTGCCGCTTTATCCAGTGTAAAGAAAGTAGGATTGAAGCCCATTTTATCCAGTGCATACCTGAGCGTTAAGGGGGGCTATAGTCCCTATAGCCCTTCCCTAGGATCTACAATATATATTTGCAAAACGCGTGTTGGCCAAATAATATTACTTGTGCACTCTTTGTTAATACTATTGATGTTATTGTTGTTGTTATTTATTTTTTTATTCTTTTTCTTTTTTTTCCGCTTGTTGACAGATAACTTGAATTACCTATATACTTATATCGGGTGTTGCAAAATAAGTGTTACAACTCTTGAGAGGTGACTCCTGACACTGAGACAAGAAAAAAAGTTCTCTTGAACTTTCGGCTATCGGACATAGTTTCAGATCTGCAAGGTGCCGAAAGCGTGGGAAAATGACTTTCGGACGCCAATAGTTCGGAAACTATCCAACATAAAGAGGGCGGGTAAAAAATTCACTGAAGAAGTCATACCTGCTCTATTGAATTTTGCATGTTTCACAATCCTACCATGCACGCGCAAGGGATTCCCCAAAGGAACGTAGAGAGTCCCGGATAATCTGCCAAGTGAAACTTGGTCTAAATGGATATGAATTGATAGGCTTTCTACCAGGTAACAATAATTCGTTTGTATTAAGTCGATATCTGGAACAAATACAAAATGGCGGACACCTTCTTGCCCGTTGTGTGTGGTTGCATAATCGCCAGATACGGATGCCGGCCAACATTGACGTTCTGAGTATTAAGTGTAACGAATTTGTACTCAAATACTCTAGAAAGACATCTGGAGTGTTGGTAGAGCATAACAGATGAAGCAGGGTGATTCACATGTGTGGAAACACTTAACGAAAAATGCCCAGAAATGCACACATACTCAGTAAACGTGAGTTCAAATCGTCGGAAATGTAAGGATTAACGTCAAGAGCACGAAAGCCAGTGCCAATTCACCAATAATATTCCCTCAAACCGATGCTATATAATGTGCACAGTTGCATACCAATAAGGATGCAACAACTGAAGCCAAGTTGAAATTGTACAATTGGACTCACTAAGAAACTGGGTAAACTAAATGAATGTCACTAGTGGGATCACATGATCGATATTGAAATGTGGCCAATGTGTGTGTTGATAGCAACATGTAGCTAATGGACAAATGTCAACATGTCCCACTACTGCTGGGACAGCGTTCCACGTGCGAGAAATAGGAAAATAACTACTCGGGTCTTGAATCTGAGGCCGTGGGGTGCCAGTAGGATTGGAAACTGTGACCACGCGAGCAAAAGCGAGCGCTCTAGCCGTGAGGTTCGAAGGAGCCTCACTTTCTATGTATTAATTTCTTTGAGGAGTACCCACTTTGTTTGGCAAGCGCTCTTGTACTACAGCCTCCCGACATGCTTGTGTGTTTCATTTTGTTACTCCTACTGCACAGTTGTAAACAATCAGAGCTTTAAGACGTTTCTTCCTATTTCTCATGTCGTTTTACTTTCCATATGTATGGTGTTTCAGCTGTAGTGTTAAATGTGCAAAATCGGTTCATTTTCGTCTTTGTCTTGGCATGTGCACGTGTGTAAGATACAATTTCTGGAGGTATTTTCCTATATTTCGAGTACGTCATATGTCCTAGAAGACGTGGGACATGATACAAGTTTGTTATTTTTACGCTCTATCAGAATTTGAACCATGCATTAAGCGATTTCTTTTCATATGTGTCGACTGTGGAACAATGTCCCAAACAAAGAGGGACATTGGTACAATCGTGTTCTAGTTAGGTTCTACCAAAAAGTGCACCAGATGTAATAGCAGAATGTACAATGTTATTTTCCTAGTTTTCGCACGTAAGACGGTGTCCCAGCAGTAGTGGGACATGTTGATATTTGTCCATTAGCTACATGTTGATATCAACACACACACAGGCCACATTTCAATATCGATCATGCGATCCCACTTGTGACATTCATTTAGTTTACCCAGTTTCTTAGTGAGTCCAATTGTACAATTTCAACTTGGCTTTAGGTGTTGCATCCTTATTGGTATGCAACTGTGCACATCATATAGCATCGGATTGAGGAAATATTATTGGTGAATTGGCAATGGCTTTCATGTTCTTGACGTTAATCCTTACATTTCCGACGATTTGAACTCACGTTTACTGAGTATGAGTGCATTTCTGGGCATTTTTCGTTAAGTGTTTCCACACATGTGAATCACCCTGCTTCATCTGTTATGCTCTACCGACACTCCAGATGTCTTTCTAGAGTATTTGAGTACAAATTCGTTACACTTAATACTCAGAACGTCAATGTTGGCCGGCATCCGTATCTGGCGATTATGCAACCACACACAACGGGCAAGAAGGTGTCCGCCATTTTGTATTTGTTCCAGATATCGACTTAATACAAACGAATTATTGTTACCTGGTAGAAAGCCTATCAATTCATATCCATTTAGACCAGGTTTCACTTGGCAGATTATCCGGGACTCTCTACGTTCCTTTGGGGAATCCCTTGCGCGTGCATGGTAGGATTGTGAAACATGCAAAATTCAATAGAGCAGGTATGACTTCTTCAGTGAATTTTTTACCCGCCCTCTTTATGTTGGATAGTTTCCGAACTATTGGCGTCCGAAAGTCATTTTCCCACGCTTTCGGCACCTTGTAGATCTAAAACTATGTCCGATAGCCGAAAGTTCCAGAGAACTTTTTTTCTTGTCTCAGTGTCAGGATTCACCTCCCAAGAGTTGTAACACTTATTTTGCAACACCCGATATAATACCTATTATGCATACATGTCCTTGTTCCGGAAGTAATCTTTAATCAATATAAAATTTCAACGTAATAAACGCAAGATTAGTTTTCTCGAATAAAGATTGCATGCACCGTAGAAAGCTCAAGAATAATATTAATCTACGTATGTTACGGCACTGGATATGTGCTTCCGTAATGCATTACGACCTTATGTACTTTTATAAGAAACAGAATGCACTTAAAATGGGACGCGAACTATGCGAAACATCGGACTTTGAATCTAACTTGTTTGGTGATCCAACTCGAGATCTCAGATAGCAAAGATGAGTGTAGTAGCTCCCACCACAAGGTTCAGGAACGTTCGTGTTATAAAGTGTCAATTAAGCACGGAGATGTGAAACAGTAATAAAGCATTTCCTCAATTTCAAACAAAATACGTATATTGTAGTAATAATTTACCCTATTTGTTAAAATAATGAACGTTATATTCTGTTTTTAAAATGACAGTCAAAGCTGAATGTACTGAATAATAAATGAGAAATTGTAAAGTTTCAATTTTGGACGATTAAATACATTCGTGCTGCTATGTGTTGCGTTATCCGTTAGGAGGTATTGAGCAATTCTGATTCAATGGAAGGAAATAAACTACTGTATAGTAGTGGAGTTAATTTAATAGAGTTTAATTGTATACGCAGTTCTGAGGCTATATGAGACAAAGTCTATTGCTGAAAGTGAAATATGGGTTCTATTAGGGTTTTTTGGTGATATACCCATTGAACCTGGAACACGCGCATGGAAAGAATTAGCACTAGCAAATTAGCTATATGAAGTGGTACACCATACCATAATTCTAAGTCAAAATGAAAGGAAAAAATAAGCGGATAAGACAGACTGTACGAGAATAATACTTTCACTATTTTAATTTCACAATATTTATTTCGAGACTTTCGAGACTTTCGAGACGAGACCGAGATTTGGTACTCGAGACCGAGACCGAGATCGAGACAAGCACCGTTTGACCGAGACGAGACCGAGACCGAGACAGTGATTTTTTACTCGAGACGAGATCGAGACCGAGACCGTTATTTATCAACCGAGACGAGACCGAGACTGTACAAAGTCTCGTCTCGTCTCGTCTCTATACCATCCCTACAAATGGCAGTTCTTTGTTTTCATACTTGATACAAAGGTAAGAAAATAAACTAGTAACTATGTTAGATAAACATAGCACACACTATTTCTACAGGTGTTGATGCAATTCAAAGAATGTGAAAATAATGTCTGCCCGCTTTTCATCTTTAGAAATTAGAAGTTAAGGTAGGAAGAATTGCAGTAATGTAAATCGGGACTAGTTAAAAACGATGAGATAGACTCATCTTGAAGAACGCTTCGCGATATTTTCCTCATTGACGAAGGTCTATATCACTTGTTTTTGAGTTAAAGAAGGAAACCTCGAGTAAGTCATTCTGACACTCATAAGGAACGTCTCCTAATACGAGCATTAGTACGAGTATTTTGTGTTAGGCTTACATGCAATGCTTTTAACTAGCAAATAATTTAAGCGGAGGATTAAGTAAGGAGGTAGGTAAGTGTTTAACGCATTGAACTTATATTCAGGGAACCCGCTTTCAAATCCCGGTAGGGTTCTAACTTTTTCAAATGTTTCAATTTCAATACATACTCAGTGTGACAAGCAAGATTTATTCTCCTCCAGAAAGAGAAAGATGTTGGAATGAGGAAAATTGGAGAAAATGTCTCAATAAAGGCAATCATTTACTAACTTATTTAAAGCAGTTATTCTAGATTTGATATTTCCGTCTACTTTCAAGTATTTTCTGATTCATGTGTGATCAGTGTTTTATTTCTTTGAATATACAGTATGTAGTGAAATAACACTTTACATACACAACAATATCGAGATTAACATATGATGTTCATTGGACAACACACTCTGAACCACAAAGATTGATCTCAGAATGGAGAAATGTTTCGTGCGTTATCTACTCACAATTTTACTTGCATAAAGACTGGACTCAGTGCTACCAACTGCTATCAGTGCCGAGAAAAGTTACCTGTAAATTGGGTTGAATCTTTCTAGGCGTTCCCACAACTACAAATTACCTGGACCCCATGTTATGGAATTAGAGCCCTAGGGGGGAAGATACATTTGTGGTTGAGTGTACATAGATTTTCCTAACATGAGTAACACTATGTGCGGTTAATCTAAAATATTCCAAGTATTTTTCCTCTTTCTTTTTTCCTTCTTTCCTTTCTTTTTTACTCCCGAATTATGCGCAGGTAGGGGACATCTTGGGGTCTTTTTTACTACTGCGCATGCGCAAACAAACCACGCCCCCTTCACGTTGATTGGCTGGCGCCGGTCACGTGACCCCCGACCCAGGCCACGCTTACTTGGCACCGCCCACGTTTGGCCACGCTCTCTGCACATGCCCACTGGACTCACGTACTCGTTCCCATTTATGCGGAAAGAAAATCTACTTCCTATGTCAAACTTGTGATATGGGGGTTTTCGAACCTGCCACACTTATTTTACCTGGGTCCTATATATATATGACACTTAAAACCCAATCACTTGCCAAGGAAGCCGCATATAGAGGTGGTGTTTCTACACACACCAACAACTATTTAAATACATGTTCCAAAAATACTGACAATCGAGGTCAAAGGTCAAAATACTTAAAACCTAATAACTCGAAAACGGAACCACACATTGAGGTGCTGATTTAGTCATCACACCCACGTTTGCCCACGCCAGTGGCCACGCCCACTTGACTCACGTACTCGTTCCCTTTTATGACCTACTGCGCAAAGAAAATCTACATCTAGGCCCTTCCTATGTCAAACTCGGATATGGGGGTTTTCCAACATGACACAGTTATTTTAACTGGGTCTTATAAATCAAACTTAAAAGCCAATCACTCATCAACGAAGCCGCAATTTCAGGTGGTGTTTCCACACACCAACAACTACATGTTCCAAAAATACTGACCATCGAGGTCAAAGGTCAAACCTAATAACTCGAAAACGGAGCCACATATTGAGGGGTTGTTTTGGTCATCACGCCCACGTTTGGCCACGCCCACTGTACTCACGTACTCGTTCCCTTTTATGACCTACTGCGCAAAGCAAAATCTACATCCAGGCCCTTCCTATGTCAAACTCGGATATGGGGGTTTTCGAACATGCCACACTTATTTTACCTGGGTCTTATATATGACACTTAAAACCCAATCACTCGTCAACGAAGCCGCATATTGAGGTGGTATTTCCACACACCAACAACTACATGTTCCAAAAATACCGATCATCGAGGTCAAAGGTCAAAATACTTAAAACCTAATAACTCGAAAACGTAGCCACATATTGAGGTGCTGTTTTGGCCATCAACTACCGCATGTCCCAAAGTCTAAGGTCAAAAATACTTAAAACCTAGTAACTCGAAAACGGAGCCAGGTATTGAGGTGGTGTTTTGGTCATAAAATACCACATGGTCCAAAGGTCAAAGGTTACGTTTTGCCACGCCAACTGGACAAACGTACTCGTTCCCTTTTATGACCAACTGCGCGAATAAAATCTTCATCTAGGCTCTTCCTATATCAAACTCGGATATGGGGGTTTTCGAACATGCCAGACTTATTTTATCTGGGTCTTATATATGGCACTTAAACGTCACTCGTCAACGAAGCCGCATATTGAGGTGGTGTTTCCACAAACCAACAACTACATGGACCAAAAATACCGAACATCAAGGTCAAAGGTCAAAATACTTAAACACCTAAGAACTCCAAAACGGAGCCACATGAGGTGCTGTTTTGGGCATCAACTACCACATGTCCCAAAGATCAAAGGTCAAAATACTTAAAACCTAATAACTCCAAAACGGAGCCACATGAGGTGCTGTTTTGTTCATCAACTACCACATGGCCCAAAGGTCAAAGGTCAAAATACTCAAAACCTAATAACTCGAAAACGGAGCAACATATTGAGGTGGTGTTTCCACATTTAGTAATTGATCATCAACTACAGACCATCGAGGTCAAAGGTTAAAATACTTGAAACTTAATAACTCGAAAACGGAGCCACAAATTAATGTACCGTTTCCACATTTAGGAATTGGTCATCAATTGCTGACCATCGAGGTCAAAGGTTGAAATACTTAAAACCCAATAATTCGAAAACGGACCAACGTATCGATGTGCTGTTTTGGGCACCAACTACCACATGTCAGAAAGAATAAAGGTCAAAATACTTAAAACCTAATAACTCGAAAACGGAGCCACGTATTGAGGTGGTGTTTTGTTCATCAACTACCACATGGCCCAAAGGTCAAAGGTCAAAATACTCAATACATAATAACTTGAAAACGGAGCCACATATTGAGGTGGTGTTTCCACATTTAGTAATTGATCATCAACTACTGACCATCGAGGTCAAAGGTTAAAATACTTAAAACCTAATAACTCGAAAACGGAGCCACGTATTTAGGGCTGTTTTCACATTTAGTCATCGCTCATCAACCATTGACGAAATGTGGAAACACCGTCTCAATACGTTGCTTGATTTTCGAGTGATTGAGTTTTAAGTATTTTGACCTGTGACATCGATGGTCGGTAATTTTGGAACATGTATTTGGAACATGTATGATCAATGACTAAATGTGGACACGGCACCTCAATATGTGGCTACGTTTTCGAGTTATTGGGTTTTAAATATTTCGACCTTTGACCCGATGGTCAGTTTTTGGTGGCCAATTACTAAATGTGGAAACGGCACATCAATATAAGGCTCCGTTTTCGAGTTATTAGGTTTTTCAGTATTTTGACCTTTGACCTTTGGGACATGTGGTGTTTGGTGACCAATTACTAAATGTGGAAACGTCACCTCAATATGTGGCTCCGTTTTTGAGTTATTAGGTTTTAAGTACTTTGACCTTTGACCTTCGGGTCATGTGGTGGTTGATGACCAATTACTAAATGTGGAAATGGCACCTCAATCTGTGGCTCCGTTTCCGAGTTTGGATTTTAAGTTTTTTGACCTTTGACCTTTGGGTCATGTGGTGGTTGATGACCAAAACAGCAACTGAATGTGTGACTCCGTTTTCAAGTTATTAGGGTTAAAGTATTTTTGGGTTTTGAAAACCGTATACCCCTAGCTGTATCCGTGTGCTAACAATTGTCGATTATTTGAAATGTTGGCGAAAAATGGTCCATCCATTGTCGAGGAATGTCAACTTTGAAAACCATGTACCCAAGCGTTCTCGAAAAATTGGAGCAAAGAATGGTCCTGCCCTGTCCTGGCAATGTTAAATTTGGCAACGTTGAAATCCAGGGGTGATGTTGTCTTATCTTGGCCATTTGCACAAGAGTTACGATGCTATTAGCGCTGTTGGTAAATATAAATCAATATGTAGCAGATAGCCGTAAAATACAGAGAGAAAATAATGATTGATAATTTGCTAATAGATGGCATCTCAATATGTGGCATGCAGAAAAGAATGATAAATAATACTACTAATAGTTCTACTTAAATATCTTTTTATTCAGAGAGCAATCTAAGGAACGGAGATTTGGCCGACAACGTAGGTTCAAATCCTGTTTGGAGCCGTAATAATTTATAACTTTGGCCGGGTTATAAAGCATTACATCTCCATAGATTGTTGAATAAAAAACTCTATCTCTCAATTGGAAGATGAAGAGCTCCAATGCCGCGCCATGGCAGGGGGTTTCAGTGTCATAGTTGCAACCTGGCCCCCAGGCAATCATCTCCCAGTTATGAGAGTTAGCGTCTTTTCGAGAGAAGTTTTGCAAAAATTTACAATAATTAATTATTATTATTATTATAAGTTATTAGGAAAAAAGGCATTTTATTATAGTGTAGTTAGAAATTCCATTTACAAAAAAAATAAGGAACAGAGAGAGCGGATTTGATCCAGTAGAAATTCTATAAGCATTGCTCTCAATATAGCGTAGACGTTATTACAGAAGACACTATTTGGATTTCTTAGTGATCTACAGTGAATGCTTGTTGATCGTTGTAAAACAGTAAGCGTTAAGAATAATAGGTTATTAGAAAAAACACTAATTGGCGTTCTATAGTTGGAAGACCCCAATTAAGATAAAACAACAAACATTAACGCTAATACAATATTAGAAAAAAACATTACTTGGTGATCTACAGCTAATGATTGTTGATCGTTGTAAAACTGCGGGCGTTATTAAAAAAACATTACTTGGTAATCTATAGTTGGAAGAGACCCCACTATAGTAAAAAAACCGCAAACATTAACGATTTTACAATATACTGGAAAAATTTCTTGGTATTCTATAGTTAGAAAAACAGCAAATATTAATGATTTTACAAAAAAATGGAGAGATTTAGTATACTATCTGAATCACGTCAATATTATAGACAATTTAAGAATAATGGAAATTTACTGACCATTGAATTAACTTCTCCTCCAGAGGGAGAAAACCCCCTTGAATGGGTAGAAAATTTTATTCGTGATTTGGTACAGTATGTAATGAGAGGTGTGCTCCTTCATCATCGTGTAGGGTTGACATTCATAAATCAAAATCATCCCGATAAACCATTTTATCTGTCTTTTCGGACTGCTAATAATATAACTGCTGAAAATGTGTGTGGGGCGTTAGAAAAAGTAATTCAATCAAATACATCATTCCTATATCAAGATCGTTTTATTCTTTATTTCCACCACGTCGAACTACCTATTGGTAGGGGACGGGTGAAAAAGAATTTCTCTGATATAAACGAATATGTAAAAAGTAACAAAGTATTATGGTTATTAAAAACCCTTATTATTATTGTCTAGCCCAAGCTCTGGTTGTAGCTATACGGCTTATTGAACATAAATGTAATCGAAAAGAAAGAGATAGATGTCAGTATCAATACTCAACAAATATGTTTAAAAAAGTATCTGAATTAAGTGAAAAGGCTGGTGTTAGCTTAGAGAATGCCGGAGGAATACCGGAATTAAAAACAATTTCAGACGTATTTTTCGGCATACAAAATCACGGTGTATGACGGGTTGTCGGGAGATAAAATATTTTTTGAGGGTCACGGTCATGGTAAACAAATTAATTTACTATATATTAACAATCATTATAACGTCATCACTAATCTAACAGCTGCATTTTCTTGCGGTTACTATTGCGAAGAATGTCATAAAAAATTCCAAACTAAAGACAGGCATGCGGTGAAGTATAAAGCTTTGTGTAATAAATGCCGGTATAGACCACCATACACCATTACAGAAAGTGTAATATATTGCAAAGAATGCAATAGATGCTTTTATGGGGCTCAGTACTACAAAAACCATAAGGCTTCATTATGTGATATTCTGAAAGAGTGTCCTCAATGTCGTAAAGCATACGCGGTGAAATAAGGGCGGAATCCACATGTCTGTGGGGACCTATTCTGCACAGGGTGTAATAATATGACGCCGTCAGGGCATTCATGTTACGTTCAACCGTGCCGAACACGTACTCCACAGAAATGGCTGTTCGTGTTTTATGGCATTGAGTGCCGCCAGGATAAAGAAGTAGCCGGTGGTATTTTTGAGCATGAGTCCAACCTGTTAGTTAGCCAACAGATATGTTATTATTGTAGAAACAGTGCAAGTGAACGGTGTGGCGTATGTTGTATTAGACAACGTGTATTTTATGGGGACAAATGCATTGTAGAGTTTCTAGATTATTTAACATAAGGCGTTCTGGAATAAACAAAATAGTCGCTGTAGCTCATAACGCAAAGGGGTATGACACCCATTTTGTTTTACGCGCGATGAGGATTGATAAAGAGTGGACGCCGCGAATAATTATGCATGGGTGCAAAATTTTAGCGATGGAATATTCATATTTAAAATTTATTGATAGTCTAAATTTCCTACCAATGCCTTTGTCCAAATTAAGCGACGCGTTCGATTTGTCCGTCTCAAAGGGTCATTTTCCTCATTTATTCAACACAAAGGCTAATCTGTAGTATAGGAGTGCTTTACGCAGCATTGAATATTACGATGTGGGGGGCTTAAAAAAGAAACTGAAAGAGAAGTTTTGCGTTGGTATAATGAGGAAAAACAAATACTTGGAGAGACAGGCTACATTTTAAAAGAACAGCTCATTAAATACTGTGTAAACGATGTGAACGTGCTGCGCAATGCGTGCATTAAATTTGTGAACGAATTTGAAGTTATATCGAGTGTCAACCCATTTCTAGAAAGTATAAGCATTGCCAGCGCGTGCAATTATTGTATAGAAAAAAGTTCTTGCGAACAGACACCATTGGTATTATCCCACATAGTGGTTACAGGTGGCGTGATAAGCAATCTGTCGATGCCTTTCAGTGGCTCGTGTACGATGCCGACGGATTAAAAACACAAATCAAGCATTCTGGTAACGGACGAGAGCTTGTGGTGCGTGGTGGGTATAATGTGGATTGTTATGCGCACTATAACGGGCAGAACATGTTTGGGAGTATCAGGGTTGTCTATTCCACGGGTGTCAGGCGTGTTACCACACAGGTCGTGATAACACCATTTATAACGATGCATACACTATTTTTAATATGCGTTATGAGAATACTGTAAAGAAAATTAATAGATTAAAAGAACTGGGGTATATAGTGCATGAAATGTGGGAATGCCAGAGGCGCGAGTTTCTGAAAGGACACCCGACAGTGAATATATTTGTAAAAAAAAGCACCGCATGGCTAAGAAATGCCCAATTCGTCCGCGGGATGCCCTGTATGGTGGCAGGGTCGACGCCATGAAACTTTGCAAAAAGGTGAAAGAGGAAGAACGTATCATATAATCGCCCTTTATCCTTATTGTTGTAAGGTGAAAAAATATACTGTGGGTCATCCGAAAATTTATGTGGGAGATGACGAGTGCCCTAATATTTCGGAATTTGAGAGAATAATAAAGAGCACGGTATTAGCCACGGACAATCTCTACCACCCAGTGTTGCCCTATCGGAGTGGTGAAAAGTTATTATTCCCCTTATGCCGAACATGGGCGGATACTCTTAATGAAGAAGAATGCAGGCATTCGGATGAGGAGAGAGCTTTGCCTGCAGTATGGCTTGTAAACGAAATATGGGTAGCTGTTGAGAAAGGATACAGAGTGCTGGAAAAACATGAGGTATGGAGCTATGAAGTTGTAATGTATGACGCTGAAAAGAGAGCGGTCTTTTCACGGACTACATTAACCTGTTTAGGAAGATCCAGACTGAATGTAATAGTTGGCCTGCAGGATGCGCCACAGAACAATAAAAAGACCATTTCATACACGAGTATTATGAGAAAGATTGTATCCAATTAGACCGAGAAAAGATTACGCGCAACAAACCTAAGAAACGAATTTCGAAGCTTTGGGTAAACAGCCTGTGGGGTAAGTTCACACAAAGAGAAAACATGGAGCAAATCACCATCATTAAAACTCAAGAGGGGTATTTCGATAAATTAACAAATCCGAATATTGAAGTTAAATCACGTATTCCAATCGGCGACAAAATCTGTGTGCTCAACTGGAGTGTTAATGAGAGCGTTATTTCTCCTACTAAAAATATTAACGTGATAATCGCCGCATACACCATGACACACGCACGCCTCGAGTTATTTCGTTATTTGGATTTCCTTGGCGAGTGTGTGTTATATTATGATACCGACAGTATTATTTACACTCAATCACCTGGTGAGCCACAGTTAAAAATAGGAGTGTATTTAGGGGAATGGAAGAATGAGTTAGCAGAATATGGTCCGGATGCATATATCGAAGAATTTTGTGCTGGTGGTCCCAAATGTTACATCTATACCGTTGTTAACACCCTTAATGGTAAAACAAAAACAATATGTAAAATCAAGGAATCGCACTGAATAATAAAAAATTAAAATATGTTAACTTTGAACAGATGAAAGATACGATTTTAAAGAATTCACCATCTATCAGCGTTCCTCTCGGTCGACAAATTGTACGTACTAAAGATTGTAAATTGTTTACTAAGCCGGAGACGCATAACATCTATCAGGTTACTGCTAGAAAACAAAACGAATAGAAAATTTTGACACATTTCTATACGGGTATAAAAGAAAACGAATAGGCTAAATACAGTATTATTAGAAACGAAAGTTTTTAATTAAGTAGAGAGAGAGAGAGAGTGGTGACTAAAAAAATGGATAATCAAATATTTAATCATTATTATTATTTTAATGAATTGAGGTATGTGTTGGTCTAGCATACGACGATGGGGGAGAATTTTCTGTTATCACTTAACATAATTACTATGATCGTATTCGTCTTTCACCTGATGAGTGGTATACGTTTCTATCATATTATTTTTATATTGAAAACTACTTTAATTCTGTTACAAATTCTTCATTGCCTACATAATTTTCCGTTAGTGAAAATTATGAAATATCAGTGTTAGATACTCTTAAAGGTATTCGTCAGTGCTTTATTCTCTCGTCAGATGACGATAATAATTGTCAGTTAAATTTTTGTGTTTATACATGGAGAAAACTCCAGCCTTATTTGCCATGCTTTCAGCAGGCCATAATTACTTGTTCTCAATTATGTAAAGATTTAACAAAGTATGCTCAAACATGTCTGAAAGAGAGTACTACTACTACTACTACTACTACTTCTACTACTACTACCAGTCTACCGTCTGAACGTATTGCACTAGAAGTATTCACATTTTTGAATCGTAATAATAATAATATGAAATTATATTCACGATTATTTTGTGGTGTATTAGAATATGGAGTTTCAACATCCATTTACTTGTATTATAGCTAGTCCCACTGGGTGTGGTAAATCATATTTTGTAAAAGAGTTTTTAAAGCATTATGCTGAAAAATGGAAAAATATAGTATGGTGTTATGGCGAGGGGCAACCTCTGTATGAAACTCTATCCTCAGGTTGTACATTTAAAGAAGGGGTCCCCAAAATAGATGATTTTTCAGCACAAGCTGGCCCACATCTTGGAATTATTGATGATTTAATGCGAGAGTGTGATACACGAATTGTTGACTTTTTTTACTAAAGGCAGCCACCACCGAAATTTAAGTGTTATTTTTATAACGCAAAATATTTTTCACCAAGCTAAAGGTACGTGAGGCATATCATTAAATTGCCATTATATAATATGTTTTAAAAATCCCAGAGACCAGGCTCAAGTTAATTATCTAGCACGCCAAATATATCCCGGTAACACAAAGTTTGTGCAGGAGGCCTGTCAGGACGCAACTCTAGATCCTCATAGTTATTTGGTTTTTAATTTAAAACAGAGCACTCCCGACGAACATCGTGTTCGAACAAAAACTTTTCCCCTCATATTCTTACAATTATGTTTATGTACCAGTAAAAATAATCTCAATAACTTTTATATTTTAATATTCAATTTTAGTATAATAGGTACAAATAAATAAAAATGATTAGCAAAGAGAGTGCGCATTTACGAAAACTTTTAGCAAAGGCAAAACCTAAAGTATGCAAAGCAAGTTTCAAAATGCTGATCCCGAATTAATTCGCTGTATTTGTGAATGTTCCTATAACGTATTACAAGGAAATGTTCCGTTAAATAAAAAAGAGAAAATAAAAAGATAAATTAAAAAGATACAAAAAGGAATTGAGGTATTTAGAGGAAAAAGGTCCGTCATTAAAACAAAAGAAAAAACGAATAATTGTACAAAAAGGTAGGTTTTTTACTGCATTGCTTGCACCTATTATTGGAGGTATACTATCAAGTTTAATTAAATAATTATGCAGCATGCACAAAAACTTGTTTTAATTTCACCGGAAAAATTGCACCAATATCAGTGTTGAAGAAAAATGAATACGATATAAAGAGGTGTTGCAAAAATATTTACACATTATGCAAAAACCTACTGCAACATCAACTAGTGTTGGTAGTAAGGAGGAGGACGAGGAGAAGGAGGAGGACGATGAAATACTATCTACTCTTCCCGAAAATTGTCTGCGTAAAGCAAGACCTTTATTACGTAAATTAAATCAAATTTCCAATATTCATTGGGATGACTATGGTAATGTTAATATTTATAATAAATTAATTCCTGGTGCTAATATAGTAAATCTAAGGTCAGATTTTGTTAGAGTGTCGCAAGAAAAATATTCCCCCTACAGGTTGGGAACTCTTTGCTGTACTGTTAAAAAATCCAATTTACCTTTAGAGTATATAGGTAACCCACAGCGTATAGAATATACTCTTAAGCTGACATCATCTGCTGCTGATGATGATGATCCAAAACAGGAAGAAGAAGAAGAGGAGGAGGAGCCACCACGTAAACGTAAAGTTTTCAACAGATGGGGTGATTATAAAATATGAAGAAGGTGGCCGATATTTATTACAACACTTCACATCCTGCCTCGTTTTCAACTGCTACATTATGGAGAGCTGTGAAAAAATCAATTCCTTTACACAAGGTGCAACAGTGGGTAAAAGAACAGCTGACTTATATATTGCATAAGACAGTATGTAAAAAGTTTCCACGTAATCCCTATTTAGTGTTCAATATTGACGATCAGTGGCAAGCTGATTTAAACGATATGCAAAGTCTACAGGAGTATAATGATGGTTACAGGCATATTTTAACACTGATTGATTTGTTTAGTCGTTATGCATGGGCTGTGCCTGTACGTAATAAAACTGGTGAAAACACCATAAAGGCATTTAAGCAAATATTTGCATCTACCCGTCGTAGACCCTTATGTCTACAAACAGATAAAGGCACAGAGTTTGTTAATAAACCATTTCAGTTATACTTAATAAAGCAAAATATTAAATTCTTCACAACAGAAAACTCCGATATTAAGGCAAGTGTAGTGGAACGTTTTAATCGAACTCTTAAACAACGAATGTGGAAATATTTTACAGCAAAGAAGACTTACCGATACATAGTTGTTATCGAAACTTGTTCAGGCATATCATTCTAGACTACATAGAGCTCACCAATTAAAACCCGCCAGTGTGAACCAAGACACTTTTCAACAAGATTGGAATAAATTAATAAAACCGTTGCCTCATACTAACATTGTAAAATATAAAAAAGTGATACTGTATGCATTACTAAAGCAAAACAGCATTTTGAAAAAGGTTACAAAGAAAAGTGGACTGTAGAAATATTTAAAATAAAACAGGTGATACATAAGGAAAAGAAAGTAGTTTTGTGTTGGAGGATTTAAATGGTGAAGTAATGGATGGTACATTTTGCGAAAAGGAATTACAAGGAGTGCCTCT
Source organism: Thermobia domestica (assembly GCF_964235325.1). NCBI lineage: Eukaryota > Metazoa > Arthropoda > Insecta > Zygentoma > Lepismatidae > Thermobia > Thermobia domestica. The sequence continues at coordinate 140,005,166 of NC_137460.1, forward strand.
ACCTAAAGTTTATGAAATAGACGAAATTTTAGAAGTTAAAGGTAAACGTGTACTTGTTCGTTGGCGGGGACACCGCCTTCGTTTAATCCATGGATTCCTTTGTCACATTTAAAAAACATTTAGCCACAATATGATATTATAAATTAATGTAATATTTATACATATAGGAAAAAAATGAATGATCCATACTTTAAATACTATACGCATCAAGCAGGAGGTGGTTATAACGTGTATACGGGTGCGCCATATCCAGAAGGCTAAGGTATTGGAAGTTTTTAGGTGGTTTATTTCGAAGCGTATTTCCATTAATTAAACAAGGTACAAAAACTGCTGGTAAAGAACTGTTACGTACAGGAATTAATGTAGCTGGAGATGTATTAGGTGATAACAGACCTATCGACGAAGCTTTAAAATCACGTTGGCAAGAAGTTAAAAATAATTTAAAAACTAAAGCTCAAAATAAAATAAATCAAGTATTGGAAGGATCAGGCAGGAGAAGAAAACGAAGAAAAGTTCGTTTTGCACAGACTGGTGGTAAAAATAATAAGAGGAAGAAAAGGAAGAAGGAGAGTGATATTTTTGATTAATATGGAACAGAGTACTAGCTTTTATCTTACATTACCGAGTAACAGTTCTATGGAGTATTTTCCACAAAATACTTTGTCATGTTATACTACCAAACTATATCATCCGTTTGTGCTAGAGAAAGGTGAGTGGGAGACAGCAGTTGTTGAAGTACATTATACAAATTCATTTCAAAATGTTTTCAAATATACAAATAATATTTATTACCGTCTCATGAATACAAAAACTGGAACATAACTAAAATCTTACCAGGACACTATTATAATGCTGATGATATTCTATCTCAAATTAATCATAAAAGTGATATATTAAATTTACAATTAAAAGTTAAAACATCAGTAAAACGAATCGAAGTCAGAAGGAAAGATCAGGAGAAGCTTATAGAAGTACGTCCATCTCCTGAACTAGCCAGAATACTAGGTTTTGTCATATACAAAAAGATATTGCAGTTTTGCATCATGTTCGTTATCCACCTGATTTACAGAAGTCGCTAAATACACTTATGTATATTTACAGTGATATTATAGAACCACAAATGGTGGGCGATACTATAGCTCCATTGTTACGTATTGTAAATACAAATATTACAGAGTATTGTATTAATAATGTACATATTTTTGACATTCCTCATTATGTGCAACGTAAACAATTTGATCAAATTATTATTGATTTAAGATATAGTACAGGTAAACCACTTCATTTCCAATATGGCAGTGTATGTGTAAAATTACATTTTCGCAAACGTAATACGGTATTGTAAATTTTAACTTGTGTGAATATTAATTAAAAAAAAGATTTAAAAAATCAAAAATGCAGTGTGAGTGTATGAAATCAGAATTAGTTTTATTTGCTGGTTTACCCACTCAAACTAGTATTATAGGTAATAAAATAGTTCCATATAAGACTGTGGCTTCAATAGCTGATAATGCACCAATAGAATTTGTTGTCCCCGTCATGGGGATGACTATATGGATTTACCGCACACAATGTTATATATTAAAGGTAATATTACTAAATCAGATGGTTCTAATATAACTTCTGCCGATAAGAAAATTGGTCCTGTAAATGATTTTCTCAGTGCAATGTTCAGTGAAGTGCAATTATATTTGAATTATCAACTTATTTCCTACTCTTCACATACATATCCATATCAATCGTATATTGAAAATCTAATAAATTATAATGCTAATGCTAAATCAACGCATCTTCAAACATCAATGTGGTTTAAAGATACTGCAGGGCATATGGACAGTGTGTCCGATGGTAATGTAGGATTTAAACAACGTTTTCTTCTCACTACTTTAAGTCAGTCATTTGAATTATTGGGTTATATTCATCCTCATATATTTAATTAGGAGAAATTTTTACTGAATGGTGTACAACTGCGTATTAAACTAATTCCAGCTAAACCTGCATTTTGTCTAATGGGAGACACAGATGCTGATGGAAAAGTTGTAATTACAGATGCAACATTGCTTGTGAAAAAGGTTGATGTATCACCAGCAGTTAAAATAGCACAAAATAAAGTATTACAAAATCCTAAATTTAGAATAAAATATCCTATAACAAAAGTGCAGGTGAAGACAGAAACTCTGCCACAAGGAATTATGGATAGTACACTTCTAGATCTGTTTTCCGGCATAGTAACTAAACGTATTATTATTGGGTTTGTTACTAATACTGCTTTCAATGGTACTAATCAGACTAATCCGTTAAATTTTCAACATTTTATTATGTCATTTTTTACATTGTATGTTGATGGAACGCCTGTACCATCCAAACCGCTACAACCTGATTTTGATAATAAGCTATATATACAGGCATATTCCACGTTGTTTACAGGTTCAGGTATTTATTATTCTAATAAAGGTAATGATATTTTACTTGCCGAATATCCTAATGTTTATACTCTACTGGTGTTTGATTTAACCCCCGATTCTAGTGCTAGTGCTTCATTTCATACTAGTCCACAACGTCAAGGAAGTGCACGTTTAGAGGTTCATTTTAAAGAAGCACTGCCATATCCTGTAACAGCAATTATTTATGGTGAATTTTCCTCGGAATTAGAAATTGATTTCCAGAGAAAAATATACATTAATTAGTTAAAAAATGTTAAATACAATTGAACTTTATGAGGCACTAGAACAAAATCTGCCTAATTCATTTTATTGGTGTATATGCTGCAGATGAGTTACCTCTGTTTATTCATACATTTCCAGCAGCCATTATTATAAATACACATTCTAGTGATAAGTCTGGTGAACATTGGGTTGCTGTTTATATATCTAATATGCGTGTGGGAGAGTATTTCGACCGCTATGGTATGCCTCCCTATATACAGCGTCATATAAGGTTTTTAAAACGAAACTTTCTGTATTATACATGGAATAATAGACGTATTCAAGGTGATTTATCTCAATTTTGTGAACATTATTGTTTTCTATATCTAGCATGTCGTGCGTCTGGTTATTCACCACGCGATTTCTTAAATAAATTCTCACCCACCACTATTGATGTTAATGATATTATGCTTTATTAATTTATGAGAGTATGATGATGATGATGGTCACTGGCCCGAGATTAATTTCTCCGTACACCACGTATGTGTGTGTTCGTGTGTGGGTGTGAATAACCAGACTTGTTAAATGGTGTTGTTATTTTTTAAACTCTGCTAAAAAGGCTAATATTTAACTCCGCCTTTGCCGAACCCAAGAGTGTTGGGGTAGCTATTTATTTATTTATTTATTTATTTATTTATTTATTTATTTAACGGCATAGTTAAGGCTATGTTTGCCTTTTCTTACACTCAACCAACACAAATGTATACAAGATATACGTACTACCATTGACGTCATATCAATAAAAATTACAATTGCTACATTAATGCCTATATACCTATACACACATATACCCCTACACTCTAATATGCTCCCTTACCCCCTCTCCCATACCCTCATACTATTTATCATAAAAACAAGAAAACTATACATACAGCATACACAGAACGATATATATATTCTTAAAAGTATACTACCTTACATTACCCCAACATACCTCCCCACAAACCTAGTATTATAGATACATACCTCAAGTTTCTGTTTACATTTGGTTGCTACTGCTCAGCTTTATATATATATATAAAAGGACATCATTCCCGAGATTAGTGTACATTGGCTAAGGCTGTCAGATATTGCTCCAAATTTCTTTTGAATGTCGCAATTGAGGGTGAATTCCTTACATCTGGTGGAAGTCTGTTCCATTCTCTAATACCAGAGATTGTGAATGACTTAGCCATTTGATTCGTATTATGACGAGGTATCGACAGCAGTGTTGATCTGCTAGAACAAGCATCGCGATTGTGGCTATCTCTAACATACTGTAGTTTTTTGTGAAGATATATGGGCACACCAAATGTCAAAACTTTAAATGTCATTGATTGGTATATGTAGCGAGCTTGGATATCTAGTCAGCACAATTCATTAAAAAATGGCGTCAAGTGATCTGAACGTTTAAGATTAAAAACAAACCGAACGCATGCATTCTGAACCCTCTGTAACTTCCTTCGCGCTTCTTTATTTACGTTGCCATAAGCTCCAATGCAATAATCAACATGTGATAGTACGAGGCTTTGTACTATAGATGCCTTAATTGGATAAGGCAAAATATTTTTCACACGGTATAGAGAGTGCAATGCACCAAACTCCTTTTTGCATACATAATTTATATGATCCGCCCATAGAAGATTCTGATCAAATATGAGGCCCAGATTTTTCACGTATGTTTTTCATAGTAGATTCTTTTGTAACATCGTCTATAGTAGGCACCTGAGCAAGGTGATCGTTTAGTTCGTTAAGCTACCACCGTAAAAGAAAATAATCTCTATTGTGTGTGTGTGTGTGTGTGTGTGTGTGTGCTTTGGTGAACCCGACATTCTATGTAGGTCGATCGGTCTACACAGCAGCACTCTGAGCAATTTTTGCAAAGCGAGCATTTTTTATTGGTTGCTCGAAATGTTTCTTACTTTTAACGCGTGCAGGACCCTTATAGCCCTCCCGCGAGTTCTTTTGACTCCGCTCGTTTATACGGATACAGCCAGTTGTGTGTCTAAAGGGTGTGTTCACACTGAAAAATTTCGTTTTTTCGATTGGTCTGTATTCCGACGCAGAGCCATCTACGTGTGTGTTCCAAGCAAGAACTAGAGCAATTCAACTCCCTGCAGCTGCGTTCACCATTGTTGCCAATCAAGTATTTGTTAAAATATTAAAGAAAATTAGCAGCTATAGCAGTGGAACTCGGATATGAATATTAAGTAAAAATAACCCTCTGTCTAAAATGTTTTTATTAGAACTGAGGGTAGGGAGAGGTGTATATATATATATATATATATATATATATATATATATATATATATATATATATATATATAAATCTATATTATAAAATTGAAAGTGACTCTGTTTGTGACTTTTAATCTCTTCAACTGCCCAACGGATCTCGATCAAATTTCCAACGTAGATGCGGTTCTGGCCTGGGGGTAATTTTAGCCATTCATTTTGACACTAGGGCTTAGGATAGGGAGAGGATGGGGACAGAAAAAATAAATAAAACTTAATAACTCTTGAACCAAAAGACAGATCTTAATCAAATTTTCAATGTAGATGAGGTTTGGGACTGGGAGACTTTTGTCATTTCCTTTTGCCGGAGCAACGTAAGGGAGGGTGTGGAGGGGAAATATATAAAAATTAATAAAGATAAAAATAAAAGTGACCATATTTGTGAATTAACTTTTGAACCACTGGATCGTTCTCTATAAAATTTTCAACATATATGAAATTCGTACCTGGGAAATTTCTTATAATTTCATTTTGACAGTAGATTTTAGGGGAGGGGAAGGGGGAGAGGTAATATATGAAAATGAATAAAACTAAACTCTTGAACCACCCTGCCCATCTCGATCTAATTTTCAACATAGATAAGGTTTGGGCCTGGGATGCCTTTTCCATTTCACTTTTACAGTACAAAGAAGGGGCGGGGAGGGGAGGGGACAGATATATAAAAGTAAATAAAACGTAATAACTCTTGAACCACTCAACCGATCTTCATCAGACTTTCAATATAGACAGTGTTCCGGCATGGGATGTTTTTGTCATCTAACATTTACGGTGCCACCTAGGGGAGGGAGAGGGAGGAGATATATAAAAATCAATTCATAAAAGATTAAAAGTGACTACTTTTGTATCTTAATAACTCTTGAACTATCCGATCGATCTCAATCAAATTTTCAAGATACATGAAGTTCGGATATGAAAACATACTTGCAATTTCATTTTAGCGGTAGATCTTGGAAGACGGGGAGGGGAGGTGGACTATAAATAAAAAAATAAAACCTAATAACTTTTGAACCACCCAACCAATCTTGATCACATTTTCAACATATATGAGAGTCAGGCCTTGGAATTTTTTTATCGTTTCACTTTGACGAGCCTACTAGCGGAGGGGGAGGGGGTGATATATGTAAAAAAATAAAATAAAAATGACTGCTATGTGACTTTATCACTCTTCAACCACCCGACCGATCTCAATCAAACTTTCAACATACATGAGTTCTGGGGCAGTGATTGCTTTAGGCTATTCAGTTTCACGATTCAGGGTAGGGAGAAGGAGGGGGAGAGAAATTTCAGAATGATCAAAAATGACCGAAATTGGTTTTGAACCCAGTTTTCGGGGTCGAAGAGAGAAACAGGGACACTTCTGATGCTGTTTCGATTCAAGTTCAGCCCTGTTAGTTGGGGAGGGGGAGGATACAACGTAGTGGAGGGGAATAAAGCAACATAGAAGAGGAGGAGGGGAGATATATATATATATAAATAAAAAATGGTCAAAATCTTTCGATATTAGTGTTTCATCCGTAGTTTCTAGGGCCGCTGAGATGATGAATGACACTTCAGATCCCGTTAAAAACCAAACTCAGCCCCGTAACTTGGGAGAAAGGAAAATAATAAAATGATCGAAAACGATTAATATTAGTGTCGAATTCATGATTTTCGGGATCGCCGAAATGATGAGTGATCTTTCCGAGGCCGTTTAATTCGATCCCATTAAAAACCAAAACAGCATATTTCGTGGGTACTAAACACATGAGATACGGAATTGTGCACTTAAATTTTCATTTTACACAGCAGAGCGGGTAAATATATGTAGTAAACCTTCATAACTTTGGAACCACCGAACCGATCTCATTCTAATTTTCAGCATGGATGAAGTTAAGACCTCTAATGACTTTTATCATTTTAGTTTTATGGTATATATATATATATATATATATATATATATATATATATATATATATATATATCAGACCACCCGGTATGGGCATTTTTCTGTTCGTAGTGCACGTAGACACTTCAAACAAATAATGAATCACTGCAGACGCCAAACAAGAAGTATCACCCTTTTCCTCAACCCCTACCGAAGATGAGCATTATGGGTCTTCACAGGTATGCCTAGTGTATTATCTTGCAACACGAATCAAGTTTGCGGACAGATAGTCGGGTCCGTAAATATCTGAGGGTTCAGTGAATATATTCCGGTGCACGCTAATCTATTGAGCGCAATATCCTTGCGACACACGTTTCAATATAGCTCTAAAACAAGTTGAAAGTCGTAAATTAGTTTGAAATAAACAATTGCTACCCAGACAGCATGTTTCCTTACCGCAAGCTTGCCTGTCGCTTTTATTTGATTTTATTTTGCTTTGGCTTATACACGAAAGCTTATTTCTGCTTAGCGCAAGCTGTAGTGCGGGCAACCCACGCTTCACTTGCGAGACGCTTTTCTTTAGATTGAAGTAAAAAGCCAGCGCGCGTTCGATTTTCAGTTGTTCTCAGAAACCACGTGACGCTAACCTCTTTACTTTTGGCGACAAGGTAGTGTTCGCGTTATTAGCGTCTTGTTAGCATTTAGCTTGAATAAAGGACAAACCTAATTATTTTTTTTAATTGTGCCGTTTAGTACTCTAGTACTCTGGTAACACGTACCTATAATGTCGCTCTTTATTTCCTCATATTTCGGTAACCATGAGGCATAACGAATTATAGTATTTATGTATAAAGCATAAATGTGAACATAGATGGCATCAGATTTGAGCCTACTTATTTCGCGAAAGAATACAGAACTGTTGCAGATATTTTAATATAAACTTCAGGTTTAACTTACAGTATAAACTTTATCTGAACGCTGTGTTTATAGTACAACATTTTTCTGCGTTTTTATATAAAAAGGTAGAAATTTCAAGTACTCATGGCTAACATAACAACGTATTAGATATTTGTAAGAAGCTACGGCACGTTGCTTGTCTGCATCATCACTCACTCAGAATTCAGAATCGATCATCGATTCACAGATCTGAGGTCGACTGCTAACGCTCTACGAGTATTCACTAGCACTTTTTGTTCATTTAGGGAGGATTGTACTGTTACAGACAATCGACATCCCCTTGCAGTCCGTATTGCTGACTCAAGTGGGAGCCCGTGGCCATCATCATATTCGTTTTCTCATCTCTTTTGTGGAGGGCCAGTGCTTGCACTGACCGACATCTCCGCGAGGACGTATTGTTGCCTCAAGTGAGAGCCACAGTGGAGGACGCTTTAGAACCTCATTTCATCGTCATTTTCATTCTCTTCGCCGCAGTCTTTTGCGCCCATCTGGATGGCGTCAGGTGGCCACCCGGGACTACCGCAGCAACCTCCTGGGCCGTCTCTGAACCCCACGTCCGTGGGCCAGGGGACTGACCGAAGGCATACATCTACTTCTCAAGGCAAAAATACTGGTAGAGCCCGATCACGCACACCGGATAAACTTAACGCTTCCTCAACTCAGCCACCGTCTAAGCGTCATCACACCGTGAGTGAATCAGAACAGTCTGTTTCGTCCATGAACCTCGACGACGGTAATGAATTTCCATCCCTACAAGATTCTTCCAAACCTCGTCTCCATTCATTTTACTTACTAATTTTGATACCAAATTTGAAAACACCAAGCTGGCTTTCCAACAGCTCATCAAATACCTACCCCGCGCTTCAGTCGCTCAAATTGTTCGTACACGAAACGGGATAATCTTCAAATCCTATGAGTCAACATTCTTAACCACTGTACGTAACAAATGCAGCTTTGAAATTTTTGGGAAGCATGCTCAAATGAAGCGAGTCGACTACAAGGAGTTTAAACAGACGCCACCACCACGAAAACCACCGGCTCTGTCAGTTGTTATTCGGGGGGTAGATCCTTCCCTCACTGACGACGAGATTCAGGAAGAACTCACTCTCGAGGGTCACCCCATGCTTAAGTGTATTCGCATTAAAAGCGATCATGGAGCCACGTACATGGTACGAGTTTTAACTAACTCACAAACAACCATTGATGATCTGTTAACTTATGGCGCTCTCATCTATAAAAAGAAGCATAGAGTAGAGCCGTCTAAATCACCGCCACCTCTACCACTGAGATGTGAACGCTGTCAGGCGTACAATTCTCATCCGACTTCGAAATGCACACAACCGAGCAAATTGTGGATACTGTAGTGGTGCCACGACACCAAGGCTTGCACTAACTTAGCTAAGACCCCTCAATGTTCTACATGTCCGGAGCAGCACCCGACTTATAGTTATCGCTGGAAAGCACGGCCTACAGCTGAGCCTCTAAATCCGGAGCTAACTGTTCCGTTAAGACCTGTTTTACCACCAACTCAGCAAGCTCTACCACCACCAACTGCCGACGAAGCTATTACTATCCAACAACTCCTTTCATTTTTCACGATTGCTATGCAAAATATCCATCCTTTTCTTCGCCAACACATTCTCGGCGTGGTCAACCACTCTGCTCGCTTTATCTTTAAATGTTCCTTTCAAGCCACATACTCTGGCGCGCACGTATATTTTCATGTTACCCCACTCGAGGAGCATGCATCACCCGAAACTTCCAACCCTTCTGCTGCATCGTAATTATGGGTATTTCTCTATTATTTGTTAATATCCGGTCACTTGCCTCTCACTATACCCTTTCTGAGCAGCTTCTTTTAGAAGAAACCATTCAAGCCTTCCTCCTCAACGAAACTCATCTTACCCCATCCATGTCGTTCAAAGTACCTCGATATACATTTCTTCGTTGCGACTCTACGGTAGGAGCACGCCGAGCAAACGGGGGTGTGGCCATCGGTTCTATCCTTCAATCAGCCATCGCCAGTATCATCCATCCTTGCCTAATCTGCCAGAGTATCTCATTATTACCCTGTACTTTCGCTCTCTTTACCTTACCATAGCCACCATCTATGTACGCCCTGGACATCCAATTCCCCATTCATTCTTTCAATGTATATCCAATACCTTTAAATACTATATCATCATGGCCGACATCAACATTCATAGCCGTCCGGATAATCAAAAACAACGATTCTTTTACTATATCACTACTCATACCACAGGCCATATTTTTCACATCCCTAAGCCCACTAGACCTATCACTGAAACCACACCAGACGTAGTAATTTCCTCTATCAACCTTTCACAACGGTGCTCTCTTGAGGTACTAGATTCCATTGGTAGTGATCATCTTCCCATCAAGCTTCACATAGATCAACCACAGGCTCCTTCTCCTCGAGAATTACCAGAACCTCGTAGTATTCCCCGCTTCGACCAGGAAACTGGGACGATTATCGTTCAACCATTACCGCTGACTTACCCCATATTGAACCGCCTACTACAGAAGAAGATCTATATAATCGTATTTCTGACGTCACCAGTTCTATCCGTCATGCTTCTGACCTCCACATACCAACCAGTGCAATAACCAGGTATCAACCTCGCTCACCACCAAACTACTTACCCCTTATACATCGTTCCCGTGAATTCTTTCGTGAGTTTCAGCGCACTGGGAACTTAGAAGCTCTTCGACATCATCGCAAGCTCCAGCGCACAGTCCGAAATTATGTCAAGGCATATAAACTCCGTAACTGGGTAAAGACTTGCAACACCTTTGCAGAAACTTCCCACCCAACTAAGTACTGGAAGCGTTTTAATATGCTAACGGGAATGCTTACCCGGACGCCTTATACATTGCTAATTAACGACTGTCCGCTACATACAGACGAAGAAAAAGCCAACGCTTTTGCCGATCACCTGCAAACTACATTCACACCCTTTTCACCAGACTTTCCCCGGAGACATCCTACTGACATCTTAAACTTATCAGCACCATATCTACAACCAAGTGAAATGCACATCCACCCCGGTAATAATCCTCTTACCGCTCCTATCTCTACTGCTGGCATTTCATCTGTCGTAACTCGCAAAAAGAACACAGCTCCTGGTCTGGATCGGATAACGTACCGCCACATCAAAGAAGCGCCTTACTGTCTTCTTCTTCTTCTTTCTTATATATATACGTTCATTCTACTTTCCCCCAGACTGGAAAACCTCTTCTACCCTCATGTTCCTAAAGCCTAACAAACCTCCAGCTTCTGTTGCATCCTACCGACCGATTCAACTAACGTCCGTATTTAGTAAAATCCTAGAACGCATCATTGTCATCAGACTTCATCTTCATCTCACAAAACATAATCTGTTACGTGTGCATCAGGCTGGTTTCCGACCTAATTTTAGCATCAATGACCAATTACTGAGACTCATAAATCTCATTACAAATCATTATAATACTGCACGTCCGTCTTGTCTCATTCTTTTCGATCTCGAAAAAGCTTTTGATAAAGTCTGGCACCTAGCTCTCATGTTTAAATTTCAACGCTTCCGGCTTCCACTATCTTATCTCCGCTTCATCTTTTATTTTCTTTCTAACCTTCTCTCTTACGTAACCATCAATAGCTCTCTATCTCATCCTATTTTTATTCATTCTGGTGTACCGCAAGGCTCCGCTCTTTCACCCCTTCTATACCTTTTGTTTGTAGCTTACATGCTGGCCCTTCCTCTCAATGTGCACAGTTTTCAATATGCCGATGACACTGCTTTTCTCTGCACAGCCCCGTACCATTCAACAGATTAATTCTTCTCTCAGCATAGCGATTGACTCCTTCCTTCCATGGTGTAATAAGTGGCGACTTCACATCAACTCCACTAAGACGCAGGCAATAGTCTTTATTCCACCTTGCAAGCACTTTCGAGTACAAAAAAATCCGAATCTTCTTAACATGAGTGTCGATGGCACACGAATTCAACCCGCCAAACAGGTTCCTTACCCAGGTCTCACTATTGATCATCATCTAACTTGGCGGCCACATTTGAAAGAAATCATTCGCGAGGCCTATAATCGTCTAAATCTCCTTAAACGACTTATTGGCACCACCTGGGGATTACAGACTACTACAGTCCTGAATACCTATAAGGTATTTTTACGTCCCATCTTGACGTACGGCCACCCTGCCTGGGCTAGTGCATTGCCTTTTTTTAATGCCAAATTGAAAGTACTCGAACGCCATGCTTTCCGCTTAGCTCATCGAATCAAGCTCCTGAGTCCAACGCAGGAGTTGTATGACCGTATAACTTTTCCTACCATACTTCATCATATAGAAAAGTTAACGCTCAAATTCATTACCACCCGATTTCAGCAAAGACATACTTTACTTCTGGACACCATGTACCTCGACCGCAACTACGATCTGGGATATAATTTCGTCACTTGCCCTCTATCTTTGCTCTTCTCCCTTTATCTAAAAACAATTCCACCTGACCACCCCGATCATTTTGACGCTTCTGCCTACTCTTCCGACAATCTTCCCCATCACGTTTCGCCCACATATGTTGCACTGTAAACTCATCATACTAACAGGGCTTCACTCGTCTTCATCACTGTCCAGAGTAGCCCCTGGACAAGAAGATAACCAGCATTCGTGTTTTTAACAACTTGTTTGTGTTTGTCCTGTCAAGTGCACCTCATCATCATCACCTCTTGACCCAATGATTATGATCACCACATCATAATGTCCAATGGATACTATAATAAAATGAAATAAAGTTGAAATATAATAAAGTGCTGCTTAAATAAATTATGTTCCAGTTCTCCTACATCCAATAGACCAGCTCCAATCTCCTTACTACCCCAATACTTTCACCACTCACCCCGGATAGAGGGCGTAACCCTCGCAAGGGAGCTTCATCATATAGCTACGCCACAACTAAACCGTAACAATTATGCTTATTTTGATGTTTTGCAGAAGCGGATCGGAGACTTGGGTGTTTTCACAGTTCTGCATTTGCTTCAATAATTGGAAAGGCGAGGGGAAAATATATTGTAGCATAGATTTAGTCAGACGGTTAAATTATACTGATTTCATACTGTTTTATGTAAATTCGCTTACTACAAGCTTCCATATAATTTGTTTGGCGTGTTTTTGCTTGCAATAAGCTTAATAAAGCTTGCCATTGATGAGAATACGCTTATACTTGGCTTGCGTTTAAGATAATTTGACTTGTGTTTAACTCGTGAAGACAAGCTTGCCGCAAGCCTTGCCCAGATGTAACTAACTAGTTTCCAGCAAGCTAATTGGCTTGCATAGTATAGCTTGCGGCAAGCTAATTGACCTTGCAACAGCAAGTTTGTGGCAACTTGCAGCAAGCTTAAATTGCTGTCTGGGTTGCTTATTCTCAGATCGGTGCTATGGTTGCAAGGACGGTAGCAACACCATGTGGCTTAGCTGTAATGCTTTTGCCTATACCGAAGTCGATGGTGATAAGTAGCATAAGATTAGAAGGTAAAAACTTCTGTCCCACAGCAACCTAGGGTGGAGATTTAAAGTAAATCTTTCTTACTCATCGTATTTTCAGGGGACAGTATAATTGTATCTCTTTGCTTATTGCAGCCTCCGGGGCAGATAGTTATAGAAATACACCTTTGCCTATTCGGCTTCAGAAGTTGGATTTAAGAAAACCTCCGTAACACAAAACGATCTCAGAAATAGTTTAGAAATGTTAGCGATCAGCACTGGAACTTATTCTTCTGTCCACTCTAGGTCCTCTTTTATGGCTGTCCTTTGAAGGGGAAGTTCGTGAGGAGAGGGTTGACATCTTCGATTCCCTTCGAAATCAACTGCGGGTCTTTCTGGTATCATCCTTCCACCGTCTTTTGGTGATTATATTTTGAAGAGAAAACATGTGCTCGTTAATGAAGCATGCTACATAGTAGTTGCTTACACCTGAGGTACTGAACCTTACAGCCCCCAGACCAATAACAGAATTCATAAGATTATTCGAAAAACACAAATATTGCTCTTGAACATTTGTTAAAAAGGTTCTATCTTCATGGCAAAATCCTTGATATGTGCCAGTAAGTAGGAACATAAGCCCGTAAACCTTTGCAAAATTCTGTTTTGGTGGAATCTTCAATTCTGATTTTTTGGCTTTCTTGCAGAGATTTTTACATAATTGTCTGATACTAAATATCCGAGAATATTAACTCTGAGTAAAATAAATTTGACTTAGGTGAAAAGTGTAGCCTCTCAGCACGATGTCATCGGCAAAAGTTCTTATTTGTTAATCAACGTGAAATCATCCTAGTTGCAATTAAGAGAGCTTGTGTGCTAGTTTTATGACCTTCACACATATGAGAATTTTGTAAGATTTTCTTGTGTGATTGACCTCGAAGATCATGTATCAACGGCTTTTCGTATGGAGGAAGATTTGGTGGTAGCTCGAGGAGTGCACTAAGGTGCTTTAGTATTTTTTGCCTTTCAAAGTGTTTAACACATACTCATTTGACTGGAATGTTACCCACAGGTATTTAATGTATGTTTTACACTGCTGTAAATTAAAAACAATTCCAAATGCGTTCGTTTTTGTTTTCTTGACAGTAATCTGTGGCGACACGAAGCTATTATTGTCTGTGGGTCGTATAATTCTAGCATTAATGAGTTCTTGAATTTGTTTGTCTGCCTACTCTCGAATATGCATTTGAACAAGGAGATTTGTTCTGAAACACTGCCGATTTAGGGATTCTTATTTTATGGTTGTAGCCCGTATAATGTCCAATACCGTCCGGAGTGTATAAAAACATTTTATATTTGTATAACTCATGAATAGCCTGTTTCTGCGACTGGACTAAATTAGAATTAATATCAAAAACATCAATTTTGAAATTCAAAGAATTGTCAACCTCCTCTTTTCCTGTACAATTTTTATTTTCTTCTATTGAGCTCGCTTCCATTGTTGGAAAAGATTAATCCTGACATGCCACAACATCCACCACTGGCGTATTTTCCTTAAAGTTACAGGATAACTATTTGGATTGAAAATTAACAGTCACGTTGTTTAGCTCTAACCTTTGCTCAATAGTTTGCATTTGTCAAGGAAGCCATGGAGAAATGGTACGAAGAAAGATGCAGAATCATCAATCTGTCTTTTTGCTATCACCGGAATAAATGCGTGGAAAAGTTGGATTAAATGATGCGTTTGTCGGTAAAAAGCAAGCTTGTTTTCTTTGTCTAAGTATATGAGTCGTGTGTTGTTATAAAATGTTTTCCTGGTTCTTTTCCCGTAATGTTGGCTTTTTATGATTTTTAATAGAGAGATAAGATTCTTTGTTAAATCGATTGTAACATATAAGCGTTTAAGCAAGTCTAAACCAAAAATAACTGTAATACATGATTTCTTCAGCATAAGAAAGTAATGGGAGAATTTCGTTTCCCAACTTTGAATGATACCATTCCTACATATTCCTAGTTAATAATTTTATTTCATATCCCTTTTACCGCTGTTTTATGTTGTATTAATTGAACATCATGAAGTAAATATTCGAAAGGCCAGATGGAAATGCTGGATCCGGTGTCCACTAGCACTGTTCGTCTGCGTAATTTAGTGATTATTTATAGGCTTTTTTCTGTCATTAGAATAGCTTGATCTTTGATACTGGACAAAGGATGGCTATACTCGCTTTTTGGAAGTTTAAAATAGGTAGAAGCACAGTGCCTACGCTTTTGGCATATTGCGAAGTCCAGTATTTGATCTTCTGATGTGGATTTTGTTGGAGGTTTTGTGGTGATCCCTGATTCCTCTATACTTCTCCCCGTTCTAATAGCTTTTTTTTTTTGCTTCAGCGCTTATTTCCTTAATTCCCTTTTCTATTTTGGTTATGCAAACTGGTTTGTGCAACTATTAAATACGGCTCTGCCTTTTTATTGGCCAGGGAAGAGTGGAGATTCTACGACGTCGAGGTTAGTTTTCTGACCTTCTTTCTTTAGTTGTGGTGGTGATATTGAAGTATGTAATAGCAGAAGGATTATATTGAAAAATAGGATTTCGTCTAGGTATTGCTAAATTTACATTAAGTTATCCTGTAATGACTGAAGAGACTGAGGTAGTACATTTATGTATATACAAGTATAGTGCGACAATAATATATCGTATTTATTTATTTTTTTTTGCAATAGAGAAGTGAAAACTGCACCGAAAGCAAATATATCTATGAGCTTCTTCGTGGCTAAGCGGTTATCGTGCACGCCTTTGGAATGGGAGACCCGGGTTTGAGTCCCAGCTGGAGCTCATGTGTTTCGGATTCCACGTTAACCAGTAATTCCCTTCTCATAAAACCTCGCTGCTGAAAGGGATGTTAAACTCAAAATCAACTCAACTGAAAGTATATGTCTATCAAGTGGCTAGCAAAAATGTCAGTAGTCGAGCACTAACAGTAACACATTATTATTATTATTATTATTATTATTATTATTATTATTATTATTATTATTATTATTATTATTATTATTATTATTATTATTATTATTATTGAATAAAAATCTTGCAATTAGTTTTTGTTTCCTGAAGATGGGAAAGTCAATTACGCAATCTCATAGGTAGTTGTATAATGCTTATATGAAGCATTGTGTAGCATTTGAGTTACGCAATATCTCGTACGGCAGTGAGTCTTTGAAGCATGTCGGTAAGACAGAAAACCGAGAAAACAATGGTGCACATGTAGAAGCCACGGATCAAGTTTTGTTGGTCACTAATTTTGGATTCCAATGGTCTCGCTATTCTCTCATTAAATTAAGAGTTTAATCCTTTGGGAGCATATGTATCGATTTCATGAGGAGATCGAAGTAGAAAAATTCTGTAAGAGTACTGTAAATATGTGAGACAAATTGATAAAAAAAAAGTTATCAGAAAAGTGAAGTCACAAATTATTGCTAACCATTCGCATTAAAATTGACAACATTGCAAGTTAGCATAAGCTATGGTTTGTTTCATAGTTACTACGGCTAAAACAGTAAAATAGATAAATTGATTCTATTAGACAAATATAATATTCCAGAGAAACAAAATTTTAATTGATACAAGATTACGACGTTCAATAGTGTAATAGCATATTTGTGTGTTGTTGCTAAATATTAATGCAAGTAACATGATAATGTCTTAACCTTTTAAAAGCCCCCCTTTGGAAATTTTAAACTTACTGCCTTTTTCGTTTTATTGTTTTATATTCTATCTTGTTTTGCAGTATTCTTGTCGTTTAGTACTTCATTTTCTACGTTATAATAAAAATATTAAATTCGATGGTAGGAATTGTTAAGTTGATTTTGAGTTTAACATCCCTTTCAGCAGCGAGGCTTATGAGACGGGAACTACTGATTAACATGGAATCCGAACTACATGAGCTCCCACCGGGAATCGAACCCGGGTCTCCCACCTGGTATGAATAATGTATCTTGTCTCGTGTTTCTTGTACGCATATAATTTGTTCTCCCGCTGGCCTTGTAGATAGCACGTGTCTCTTTGCTCCCATGGTCTAATGGAAGCATTAATAAAATATGAAATATTATAGTGGTTCGGATTCCATCTTAACCTATAAGTCTCCGTCTCATACAGCCTCGGTGCTGAAAAGAAACACTAACCTTTATCGAGCAAACAAACAGATATAACCCTACTTTAGTCTCGCCATTCCATTTCAAAATGAAATGAAATCTTGCAGTTTAACGTCCCACGATTATGCCGTTAGGTTAAGTGAGGCGATGATTAAGGCAAGTGAATGATGATGGAAGAATTAGTAGAATGAGAATGTGGAAAAAAATGGGAGTACTCCGAGAAAACCCATCGAAACGATGTTGTCCACCACAAACTAACTTCTCCAGGGATTGAACCAATGCGCTATTCCATTTGAAATCAAATGACATTTATAGTTTTATATCCTCTGGTTATCCTCTATAGCTTATAATCGACGGGTGATTAATGAGATTGAATGATTATGAAATAATTGGTGGAAAGGAAAATGTGGAAAGAAATTGGAGGACCCAAAAAAGTCAACAGCAATTATCCATGTGATTCATTTGCTACAAAGTTACCTAGCGTTTAAAGCAATCGCTCTAAATGCATTGCTCACATTTACTCACTGAACTCGCATTTTACACATTTTACACACAATATCTTTGTTTGTTTCTTAGTGTATTCGTTTGTTACAATTACTGCTTTTGCAAATGCCCAGTTGTTTTGGGTGCTTACTTGTACGTACCCAGTCAAGGTCGGGATACTGCATTCTGGTGCCTCTAGAAATGTAGTTTTATCACTGGCGCAACTTTTGGGAGGGTATCAGGAAAATAGCTCCATTAGTAAAGCAGATATGAGTGCATACTCGATTTTCCTATGGCCCAGCTTGCATACACCTTTTGCAGGGTGCACAAACAGGTGTGTGTGTGTGCGTATGTGTGTGTGTGTATGACTGTGTCTGTGTGTGTATTCTATGCTATGTTAAAATAGGAGTTGAAAAAGAGAACGGCTCTTATATAATCTGTGCTATGTTAAATAGTCCATACTCTTTACTAAATGTGAAAACAGCACCGTGGAAACAGCACCTCAATACGTGGCTCCGTTTTCGAGTGACTAGATTTTAAGATTTTAGCCTTTAGCCTCGATGATCAAATACTTAAAACCCAATCACTCGTAAATGAAGCAACATATTGAGGTGGAGTTTCCACATTTAGTCAGTAGTTGATGACCAATGACTAAATGTGGAAACACCACCTCAATACGTGGCTCTGTTTTCGCGTTATTAGGTTTTAAGTATTCTGACCTTTGACCTTTGGGACATGTGGTAGTTGATGACCAAAACAGCACCTCAATATGTGGCTCCGTTTTCGAGTTATTAGGTTTTAAGTATTTTGACCTTTGACTTCGATGGTCGGTATTTTTGAAACATGTAGTTGTTGGTGTGTGGAAACACCACCTCAATATGCGGCTTCGTTGACGAGTGATTGGGTTTTAAGTGTCATAAATAAGATCCAGGTAAAATAAGTGTGGCATGTTCGAAAACCCCCATATCCCGAGTTTGACATAAGATGTAGATTTACTTTGCGCAGTAGGTCATAAAAGGGAACGAGTATGTGAGTCCAGTGAGCGTGGCCAAACGTGGGCGTGATGACCAAAACTGCACCTCAATATGAGGCTCCGTTTTCGAGTTATTAGGTTTGACCTTTGACCTCGATGGTCGGTATTTTTGGAACATGTAGTTATCGGTGTATGTGGAAACACCACCTCAATATGCGGCTTCGTTGACGAGTGATTGGGTTTTAAGTGTCATATATATAAGACCCAGGTAAAATAACTGTGGCATGTTCGAAAACCACCATATCCCGAGTTTGACATAGGAAGTAGATTTTCTTTGCGCATAAAAGGAACGAGTACCTGAGTCCAGTGGGCATGGCCAAGGGCGGGGTCACGTGACCGGCGCCAGCCAATCAGCGTGAAGGGGGCGTGGCTTGTTTGTGCATGCGCAGTAGGAAAAAAACACCCCAAGGTGTCCCCTCTCTACTGGCATCAACTAGATTAACCTCTAAAGAGGAAAGTATATTAAATCAAATAAAAATCGGTATATTTACGTTTAATATATAAATATATAGCGCATATAATGAAATATAATAAGATGTAATTTTATTTGATAAAACCAGAATTATAATGAAATGTAAAGGAATAATATATATAATAGAATCTCTAATAATAATAACAGAATAGAATAAATGAAAAAATACCTGTGGTTAAGAGGAATGACTGGTGATGCTGGGAAATCTTTCAATCTCGACGAAACGTCTGAAAAGAAATAGAAAATAATAGTATACAGAAAATAAGGTCTAATCTAAACCTAAAATTACGTTGGTGAGCTATTGTTGCGCAATAAAAAGATAAGAAGAGAAACCTGTAAGCGCACGGGCGAGTATTACAAAGTGAAAAAATTGTGTTATTTGTACATTGCACAAATAGGAAACTACAAGTAATAATTAATGATTAGAGCTTTAGGATAATCCGTGGCAGAAGATACTCAATATACGCAGAACCTATTCACAATGCTCATGAAAGACTATGATAAATAAAATATATGGAAAACTTCAAAGTACAATACACAAAATATTTCGTCGAATTTGAGCAATTGACTTGAAACACATAAGAGTAGCAATATATCTTTTCTTAAATATTAACCATGGTTTGTATAACTTTGAATATCATGCTTAGTTAAAAATGACAAAAATCTGGAATTTTGAACATTACATAAATAGGAAACTACAAGTACCATTAAAATTTAACCTAAGTAGTAGAAAATGGATCGATCTGGGACAGCATCAGACAATTCACAAGCCCCTGAGAAATTGAGCACCTTACACCGTGAGCTTACGGTCTTTTACGACCTCCATTTTAGGAGTGAATTTGTTCCCTTTTATGACCACTTTTTAGGAAGGGTACTCGTTCTCTTTTATGAGCACATTTTTAGGGGTGAACTCGTTCCCTTTTATGAGCACTTTTTCAACCCCTATTTTAATTACGAACACATAGAAGAGAAGATAATACATAACACTACGTAACACACAGCAGAACAGATAACACATAAGAGTACATAACATAACAAGGGTGTACTCGTTCTCTTTTATGAGCATATTTTTCAACTCTTATTTTAACATAGCAGAAATTACAGTGAGACTATGAACACACAGCAGAGCAGAAAACACATACGAGTACGTAACATAACAAGGGTTCAACCCCTATTTTAACAAAGCAGAAATTACACTGAGACTATGAACATACAGCAGAGCATAAGACTACGTAACACACAACCTCCATTTTAGGGGTGGACTCGTTCTCTTTTATGAGCATATTTTCCAACCCCTATTTCAACATGACAGAGACTACGAAACCTAGCGGACACAGCACAGGGGGTGTATTCATTTTCTCCACCCCTAATTGAACATAACAGAAATTACACTGAGACTATGAACACACAGCAGAACAGATAATACATAGCACAGCTAATAAAAGAACATGGCTTATTTTCCAACCCCTATTTTAACATAGCAGAAATTACACTGAGACTATGAACTCATAGCAGAGCAGATAATAAACACAACAACCTCCATTTTAGGGGTGTATTCATTCCCTTATATGATTACTTTTCTAACACCTATTTTACCATAGCAGAAATTACATAAGATTTTTTTTCAACCCCTATTTTAAGACAATGAATATCCATGTAACATAGTGATTCGATACACTCTTTGAACCGATTTGGATGAAACTCGGCACATAGGGGTTTTCGGACATGCTGATTACGAATATCATACTTATTTTTACCTGGATATTATAGTTTACGTGGGATACGCCCTTTGTATGACACTTAAAACCTAATAACTCGAAAACGAAGTAACGTATTGAGGTGCTGTTTCCAAATCTAGCAATAGGTCATCAGGTACTACATGTCCCAAAATTAGTGACCATCGAGGTCAAGGGTCAAAATACTTCAAACCTAATAACTCGAAAACGGAGCTAAGCATTAAGGTGCTGTTTCCACATTTAATGATTGGTCATCAGCTACTACAAGTTCCAAAATAATGATCCTCGAGGTCAAAGGTCAACATACTTAAAACCTAATAACTCAAAACCAGAGCCACATATTTAGGTGCTGTTTAAACATTTAGTAATCGGTCATCAACTAGTACAAGTTTCAAAATAATGGTCATCGAGGTCAAAGGTCAAAATACTTAAAACCAAATAACTCTTAAATGGATCGACATACTGAGGTGCTGTTTCCACATTTAGTAATTGGTCATCAACTACCACAAGTTCCAAAATAATGATCATCGAGGTCAAAGGTCAACATACTTAAAACCTAATAACTCAAAACCAGAGCCACATATTGAGGTGCTGTTTCCACATTTAGTAATTGGTCGTCGGGTACTACAAGTTCCAAAATAATGATCATCGTGGTCAAAAGTCAACATACTTAAAACCTAATAACTCGAAAATGGAGCCAAGTATTGAGGTGCTGTTTTCACATTTAGTGATTGGTCATCAACTACTACAAGTTCCAAAATAATGATCATCGAGGTCAAAGGTCAACATACTTAAAACCTAATAACTCAAAACCAGAGCCACATATTGAGGTGCTGTTTCCAAATCTTGTAATCAGTCATCAGGTACTACATGTCCAAAAATTAATGACCATCGAGGTCAAAGGTCGAAACTAGAAAACGGAGCCACATTTAGTAATTGGTCGTCAGGTACTACAATTTCCAAAAATAATGACCATCGAGGTCAAAGGTCAATCTCGTGAATAAAACCACATATTGAGATAACGTTTCCTCATTTAGTAAATTTGTGTGATCTATTCAATTTTGTACAAAGCAGAAAAAAGTGAAGGAATAAATTTTAGAACACAATTTTAACTAGCGCAGAATTTCTGTACCTTTTTAGGCTATCCAAAAGAAATCAAAGATATGCCATATTAACTAGCTGAGAATTATTTAAGCAAAACGAAGAAAGCGAACATGGAGCATTTTACTCAAATTTGGATGGAGTATTTATATTTGTATGAACCAGAAAAAATGAAGAAGGTCCGTTTTGACTAGTTCAATATTTCTGTACAATTTTGTAGTACCCAAATAATCACAAGAAGATCAAAGAAGGGTCATTTTAACTAGATCATCATTTTATACCTTTTTGTGCTATTCAAATAATAGAGGGAATAAATTTCAGTGGTCTATTTGATTTTTGTACCAATCAGAAGAAAAGCAAAGATATGCCATTCTCAGATTTTTATACCATTTTGTACTACTCCAATAAACGAAGGAATACCAACCAGAAAAAAAGAAGGGAAGATTAGGTGGATTATTTTCTTTTGTACCAACTAGAAAAGAGAAGAAGAGCCACCTCAACTATCTCATTAGGTACTGTTTAAACAAACGAAAATTGACCATTATGTAACTTTTGAACTACTGAAATGTTCTACTTTTATATCAATCAGAAACAAGCGAAAAAAGACCATTTTAACAAGTTGAAAATTTATATACATTTTGTTCTAATCAAATATACGAAAGAATAAATTTAAGTGACCTATTCAATTTTGTACCAATGAGAAATGTCATTTTAACTGGCTCAGAATTTTACTATTCAAATAAGCAATGAAGTATTTAGTTTTATACCACCGAGAAAAACAAAGAAATTGTACCATTTTGGAGTATTCAAATAAACAAAGAACTTATAATTTGTGTCAACTCTAAAAAGGGTCATTTTGTATTATTTCAACAAAGAAAAGGAAAAAGCAAAGAGGACCATTTTAAGCTAGTCTAGTAAACGAAGGCATAAGTATGAGTGAGCTATTTAATTTTGTAGCTGAGTATTTTCATGAAAGAACAAAATTGTGCTAATCAGAAAAAGCGAAGAAGATCTATTTTAACTAACTGAGAATTTCCGTACCATTTTGTACTATTTAAACAAACGATGAGATAAATTTGAGAGCCCCCCTTAGATCCGCCCTTATATATATATATATATATATATATATATATATATATATATATATATATATATATATATATATATATATATATTAACACGTCAGTTGCAAAACATGATAACTGACAAAATCATATTTTCTGTATTGAATAAGTAGGTCTATGTAGTAGAAAATAGTTCGCAGAAGAAGTTACAATAATACCGAGACAGTCGCACGTAGTCGTGAAGTTACTTCAGTTACTTTGACAGTTATTTTACGAAGTTCTTCACTTGATGAGGCAATCAAATCAATTACTTTTTCTTTGTCTACATTCTGGAATTAATCTTTTTCTGTAAACATAAAAAGTAAAAGAGACAAATGGTTTTGACTTATCGTTGATTTTAGTCTAGTATTAACAGGTTGCCTGCCACGAGCATCATATGTGGCCCTCACTTTATTTTTCTGTGGGGCCATGAGCACCACATATGATGCTCACGCTAGATATCACAAATTACTAACCTATTCAGGTTCTTGAGCACCATATATATGGCCATATATATGTCACAAATTACTGTGAGACCATGAGCATGACATATGGTGCTTGGCTCCCATTGGTACATTTTCGGGAGAAGCAAAATATCGCGACAAAAATGTGACATGCCTATCCATAATTGAGCAAAAGGTAAGAAGAAATTTATGGCCTTCTCGGAGCAGTACCCCCAAATCACTTTGGCAGTCAACCTGTTAACAATTTTCAATTTAGCAAAGGCCCTCTCTAGTCCGTGAGGTTTACTTCTTGGTTCTTTTTGGCTAGATCCCCAAAGATACAGCGAAATTTCTAGTCTTGTGAGAGGGCATTTTCTGGCTCCGTTTTCGAGTTATTAGGTTTTAAGTATGTTGACCTTTGACCTCGATGATCATTATTTTGGAACTTGTAGTACCCGATGACCAATTACTAAATGTGGAAACGGCACCTCAATATGTGGCTCTGGTTTTGAGATATTAGGTTTTAAGTATGTTGACCTTTGACCTCGATGATCATTATTTTGGAACTTGTAGTAGTTGATGACCAATTACTAAATGTGGAAACAGCACCTCAGTATGTCGATCCATTTAAGAGTTATTTGGTTTTAAGTATTTTGACCTTTGACCTCGATGACCATTATTTTAAAACTTGTACTAGTTGATGACCGATTACTAAATGTGGAAACAGCACCTCAATATGTGGCTCTGGTTTTGAGTTATTAGGTTTTAAGCATGTTGACCTTTGACCTCGATGATCATTATTTTGGAACTTGTAGTAGTTGATGACCAATCACTAAATGTGGAAACAGCACCTCAATACTTGACTCCGTTTTCGAGTTATTAGGTTTGAAGTATTTTGACCTTTGACCTCGGTGGTCACTAATTTTGGGACATGTAGTACCTGATGACCTATTGCTAGATTTGGAAACAGCACCTCAATACGTTGCTTCCTTTTCGAGTTATTAGGTTTTAAGTGTCATACGAAGGGCGTATCCCACGTAAACTATAATACCAAGGTAAAAGTAAGTATGATATTCGTAATCAGCATGTCCGAAACTCCCATGTGCCGAGTTTCATCCAAATCGGTTCAAAGAGCGTATCGAATCGCTATGTTACATAGGTATTCATTGTCTTAAAATAGGGGTTGAAAAAAATCTTATGTAATTTTGCTATGGTAAAATAGGTGTTGTAAAAGTAATCATAAAAGAGAATGAATACACCCCTAAAATGGAGGTTGTTGTGTTTATTATCTTCTCTGCTATGAGTTCATAGTCTCAGTGTAATTTCTGCTATGTTAAAATAGGGGTTGGAAAATAAGCCATGTTCTTTTATTAGCTGTGCTATGTATTTTCTGTTCTGCTATGAGTTCATAGTCTCAGTGTAATTTCTGTTATGTTCAATTAGGGGTGGAGAAAATGAATACACCCCCTCTGCTGTGTCCGCTAGGTTTCGTAGTCTCTGTCATGTTGAAATAGGGGTTGGAAAATATGCTCATAAAAGAGAACGGGTCCACCCCTAAAATGGAGGTTGTGTGTTACGTAGTCTTATGCTCTGCTGTATGTTCATAGTCTCAGTGTAATTTCTGCTATGTTAAAATAGGGGTTGAACCCTTGTTATATTACCTACTCTTATGTGTTATCTGCTCTGCTGTGTGTTTATAGTCTCACTGTAATTTCTGCTATGTTAAAATAAGGTTTGAAAAATATGCTCATAAAAGAGAACGAGTACACCCTTGTTATGTTATGTACTCTTATGTGTTATCTGTTCTGCTGTGTGTTACGTAGTGTTATGTATTATCTTCTCTTCTATGTGTTCGTAATTAAAATAGGGGTTGAAAAAGTGCTCATAAAAGGGAACGAGTTCACCCCTAAAATGTGGTCATAAAAGAGAACGAGTACACCCCCTAAAAAGTGGTCATTAAAGGGAACAAATTCACCCCTAAAATGGAGGTCATAAAAGACCGTGGGCTCACGGTGTAAGGTGCTCAATTTCCCAGGGGCTTGTGAATTCTCTAATGCTGTCCCAGATCGATCCATTTTCTACTACTAACCTACTCAACTGAGTTGGATAGATACAGATTTGATATTATTTTACAGCATATTTTATGTTGCAATCAATACTGCTAACTGTTATAGAATTCGTGAGGGTCTCTTCTATTATAAATAAAATCACAGCAAATGGTACGTATCTTCAAAGCTAGTGTTGATATTAAATATTTCCTCAGAAGAATCAAGAAGGCCACTTTTAATATTCAGAACCTCGTGTTCCGTAGGCTTCCTGAGAAAATGTGTTCTTGAACATCTACGTTTGGCAGAATGCAGACGTCTTTGAAGTCCTATATTTTGATTAACGTTTATTTCGGTTACTTTATCACTTCTTCTTCTCTGCATTATATGGATACAACCACCTACGTTCTTCATTATAGAAGAACAGTCCTCTGCCGATAACTGAGTGACCATAGTCAATCCCATCGAGGTTTGTAGTCTACTCCTCATTAAACACTTTGTATTAAGGGTTTCCGTTCTCGCTTCCTGTCTAATGCGTTCCAAATTTGTTTTTCTTTCAAACAAACTTCATTTTCAAATTCTCCAACATTCATGTCGTCAGTTCGTTTTTTTAACTTTCTTACGCAGGCATGTATGTGCCTGAATATATTAAATTTAATCACATTGTCTACGCAAGAACACTTAAACATATGAATGCACACGAAACAAATTTTACATTTCAATCCGCAGATGCGTTGATCACACATATCTGACATTTTCTCAACCAAATAAATATTCACGGAATCCTTCAATGATGGAACAAACCACTCATTAGACCGTTCTTCATGATGAATGCTCTCGGAAGTTATTCGCTCCGACCTTTTATGACTTTCGTGAATTCTCGCGCCTCTCTCTCGTGGTGCCTTCTTTGCTATTTTTATGAGACGGAAAAACAGCTTTTCTCTAGTCATTTTCAAAAAAGCATTTATCGTTTTGTCAAGCCCATTCACTTTCTTTCCTCCTTTGTACCTGTGCTTTAATTGTTTATGTAAAGATTGTAAATACATATTAGTATTAATGCCCAAATGCTGGCGATAACAATATGCCCATTTCTCTGGTCTGTCAGCATAATGACTGGAAAAGTAAACACCAAACTGACAAGTTGTTTTGTCTCTAGACAGCTCGTCTTCTACATGTCTCATATTCGTGAAATTTCTCTCTATCTGTTTCTCCAAGTAATACTCGCAAAGATTTATATTCTAATGCCTTCTTCTCCATCTAGCCTTCAATTTCCTTCAACTCCTGTCTCCAGTTCTTGTCTATGTGCCATGTGCAAAGTAGCTGGTACTCTACAGGTCCTATTTCTGCAACCCAAGCGTTGGAAAATGCTGGAGCATCGTCTGACATGAAAATTGACGTACCTTCAAAACCACTATAAGATCTAATTTTAGGAAAAAACAACCTAAACAGATTTTCGTCAGAACGATTAGATATACAAAATGCTACTGGACAACCTGCACGATATTCATCAACTGTAAATAACGTATAAAGCTGACAGTCGTATTTATTCGTTTCATGTGTACCATCAATACAAATTTTATGATTCCTAAATTTTAGCAGCTGTTCCTTTTGAAATTCCGTCGTTATTATCAGCAGTGGCGGCAATTGGACACTAAAAGTGAGGGAGCAAGATTTGACGGAAAGTTGTATAACTAATAGGATACTATCTTTTTTGATTAAAATAACGTACATCGTTTTTCATATTTTATTAAGTAAATTGACAAGAGCAATGCAAGTAGATACTAGCACTTTGTACTGTTATACAACAAATGTGTAAGAAGAGGTTTAATTTCTTGCTCATGAACATCTTAAAATTCAAAGCGGCTGAGTAATATACTGAATCCTTGTAAGAAGTGAAAGAATGCTGAAATTCTTGTGTTCCAATAGGTTAATTATTGGGTTATTTTCCGTGACAATTAAAACGCAATTTCTGTAGCATTCTTAGCTCCACGGGAGGACAACCATCACGTACTCACGCAACGGCGAATATTATGTGGCACCATTTTTTCTATGAACCAGTAATACATACAAAAAGTTTACATTTCCAAATGAAGCTATATACGAGGGTCATTCGGAAAGTAAAGAACGTTTTTGTATAAACACTTTAATAACTGATATACAAAGACGAAATTTGTGTTACCTACTATGTGATACTTAAGTTACTTTTCGACATAGTCGCCGTGTAAATTTAAACACTTGTCATACCGTGGTACAAGTTTTTCTATGCCTTCGGCATACACAGTTGCTGCCAAACTGTTGAACCAATCACTAACAGCTTCCTTAAGTTCTTGAAATTTCAGGAAAGAATTCATGCAGCCCATCAATAGTGAATCGCCTATCCTCTTGAATTTTCCGCTCAATTCTTCCTTTGAGTTCGTCAGTCACAACAGAAGGCCGGCCCGAGCGTTCCTAATCGTGCACATTCGTCCGTCCGTCATTAAACATAATGCACCACTTACGAACTGATGCTTCATTCATCACATTTCTATACACCTCAGTGATTTGTCTATAAATTTCTATCGGACGCACTTTTTTTGCATTCAAAAATCTTATCACACTACGAACCTCACACTTGGCGGGATCAGTAATTGTATCGCACATTTTACAGTCGCACAGCGAAGCAATAACGGACCGCAGCGGATCGCAGCTGGTGCCAGACTGAGGCTAAAGCATGCCCAGGTCAATAACCCAGCGGCAGCGGGGGTGGGGGAACACGCGCACGCGCTAGCGCAAAACGTTCTTTACTTTCCGAATGACCCTCGTACATTAATGGGTTACTTCAAAAAAGTGCGGGGGCAACTGCCTCCCTAATCGTCGCCCATCATTATCAGTAAGAAATCGTTCGGAGAACAGTTTCCGCATCACCGACACCTTGTTCTTTAAAATAGGAAACCGAACAGGACTTTTTTAGTTTCATTTCTTCAATCCATAACTTCACGCTCATTGAGTCATCCTCATGTCTTCTTGTTCCATAAGATATGTTACAATCCCTGAATATTTGAGTCATCCTCATGTCTTCTTGTTCCATAAGATATGTTACAATCCCTGAATATTTGAGTCATCCTCATGTCTTCTTGTTCCATAAGATATGTCAAAATCCCTGCATATATTTTGCAAATCCCGTCTTTCAATCAAAAACCCCCTTTAAGTCATCACAGGAGTCCTGAATGTCGTCCAAAATTCGCTGCATAGTCACCCCTTCTGCCAACTTGCGTGCAATAATTTTAAAATATCAACCGTAAATGGTTACGCTTAAAAATGAAACACGTTATTAGCTACAGGTAATCACACAAAACATTAATATCCAATGGGAATTATATCCCTTAAGTACTATGGACGAAAAGAATCACGTAACTACTATGGAACGGTCTGTCAGACCGCATTGTTGTTTCACATTTTCTGAATAGTAGTTTCATTGCATATTTTTAAAAATGATATCCTACATATCTTACTTGCATTTAGAAAAATAAAACATAGTAATTTCACGATGAAAACAAGCTTTATATTTTTAAAACAATGAGAAAGAGAACATAGTCAAAATTTGAAACAATGCTTTCATTGTTAATCTAAAACAGTAATTGTTGAAATATTCAATTTTTTCTCCGTTTCTATGTAGTCAAAATAACACTAATTTAAAATGCACTGTTCTTATAGATGCACTAAGAATAAAAAATACAGTAAAAACGGAGAAAAAACATGGAATTTTAGCTTCTTTAAACTTGCAGGAAAGTACTGTTATAGTTGTACTCTTATATTTTTTGTAGTGAAAAGGTAATGAATAAAACTTATTTTTAGTTCTTAATGATGGAGAAAAGAAAGAAAATACGTTTTGCCGGTAAAGAAAGTACCGCACTAACTTTTCTGACAGCATGCACTTTCTTCAGGTAGGCACTGATATCTTTTTTATTCTGCACTGCAAGGAAATCGATACCGGTACCCCACACCGCTGACACGAATGAATATCTTTGCTTTTCGCTTACAACTAAGTTAACAGAAGACTATGTTTCCTTTTCAACTCCTTGTGCGTGATGGTGGGAAACTCACTTTCAAACTGTAGTATGCTCTTGACTGAAAAAACTCAGCTTACGTGGCAGATGTCCGATGAACCAGAGGCGGATCCAGGGAGGGGCGATCGGAGCGATCGCCCCCCCCAGAAGAGGAAGCTTTCTTATTTTATGTATATAAATAAAACCCATCCCAAAGTTAGGAGCCCTTAAAAGTAGCAGTATGATAACCCACCGCCCCCCCCAGAAGTCGGTCCTGGATCCGCCCCTGCGATGAACAATATACGTTCTATGTGATTCCTAACAAGTCCTTTTGCCAACGTTTTCATGAAATCAAGTCTTGTCATCACTGCGGACTTAGCGTAGACTTGTTGCAAGACATACGCATTGACACAACACACAATATCCACCAGCATAAAGAAAATTGTCAATGGCTATCGTCTTGTTCGACGACTTGATGTGTAATCTGTATATTTGATGTCTAGAGTATCCACTCCGCCTTTACTCATGTTATAAAATGTGGTTATTTCAGGTTTTCCAGTCTCTGGGACATTATTTGATGTGTGGTGCAAGACGTGCCACACGGTAAGACACAAAACTGCTAATAATCAGTAGATAACGAAAGACGACTGATCAGCAAAATACTCACGTAACTACTATAGTACGTCTGTGAGACCGCTCCACCCCTCCAGCGCCGCACACAGGGGATCAATTATAACACGAACTTCACAATACGTAACCATTTACTAGAAAGGAAGGTAGACGAAAAGATCCACTTGTAGTAGTGAGACTGTGGAAAATATCATGATATGAAAAGTCGCAGCGGTCTGAGAGACGGTCCATAGTACTTACGGGATATTAAAGAATATCACAAAAATTATTTAACAGTTACATATTAAACGTATTGGACACATTGTAATACGTCAGATTACTCACGTGGTAATATTTCTTCCAAATTTTCCTTCAATACTTCAAATGTTACACCATTCCATGTTTAGGAGCATACAATGGATTAAACCCTTTCACACTATCGTCTTCACATTGTTTTCTTGTCTCTCAGCATAGGCAAATCATGAATATTGAGTAATATTTCCCAACAGTTAATATATTGCACTGAATATTTTACTCTGTATATAGTAAGACACTTAGAGTAAGATAGAACAACGTATAGCCATTGGTAAAGGCAAACAATCATAAGTATCGATAAAATTTACGAAATATTCATAAATTGCTACTTTTGAGACATTAGAAAACAATTTGTAAATTGTGCTGTAAAAAGGACATAAGTCATTGTGTTCTCGTGAAAATGAAAGTGTGACTTACATTTGTAATCTTGAAGGAAACATTGGAAGGAAAACTAGTGCAGGAGTACTTCGACATTTAATTTTTCATTTTTAAATTCTGAAATGTTTAGAAAGTAGATGTGGGAAGTCGGGCGAGATTGGTAGTGACAACCTTATACTCTTATGCAACATCAAAATTATTACGTGCAGGACCTATTGATGAGGAGTACTAGTTACTCCGAAACTTGAATCCGGAACACGTAAAACTGAAGGGAGATATTTCGTACAAAGCAATATTCCCTAACATTATATATCTTCTTTTTAAAAAAATGCATAACAACGTTACACGTCCATGCATGACCCAGACAACAATAAATAGATCAGTTGATAAAAGATACAGGGGAACAATTTTTCTTCATAACCCTTATAACTTTTAAACTACTAGCAAAAAAATTGTAACACAAATATCGGTAAGGGAACATTACTTGACATACAATAGAATACCACTATACGGATGGATAGAGAATTATATGTATAATGATGTATATATATTGGGCAGTAGAGATTTCTTCGACATAGAATGTAGGAAACATCAAACGGATATAAAAATGGCATGCACATTCGCAAATAAACAGAATAAGCTACCGTATATTATAAGATTGAAAGTGACTATGCTTGTTTACTCTTAAATCACCCGACCAATCTCGATCAAATTTTCAATATAGATGAGGTTTGAGCCTGGGATGGTTTTTACCATATCATTTTGACGGTGTAACTTAGAGGAGGATGATACACTTTCAAAAATGATCGAAAATAACTGATATTAGTGCCGAATCTTCAGTTTTCGGGGTCCCTGAAAAGAATCGTTACACTTCCGATGCTGTTTAAATTCAAATTCAGCCCCGCAACTTGGGAAAGGATAGATATATAAACATGATCGAAAATGACCAACATTAGTACCGAATCCAGTCTCGGGATCGCTGAGATGAAGAGTAAGACTTCCGATTCCGTGTCCTGCAACATGCGGGAGGTGAAGGGGTAATCATCAGAAATGACTGTTATTAGTGCTCAATCCATAGTTCTCGGAGTAGCTGTGATGAATACTGACATTTCCGATGCCGTTTAAATTTGAATTCATCCACGCTGCCAGAGAAAAAAGGATGAAGGAGATACATAAACATAAAAAAATATCAATATCAGGGAGTGCTTTAGTAATAAAAAGTGACTGACTAAAGGAACATAGTACTTTTTTTTTAATTTAACCCAGCGAAGCACGTAATTGATGCTAGTAAATATACAAAACTTGATTGTTCTATGACAATTATCCTACTATACGAACTGAAAATGACTCCTTTATGGTTTCTGAACTCTATGACAAAGTTGAAGTATCACTCCCTATTGTAAATCATTTAATAGTATCACTCCCTATTGTAAATCAACATTAAACAAACTGTAATAGAATTCATACAAACAGAAATAGGAAGGTAATGGATAAACACCTATTTGTTTAAGATCCTCACAAATGTAGATTTCTGACAAGAAAATGATCAAACTGGTAATACCATATCTATCACTCAATCTCCTACAAAATCTTCCCCTCACCCTTTTTTTCTAATTCTTAAAGCAAGCGTCTTTGCTCAAAAAGCTAAGGTAAACTGGAAATAAAAGAAATTCCTCAAAATCAAGAGGAAATCACCTCACACAAACTGACATTAAATTAAGATAGCACATCACATTTCGTATAGTTTTACAGCAGAGACAAGGAGAAAGTAACTAATGAAATTTAATTATATTCTGGCGGTTATTTGTCTTCAAAGTGTAATCACACTATTACAAGATGTAAATAGCTAACAGTGTTTAGAACGATCACTAAAATTCTTGTCTTTTCACGAAGTCTCATTTCTATCCGCCATCCGAATAAGAAAATGAAAGTTCTCATCATTATAGCTTTATGCTAAGGGAGACGATTAATGATGGAATTGGTAGAATGCAATGTGAAAGGGAACTGGATTACCGAGAAAACCCACGGCCGCAATGTTGTCAATCACAAACTTACCTGGCCGGAGACCGAACCAGAGATAAGCGCCCTACCACTGAGGCATCGTGCCTCCTGCCATCCCCATACGAAATAAAGAAAAATCCTTAAAAGCTATAATAACGTAGAGACATCCGTAACTATACGCATCCTCACACACCTCTAACAATAGATGCATTTTAGAAAATTGGGACCGAAAAAAGAACAACGCAAAGGAGACTGTTTGTGATAATTTCTCAATAAATAATAAAAAATATTTTTTTAAAATAAGTATCTTAAGTAACTTACCGCCAGTAATGTATTAAGAACAATTGTTTGTAGAATTACTTTACTTCTTGGCTTGAAAAGTAATCAAAAGTCCCTTCTCTAACGGAGAGCGGTAATTAATTCGCGCAAGTCAGTATTTGTGATTCATCTATCACTTGTTCTTTTACACGTTTCCCAACTTTTTCTTGTTGATATTCTGTCTGGTATGGATCAAGGTTCTTCCGTTTGTTTCCTCCCATTTTCATAAAACAGCAGATTATTTGAACCTACTTGGAGTAATTGTTGGACGTTAAATTAAAAGTTTCAACGTTCCCCTCGACTTCAACTCCCTAATTTTAATTTTTCAAGTGTCATTTTGAATTCTAGGGAAAGTAGATAAACCAACTAATTTCAACTCTAAAAGACAAATAGACTAAAATTTACCTTCAGGGAGAGCACTTATAACACAACAACTCTTTGTCAACATCGTGAAATAGGTCTCGGAAGAATTGGACTACCAAACTGACGTATGTCATGTAACAATAGTAGTAGAAAATGGATCGATCTGGATCAGTTTTAGCCAACTCACAAGCCCCTGGGAAAATGACCACCGTGCACCGTGAGCCCACGGTCTTTTACGACCTCCATTTTAGGGGTGAATTTGTTCCCTTTTATGAGCACTTTTTAGGGGGTGTATTCGTTCTCTTTTACGAGCACATTTTAGGGGGTGAACTCATTCCCTTTTATGAACACTTTATCAACCCTTATTTTAATATAGCAGAAATTACAAACACATAGAAGAGAAGATAACACTACGTAACACACAGCAGAACAGATAACAGATAAGACTACGTAACATTTCAAGGGTGAACTCGTTCCCTTTTCCAACCCCTATTTTAACATAGCAGATAGCACAGCTAATAAAAGAGCATGACTTATTTTACCGTGAGCCCACGGTCTTTTACGACCTCCATTTTAGGGGTAAATTCGTTCCCTTTTATGAGCACTTTTAAGGGGGTGTATTCGTTCTCTTTTACGAGCACATTTTAGGGGGTGAACTCATTCCCTTTTATGAGCATATTTTCCAACCCCTATGAACAAACAGCAGAACATCAGACTACGTAACATAACGAACATACAAAAGAGCAAATTGAACTCGTTCTCTTTTATGAGCACATTTTAAGGGGTGACCTCGTTCTCTTTTACGACCTCCATTTTAGAGGGTGTACTCGTTCCCTTTTATGAGCACTTTTTCAACCCTTATTTTAACATAGGAGATAACACATAAGATTACGAACACATAGAAGAGAAGATAACACATAACACTACGTAACACACAGCAGAACAGATAACACATAAGAGTACGTAACATAACAAGGGTGTATTCATTCAACCCCTATTTTAACATAGGAGATAACACAAGATTACGAACACATAGAAGAGAAGATAACACATAACACTATTTTAACATAGCAGATAACATATAAGATTACGAACACATAGAAGAGAAGATAACACATAACACTATTTTAACATAGCAGATAACATATAAGATTACGAACACATAACATAGCAAGGGTGTATTCATTCTCTTTTATGAGCATATTTTCCAACCCCTATTTCAACATGACAGAGACTACGAAACATGGCGGACATAGCACAGGGGTTGTATTCATTTTCTCCACCCCTAATTGAACATAGCAGAAATTACACTGAGAGTACGTAACACACAAAAACCTCCATTTTAGGGGTGGACTCGTTCTCTTTTATAATGACTTTTCCAACCCCTATTTTACCATAGCAGATTTTTCAACCCCTATTTTAAGACAATGAATACCTATGTAACATAGCGATTGGATACGCTCTTTGAACCGATTTGGATGAAACTAGGCATATGGGGGTTTTCGACCATGCTGAGTACGAATATCATACATATTTTTACCTGGGTCCTATAGTTTATGTGGCATACGCCCTTTTTATGACAATTTTAACCGATTTGGGTGAAACTCGGTATATGAGGGTTTTCGGACATGCTGATTACAAATATCATACTTATTTTTATCTGGGTCTGATACTTTATGTGGGATACGCCTTTGTATGACACTTAAAACCTAATAACTCGAAAACGGAGCCAAATATCGAAGTGGTGTTTCCACATTTAGCAATAGATCATCAGGTACTACAAGTTCCAAAATTAGTGGTCATCGAGGTCAAAGGTCAAAATACTTAAAACCTAATAACACGAAAACTGAGCCACATATTGAGGTGCTGTTTCCAAATCTAGTAACTGGTCATCAAGTACTACAAGTTTCAAAATAATGACCATCGAGGTCAAAGGTCAAAATACTTAAAACCAGGGTGCGAATTACCGGGGGGGATGAGGGGGATTTTCCCCCTCAATCACATTTTGTTCCCCCCCCCCAAAGAAGTCAGCTGAAGTATCCCCACCGGGGATGCTCGCTTTCCCCCTCAAACTATGCTTAGTATAACTCCAAATTTCACTGATTTTTGTTATTTCTTGTAAATTTAATCTTCTAGCTGTATTTCGAAATGATCGATGTAAACTGTTCAGTTTTGGTCATTTCTACTTACCACCTAATTACCCACTATTTTCAACGTTGTTTAGTAGAACTATATTATTATGACTACGGTCGTTACTTGCAACTGTACCTTCGTACCCTTCAGTTCGTCATCGTTTGTGAATTTGATGTACTAATTGCGTATAACAAAGTCACATATGGATTTATAAATGTTCTTAGCGGTTGGTCAAGAAGAAGTAAACAAATAGCTTCTTCTATCATACTTGGCGAAGTTCGGATATGTCATATTCATCCTCTATATTTGTATCGATTATCATATTATTTTAATTTTTGTTATAACATGTTATTTCATTTTCCAGTGTACTCTTTGTTAGTACATGGTCTTCATTCCCTAGTAGGTTGTGTGTATGCAACTCAAAAGTTGCATTTAATTTGTGATAATTAGCATAGTAATCACTGCTTTTACAGTTTACGGAAATGAACTTTTGAAACTGTACTCAAAATCTGAGATATAGGTATTCTCTCGTAAGTATATGTTAACGTACACGCTGGGGGATACGCTCCTAGTGAGCAGACATGTTAATGAAGGTGATTTTTAGGTGAATAAGCGAATAATTCAAGATTTGTTCCAGCATTTGTTAATACGATTGGTTCTCCGTGTCATTGTCCGTGTCTGTATAAGCATTTCAACTGGAGCGGGTTTTTTTAAAAGTTAATCCTTCATTTTTCCATCTTTTCGCTGTACAGTTTTGCTGTCCACGCAATTAATGTTGTCTGAAAAACTTCAGTGTAATGTTTTACTTTATTTGAATAACGTAGCCATAGTGAATCAACTCATCTTCAACCTAACAGTAAAGTAATTTTTAAGTGTTTACTTTCTGTGCCCATCACGGAATCGATATTTAAAGAAAAAATGAAAATGAAATGAAATCTTTTAGTTTTACGTCCCACGGTTATGCCGGTTAGGCTAAAGGAAACGGTGATGATGAATAATGAATGAAAATGGTGGAATGAAGAAAGTGGGAGGAAACGGGAGAACCGATAAAACCAACGCACACGGTGTTTGTCCACCACAAAGTTCACTTGGCGGGAGCTGGGATGGAACCCGGGACCCCAAGCACCAGAGGTGAACGCTCTACCACTGAGCCACCGCGGCCCCGTTGGAGAAAAAAAGTCGTGATGAGCACAGCTTTAGCGGGAAGTAGAAGCACAAGCTCGAAATTTGAATTGAGATATTTTAAATATTTGGCCTTCGATTTGACCTTGATGTGAGAAATCGGGACCAGCAACAATCCATTTCTTATTTCATAGGCTAATATCTAGATTTTCTTTAAAAAAAAAATAAATAAATAAAATAAAATAAAAATAAAATGTCCGGTTTAACTGATAATTTTAGTGGTTTTCACAAGACTGAAGTAGGTTTCTTTTCGCAACCTGTATGTATTAATGCAAAGTGGAAGCTTTCAATATGAGTGGAAAAATTAACATATGCTTGTGATCATGGCTATCGCTCGAGCCGAATTATTAACTAAATAAACCTTAGAGAGCTACGGGGACAAGAGTGAGTACAACATTAAAACACGTTCAAAAAGGTTTAGTGGGGTGTGTGCATGTCAGACAATATATATGTGCATAGACATTGTCGGTACATTTATTAAATTAATAAATCTCTTATTTATTACAGATGTCACACACACACACACACATGTATATATATATATATATATATATATATATATATATATATATATATATATATATATATATATATATATATATATATATATATGGGGGGTAAGGCATTTATTGTGTCATTTTGAAATTTGGACCTTCAGACTATGTCCTTTGGCCTAATTTTATCCCCCCAATATAGATTATCTAATTCGCACACTGCTTAAAACCTAATAACACGAAAACTGAGCCACATATTGAGGTGCTGTTTCCAAATCCAGTAACTGGTCATCAACTACTACAAGTTCCAAAATTAGTCGCCATCGAGGTCAAAGGTCAAAGTACTTAAAACCTAATAACTCGAAAATGGATCCATATCCTCAGGTGCTGTTTCCACATTGAGTAATAGGTCATCAACTCCTACAAGTTCCAAAATAGTGGCCATCAAGGTCAAAGGTCAACATACTTAAAACCTAACTACTCGAAAATGGATCCATATACTAAGGTGCTGTTTCCACATTGAGTAATAGGTCATCAACTACTACAAGTTCCAAAATAGTGGCCATCAAGGTCAAAGGTCAACATACTTAAAACCTAATTACTCGACAACTGAGACACATATTGAAGTGCTGTTTCCAAATCTAGTAACTGGTCACCAACTACTACAAGTTCCAAAATAATGATCATCGAGGTCAAAGGTCAAAGTACTTAAAACCTAATAACACGAAAACTGAGCCACATATTGAGGTGCTGTTTCCACATTTAGTAATCGACCACCAACTACTACAAGTTCCAAAATAGATACCATCGCGGTCAAAGGTCAAAATACTTAAAACCTAATAACTCGAAAATGGAGCCACATATTGAGGTGCTGTTTCCACATATAGTAATTGATCATCAACTACTACAAGTTCCAAAATAATGACCATCGAGGTCAAAGGTCAACATACATAAAACCTAATTACTCGAAAATGGATCCACATACTGAGGTGGTGTTTCCACATTTAGCAAGAGGTCATCAACTACTACAAGTTCCAAAATAGTGGCCATCAAGGTCAAAGGTCAACATACTTAAAACCAAATAACTCTTAAATGGATCCACATATTGAGGTGCTGTTTCCAAATCTAGTAACTGGTTATCAACTACTACAAGTTCCAAAATAATGATCATCGAGGTCAAAGGACAAAGTACTTAAAACCTAATAACACGAAAACTGAGCCACATATTGAGGTGCTGTTTCCACATTTAGTAATCGACCACCAACTACTACAAGTTCTAAAATAATGATCATCGAGGTCAAAGGTCAAAGTACTTAAAACCTAATAACTCGAAAATGGATCCACATACTGAGGTGCTATTGTCAAATTTAGTAATTGGTCATCAACCACTGCAAGTTCCAAAAAATAATGAATGCCCAATGAACCAATGAATGCGAATAACTCTTAAACAGAGCAACGTTTTGAGGTGCTGTTTTCAAATCTAGTAATACGTCATCAACTACTACATGTTCTGAAAACACTGACCATGGAGGTTAAAGGTCAAATATTTAAGCTTTAATAACTTTAAACAGAGCCTGTGTGACCTATTCAGTTTTGTACCAAGCAGAGAGAAGTGAAGAATGAAAAAATATGACTGGTTTACTTCGAGGAAAAAAGCAACGATATACATTTTAACTAGCTGCGTATTTTAAATCATTTTGTACTATTTAAATAAACAATCGGATAAATTTAACCGGCTCAGAAGTTCAATATTATTTTGTACTCTTGAGTGAGCTTTCCAATTTTGTAGCAAGAAGGACCATTTTTTAAACTAACTCAGAATTTCATTTCATTTTGTAATACTCAAATTTGGATGGAGTGTTTAATTTTGTACGAACCAGAAACATTTGATTGGATTATTTCCTTATGTACCAACTGGAAAAAGTGAAGGGCCATTATTCAAATAAACAAAGGAATAGAGTATTTAGCTTTGTACCAACTAGAACAAAAGAAGTGAATTATGAATAAAATTTAGATGGACTATTTTCTTTTGTACCAACTGAAAAAGAGAAGAAGAGTAACTTTAACTAGTTCATTATGTACTGTTTACACAAACGAAAATTGACCATTATGTAACTTTTGAACTACTGAAATGTTTCTATTTTTGTATCAATCAGAAAAACCCGAAGAAGGATCATTTTAAGAAGTTCAAAACTTCGATGTTCTACTTTTTATACCAACGAGAAAAAAATGAACTAGATGAATATACGATAGAATAAATTTAAGTGACCTATTCAATTTTGTACTACTCAAATAAACAATGGAATATTTAGTTTTGTACCATTTTGGAGTTTTCAAATAAACAAAGGACTTATAATTTGTGTCAACTCTAAAAAGGATCATTTTAACTAGCTGAGTATTTTATATCATTTTGTATTATTTCAACAAGCAAAAGGAAAAAGCAAAAAAGGATCATTTTAACTAGTCTAATAAACGAAGGCATAAATATGAGTGAGACCAGAGAAAAACCGAAGAAGGCCGATTTTAACTAACTGAGAATTTCTGTATCTTTTTGTACTATTTAAACAAACGATGAGATAAATTTGAGTGACCTGTTTTTTGTACTAACCAGAAAAAGCGAAGAAGGTACCTTTGTACTAGCCCAATGAACGAAAGAACAAATTTGGGTGTTCTACTTTTTTATACCAAACAAAGAAGAACCATTTTAACTTGCTGAGTATTTTATACCATTTTGTACTACTGAAATAAACGAAAGAATAAGCGAAAAAAGACCTTTTTAACTAGCGCAGAATTTCTGTAACGCAAAAATTAATTTGGATGGAGTAACAAGAAAGAAAGCAAAGATATGTCATAGTAACTATTTAAATAAACGAGGGGATAAATTTAAGTGATCTATTCCATTTTGTACCAAGGAGAAATGCCATTTTTATCTAGCGTAGAATTTCTAGTGCATGTTGTATTATTTAAACAAAACGAAGGGCTAAATTTGAGAAAGCGGACATGAACCATTTTACTCAAATTTGGATGGAGTATTTAGCTTTGTATGAACCAGAAAAAAAAGTAAAGAAGATCCGTTTTAACTAGTTCAATATTTCTGTATAATTTTGTACTACCCAAATAAACGAAATTTTATTTTTGACCAATCACAAGAAAATCAAAGAAGGGTCATTTTAACTAGCCAAGCAGAAAAAAAGGAAAGAATTAACACTTTGTACTAACCAGAAAATGAGAAGAAGGATCAGCATTCTATACTTTTTGTGCCATTTATTGGGGTGTCCTAT
This sequence comes from Thermobia domestica, assembly GCF_964235325.1. Taxonomy (NCBI): domain Eukaryota; kingdom Metazoa; phylum Arthropoda; class Insecta; order Zygentoma; family Lepismatidae; genus Thermobia; species Thermobia domestica. The sequence goes on from NC_137460.1 coordinate 140,046,121, forward strand.
TTCATTTTATACCAACGAGAACCATTTTTAACTGGCTCAGAATTTTATGCCTTTTTGTAAAATTGGTATCAAACCAGAAAAAAGCAAGGAAATACCATTTTAAATAGCTCAGCATGTTATAGCTTTTTGTGTTTTTGGTCTGCCCAGTTTCTTGACCATGTTGTACTATTTAAAGAAACAAAGGAATAAATTTGTGTGACCTATTCACTTTTATAGCAAGCAGAAAAAGGAAAGAATACATTTGAGTGGCTTAAGCAAAGAAGGTCAATTTATACCTTTTTGTGCTTGACCTATTGAAGAATGAATAAATTTTGTTTGCAATTAAAAAAGCGGAGAAGGTCTACTTTCTGTACAAACCAGAGAAAAACAAATTTGTCTAACCTATTCACTTTTATAGCAAAGCCCCTTTTAGTTTTATACCAACCATGAAGGTCCATTATACCATTTTTGTAACAATTAGAAGAAAACAGCTCAGAATTTTATACCTTTGTGGTGTTACATTTTGTATATTTTTGTGTCATTAACTACATATTTGAACGTAATATTTAACCAACCAGAATTGCGTCATAATTGTGTAGAACATACTACATAGCAATTAGCGTTCTAAAGAAAACTGATGAATGACGAAAAATCATAACAGCATACTTGTCCATTTTGAATCACAGCAGAAGAAGAGATTATATCAAAGTAAGAATATTTTTCAAAGTTCCATGTTGCTGCGGATATTTAACATTTGTACTGCTAGTATAGTGAGGGTCCTAAGGTATTGCCTATTGCTCGACGATTCAATTATTTTTAGACTTTTCTTCCTCGTCTAAGAAAAAAAGACAAATATATATTTTTGCATTTATGTATTTTATTATAATGGAATATAAGATTATGGAGTATATTTTGAAATAATAGAACATACATCGTGATGTTATATTGATTTGAAACATATTATGAAACACGGTTTTTGCTGAAGAGCAGAAAAATGACTAGCATGGAGATTGTTTATGTTTCACCTAGAGAAAAAGAAATGCAGCGTGAAAACGAGAAACCTATACTGTTAATCCAGCCGTCTGACCCCGATTTGCCAGATGAATTACGTGATAAAGTGAGAATCATATATCCAACACAAGAAATAGAAGAAGTGTATTATTTTAGACGCTATAATAGATATAATGATGAAATACTCCCGGAAAGTGATGATGACAGTGTTTCAAATATTACCTGTTTTAAACTGGAAGCTAATGAGTGCGGGTGTACTAGTGAAAGTATTAGTCATACATGTGTTATACAATTATGTAATGAGTATACACCAAATTCAGTATTATTATGTAAAGCATGTTCTAAACATAATGAAAAAGAAAAAGATCACAACTGTTTGCTGCAGTATGATTACGAATTATTGCAAAAGGTGTGGACGATCTTAATTAAACGTGAAATGAGAGAGAAGATCTATAAACTTTATTTAAAGAAGCATTTTAAAGGTCGTAATATTAAGAACACTTATACTGTGGAGAAAAAAATTAATCTGGTATATGAATACATTACAGAGTGTGATTATTATATCAAAGAAATAGTAGAAATGTTTTTAGAAAAAGATAAACAATTATTTAATTCTGTAAATGAACACTGAGCCCACTGTAGCATATGCATTTGATTGTGTAAGAATAGAAGAACTTGAACTGTTAACTGGATCAATTTGTAGTACTGTAATATTAAGAATTTAATAGATAAGTAACATTGGACTCTGGCAACTGATTTGTCAGGGAGAGGCAATTAAAATTGTTCTCTGGATGACACAAAAATATACAAAATGTAACACCACAAAGGTATAAAATTCTGAGCTGTTTTCTTCTAATTGTTACAAAAATGGTATAATGGACCTTCATGGTTGGTATAAAATTAAAAGGGGCTTTGCTATAAAAGTGAATAGGTTAGACAAATTTGTTTTTCTCTGGTTTGTACAGAAAGTAGACCTTCTCCGCTTTTTTAATTGCAAACAAAATTTATTCATTCTTCAATAGGTCAAGCACAAAAAGGTATAAATTGACCTTCTTTGCTTAAGCCACTCAAATGTATTCTTTCCTTTTTCTGCTTGCTATAAAAGTGAATAGGTCACACAAATTTATTCCTTTGTTTCTTTAAATAGTACAACATGGTCAAGAAACTGGGCAGACCAAAAACACAAAAAGCTATAACATGCTGAGCTATTTAAAATGGTATTTCCTTGCTTTTTTCTGGTTTGATACCAATTTTACAAAAAGGCATAAAATTCTGAGCCAGTTAAAATGGTTCTCGTTGGTATAAAATGAAATAGGACACCCCAATAAATGGCACAAAAAGTATAGAATGCTGATCCTTCTTCTCATTTTCTGGTTAGTACAAAGTGTTAATTCTTTCCTTTTTTTCTGCTTGGCTAGTTAAAATGACCCTTCTTTGATTTTCTTGTGATTGGTCAAAAATAAAATTTCGTTTATTTGGGTAGTACAAAATTATACAGAAATATTGAACTAGTTAAAACGGATCTTCTTTACTTTTTTCTTCTGGTTCATACAAAGCTAAATACTCCATCCAAATTTGAGTAAAATGGTTCATGTCCGCTTTCTCAAATTTAGCCCTTCGTTTTGTTTAAATAATACAACATACACTAGAAATTCTACGCTAGATAAAAATGGCATTTCTCCTTGGTACAAAATGGAATAGATCACTTAAATTTATCTCCCCGCTTATTTAAATAGTTACTATGACATATCTTTGCTTTCTTTCTTGTTACTCCATCCAAATTAATTTTTGCGTTACAGAAATTCTGCGCTAGTTAAAAAGGTCTTTTTTCGCTTATTCTTTCGTTTATTTCAGTAGTACAAAATGGTATAAAATACTCAGCAAGTTAAAATGGTTCTTCTTTGTTTGGTATAAAAGAGTAGAACACCCAAATTTGTTCTTTCGTTCATTGGGCTAGTACAAAGGTACCTTCTTCGCTTTTTCTGGTTAGTACAAAAAACAGGTCACTCAAATTTATCTCATCGTTTGTTTAAATAGTACAGAAAGGTACAGAAATTCTCAGTTAGTTAAAATCGGCCTTCTTCGGTTTTTCTCTGGTCTCACTCATATTTATGCCTTCGTTTATTAGACTAGTTAAAATGATCCTTTTTTGCTTTTTCCTTTTACTTGTTGAAATAATACAAAATGATATAAAATACTCAGCTAGTTAAAATGATCCTTTTTAGAGTTGACACAAATTATAAGTCCTTTGTTTATTTGAAAACTCCAAAATGGTACAAAACTAAATATTCCATTGTTTATTTGAGTAGTAAAATTCTGAACCAGTTAAAAATGACATTTCAGCATTGGTACAAAATTGAATAGGTGACTTAAATTTATTCTTTCGTATATTCATCTAGTTCATTTTTTTCTCGTTGGTATGAAAAGTAGAACATCGAAGTTATGAACTTCTTAAAATGATCCTTCTTCGGGTTTTTCTGATTGATACAAAAATAGAACATTTCAGTAGTTCAAAAGTTACATAATGGTGAATTTTCGTTTGTGTAAACAGTACATAATGAACTAGTTAAAGTTACTCTTCTTCTCTTTTTCAGTTGGTACAAAAGAAAATAGTCCATCTAAATTTTATTCATACTTCACTTCTTTTTTTCTAGTTGGTACAAAACTAAATACTCTATTCCTTTGTTTTTTTGAATAATGGCCCTTCACTTTTTCCAGTTGGTACATAAGGAAATAATCCAATCAAATGTTTCTGGTTCGTACAAAATTAAACACCCCATCCAAATTTGAGTATTACAAAATGAAATGAAATTCTGAGTTAGTTTAAAAAATGGTCCTTCTTGCTACAAAATTGGAAAGCTCACTCAAGAGTACAAAATAGTATTGAACTTCTGAGCCGGTTAAATTTATCCGATTGTTTATTTAAATAGTACAAAATGATTTAAAATACCCAGCTAGTTAAAATGTATATCGTTGCTTTCTTTCTCGAAGTAAGCCAGTCATATTTTTTCATTCTTCACTTCTCTCTGCTTGGTACAAAACTGAATAGGTCACACAGGCTCTGTTTAAAGTTATTAAAGCTTAAATATTTGACCTTTAACCTCCATGGTCAGTGTTTTCAGAACATGTAGTAGTTGATGACGTATTATTAGATTTGAAAACAGCACCTCAAAACGTTGCTCTGTTTAAGAGTTATTCGCATTCATTGGTTCATTGGGCATTCATTATTTTTTGGAACTTGCAGTGGTTGATGACCAATTACTAAATGTGACAATAGCACCTCAGTATGTGGATCCATTTTCGAGTTATTAGGTTTTAAGTACTTTGACCTTTGACCTCGATGATCATTATTTTAGAACTTGTAGTAGTTGGTGGTCGATTACTAAATGTGGAAACAGCACCTCAATATGTGGCTCAGTTTTCGTGTTATTAGGTTTTAAGTACTTTGACCTTTGACCTCGATGATCATTATTTTGGAACTTGTAGTAGTTGATAACCAGTTACTAGATTTGGAAACAGCACTTCAATATCTGGATCCATTTAAGAGTTATTTGGTTTTAAGTATGTTGACCTTTGACCTTGATGGCCACTATTTTGGAGCTTGTAGTAGTTGATGACCTCTTGCTAAATGTGGAAACACCACCTCAGTATGTGGATCCATTTTCGAGTAATTAGATTTTAAGTATGTTGACCTTTGACCTCGATGGTCATTATTTTGGAACTTGTAGTAGTTGATGATCAATTACTATATGTGGAAACAGCACCTCAATATGTGGCTCCATTTTCGAGTTATTAGGTTTTAAGTATTTTGACCTTTGACCGCGATGGTATCTATTTTGGAACTTGTAGTAGTTGGTGGTCGATTACTAAATGTGGAAACAGCACCTCAATATGTGGCTCAGTTTTCGTGTTATTAGGTTTTAAGTACTTTGACCTTTGACCTCGATGATCATTATTTTGGAACTTGTAGTAGTTGGTGACCAGTTACTAGATTTGGAAACAGCACTTCAATATGTGTCTCAGTTGTCGAGTAATTAGGTTTTAAGTATGTTGACCTTTGACCTTGATGGCCACTATTTTGGAACTTGTAGTAGTTGATGACCTATTACTCAATGTGGAAACAGCACCTGAGTATATGGATCCATTTTCGAGTAATTAGGTTTTAAGTATGTTGACCTTTGACCTTGATGGCCACTATTTTGGAACTTGTAGTAGTTGATGACCTATTACTCAATGTGGAAACAGCACCTGAGTATATGGATCCATTTTCGAGTTATTAGGTTTTAAGTACTTTGACCTTTGAAATCGATGGCGACTAATTTTGGAACTTGTAGTAGTTGATGACCAGTTACTAGATTTGGAAACAGCACCTCAATATGTGGCTCAGTTTTCGTGTTATTAGGTTTTAAGTATTTTGACCTTCGACCTCGATGGTCATTATTTTGAAACTTGTAGTACTTGATGACCAGTTACTAGATTTGGAAACAGCACCTCAATATGTGGCTCAGTTTTCGAGTTATTAGGTTTTAAGTATTTTGACCTTTGACCTCGATGACCACTAATTTTGGAGCTTGTAGTACCTGATGATCTATTGCTAAATGTGGAAACACCACTTCGATATTTGGCTCCGTTTTCGAGTTATTAGGTTTTAAGTGTCATACAAAGGCGTATCCCACATAAAGTATCAGACCCAGATAAAAATAAGTATGATATTTGTAATCAGCATGTCCGAAAACCCTCATATACCGAGTTTCACCCAAATCGGTTAAAATTGTCATAAAAAGGGCGTATGCCACATAAACTATAGGACCCAGGTAAAAATATGTATGATATTCGTACTCAGCATGGTCGAAATCCCCATATGCCTAGTTTCATCCAAATCGGTTCAAAGAGCGTATCCAATCGCTATGTTACATAGGTATTCATTGTCTTAAAATAGGGGTTGAAAAATCTGCTATGGTAAAATAGGGGTTGGAAAAGTCATTATAAAAGAGAACGAGTCCACCCCTAAAATGGAGGTTTTTGTGTGTTACGTACTCTCAGTGTAATTTCTGCTATGTTCAATTAGGGGTGGAGAAAATGAATACAACCCCTGTGCTATGTCCGCTATGTTTCGTAGTCTCTGTCATGTTGAAATAGGGGTTGGAAAATATGCTCATAAAAGAGAATGAATACACCCTTGCTATGTTATGTGTTCGTAATCTTATATGTTATCTGCTATGTTAAAATAGTGTTATGTGTTATCTTATCTTCTATGTGTTCGTAATCTTATATGTTATCTGCTATGTTAAAATAGTGCTATGTGTTATCTTCTCTTCTATGTGTTCGTAATCTTGTGTTATCTCCTATGTTAAAATAGGGGTTGAATGAATACACCCTTGTTATGTTACGTACTCTTATGTGTTATCTGTTCTGCTGTGTGTTACGTAGTGTTATGTGTTATCTTCTCTTCTATGTGTTCGTAATCTTATGTGTTATCTCCTATGTTAAAATAAGGGTTGAAAAAGTGCTCATAAAAAGGAACGAGTACACCCTCTAAAATGGAGGTCGTAAAAGAGAACGAGGTCACCCCTTAAAATGTGCTAATAAAAGAGAACGAGTTCAATTTGCTCTTTTGTATGTTCGTTATGTTACGTAGTCTGATGTTCTGCTGTTTGTTCATAGGGGTTGGAAAATATGCTCATAAAAGGGAATGAGTTCACCCCCTAAAATGTGCTCGTAAAAGAGAACGAATACACCCCCTAAAAAGTGGTCATAAAAGGGAACGAATTCACCCCTAAAATGGAGGTCGTAAAAGACCGTGGGCTCACGGTGCATGGTGGTCATTTTCCCAGGGGCTTGTGAGTTGGCTAAAACTGATCCAGATCGATCCATTTTCTACTACTAACAATGAGGGTCATGTTGAGCGCTCGTAAGTTATTTTATTACAATTACCTCGTATATATATAGTTGAAATTGTTCACAGTCTTTTTGAAACATGCTATTCATTAGTTACTGAGAGTACGGTGGCTGAGTGGTAGAGAGCGCCCACATCTGATGCAAGAGATTGCTCCTGGTTTTATCGCAAGTGGACAATAGTGATTCAAAAAGCCATTTGAAAAATTGGAAATTTGGGAGTTGTAGTGAAACAATAAATTGAAAAAGATACTACGAGTACAAGAAATGCCAATCATAGTCGCATTATACGGTTACTGATTTTCAGAGTTCTGTTAACACTTCCCCGTTCCAAGGCATTTCATTTCCTTGTAGTACGAACTACCCAGATTTACTTATCTAACATTGTAATTACAATTAAACTTATCTGCAATTTGACTCCTTTCTTCTTTCGAAAGAAATACTCTGCAATATTACAGCAATGACCAACATGTTTTGGATAAAACATAACGCTGATTTTTTCACTACTCTTTTTTCGATACCCTCATCGATGATGAACATACTTTTTCAATTTGTTGGAACCATTGCTTTTTATTGCCCGATAGCCATGTCCTCTAGAAGTGAATGTATAGGATCTGTGGTATACATAATACCTTACAATGGAACCATCAGTTATGTATTTTTGAGCAGTTTTCAATATATATGAAACTGTCTCTTCTTTTCCGTAATTTGCTTTCCACTACAGAAACTCTGAAATTAATGAAATAACATTACGCTCTTAACAAATGAACACGTAGTGCGTGATATAATAAACATGCATATGTTAACTATAATTAGCACAGATGCACCAGGACTCGAATCCGATATCTTTCGGTTAACCACTACCTCCCTAAAGAGCCATATATTCCTTTACTCCTGACAGGGCCGGCGCGAGGGGGGGTCGAGCCGTGCCACCGCCCAGGGCGGCAAAATTTGAAGAAAGAAAAGAACACAGGGGCGGCAAAATTTGAGAAAGAAAACAATAAAGGGGCGGCATGACAGAACCGCCCAGGGCGGCAAATCTTCCAGCGCCGGCCCTGATTCCTGAAGTCGGTGTTCAATTACCTGCAGGCCCGTGCTGGCCCACCGGGATACCGGCACGTGTCCCGGTGCGCCCTCTGAAACATCACAGTATAAATAAAGGTACAAGATTTAGTAATAAATTAGTACAGTTTTATTGGTAAAGAACCCGTGAAAGGTGCAGTGCGCCGTTTACATTAGGCGCCCTTGCGAGTCCACACCAAAGATGAACGATTTTATTTACTCTTCTCTATACCACAGTTCTGTACAATAAATACATACAGTTACTATTGGTAAAGAATCCGTGAAAGGTACAGTGCGTCTTCTACATAAGACGCCCTACGGAACATTACATTATAGATACTAAGTGGTTTTAGTTATCCTGTGTGCCAGCTTTGTATAATAAATTCGAATAATGATTGTTAATAAAGAAGCTGTGAAGAATGCAAGGCGCCCTTTCCATGAGATGCCCTGCAAAATATCACATTATATATATATATATACATATTCTGTATTTCAGTTTTGTATTATAAATTCATACAGTTGCTATTGGCAGAACAGGTAAAGAGTATAATCACTTACAAACATATTATAAAGTTATGTAGCTATAAAACGAAACAATGTAATACATCAAGAATAATTTGGATAGTCAAACGTACGATGTATTCATGAAATACTACACTGACACTAGTCTCTTATTTACGATTTTTACGGCATCGGAGCTTTCACAGTCTTAATATGCATCTATATATCCGAGCATATCGATTGTTCCTGTAGGTTTTAAAGCAGTGTTCGAATTATCAGTACCTATTGTATTTCTAAAATATAGCTATATTTATTTCCGTGAAATGTGGTCCTCCTGTCACCTCAGGTTGTGGGTCGAGGAGAAGGTCTCTAGATATAGAGCTTAGCTGCGAATATACTGAATAAGCAGTCGCGCACAGACGACAAGTGGCGATACTCCAGCTTGGGAATTTGGTGTGGGGCTAACAATCTCATCCTGTAAAAAAAAAAAAAAAAAAAAAAGTATTGCTCAGATATATTCGCAGAATCCTCAGATCAGAACTGATAACTTGGCACGAACTCAGCAAAGTAAAATCAACATGACATTTGAAACATGGAAGATAAGAAGTCTCTATAAGGGCATGCGCGTTAAAATGTGTAATTAATGTGTTTAGAAATAGAAGATGGACCTAGTGGGATATCAGGAAGTTAGATGAGGAGGAAATGGATTAGTCAAGTCGGGAAATGTTACGTTCATTTACGGAGAACGAATTAAAAATTACCAACTAGGATCAGGACTTTTCGTTCAGGAACGAATACGTAATATCAGCAATTACATGGGTTGAATTTGTTAATGATAGATTTTCTTTTACTTCTCTTAAGAGTAGGTGGTGTAATATTATTGTTTTAAATGCATGTCCCAACAGAAAATAAGGATGACAATAAAATTTTTTTTTTTTTTTTTTTTTTTTTTTTTTTTTTTTACAAAAGAATAGACCGGGTATTTGATCATCTCCTGCAATACCATATGAAAATTCTGTTAGGCGGTTTCAATTGCGAAGGTAGGACGAGAGGGTATTTTCAAACCGATTATAGGGAATAAATGTCTGCATAAGGAAGGTTGTGACAACAGCGTTAGACTCGTGAACTTTGCAAATACAGAAACCTTATCGTGATGATTACAAAATTCAAACATCGCGACGTTCATAAATATACATGGACCTCACCAGGCGGGAAAACACATAATCAAATCGATCACGTTTTAGTAGATAGAAGAAAACAGCCTAGCACAACTAATGTTCGGTCGTCCAGAGGAGTTGATTATGATAATAAGAGAGAGACTATCGTTGAATAAAGGAGATATTCAATATCTGAAAACGGAGTGGTTTAATTTAAAGAAATTAGAGGAGGGTCGGATGAGAGGGGAGCCAGATTGAAGTGTCGAATAGATTCTCGGTTTTAAAAAGTTCGGAGTGCGCTAGTGTTCAGGATACTTGGTTGAAATTAGAGATAACATTAAGATTCCAGCAAAAGAAATATTGGGAAACGCAGAAATACGTAGGAACAAAGCATGGTTCAACCAGGAATGCACTAAAGTAGCAGAGAAGAGGAAACAGAAGAAACAGCGTTAGCTAAAAAATCCGAACGAAAAAAACTACATCAAATTTCACTGTCATCTGGGGGAAAACTTCAAAAACTTTTCGAACAAAGAAACGCGATTTTTGAAAGCTAAAATTAATAACTTGAAGATAATAGTAAAAATAAAAACATTCGGGACATGTATAAATGCATTAACGGACTTAAGAAAGGCTATCAATTTTGTGTTTATATATTAAATAAAGCTAAAGGAACAGTTCTCACTGATCAGGATAGCATCTTAATAGATGGAAAGATTTCTTTGACGGTTTACTTAACACAAGCCAAAAACTAATGTATGTGGAGAAAGTGAAATGCATACAGCATAACCGTATATTCCAGAATCTAACCAGACAGAAATAGAAATCGCTATTAAAAAATTAAAGGAACACATATCTCCGGGTGTAGATGAAATTCTGATTGACTTAATTTTAGCTGGAGGGGAAAAATTGTAGAGCAAGATACACAAACTCATTCTCCTTGTCTGGAACAAGGAAGAAATGCCACAAGAGTGAAAAGAATCAATCATTGTTCCAATACACAAGAAAGGCGACAAAACTGGCTAATAATTTCGTCAACATCCAATAAATTCTCTTAAACATTCTATTAGAAAGATTGTCTCCATACGCAGATGAAATTATTGGAGATTATCAGAGCGGTAATACTTGAAAAGAAATAGGAATACAATATCCTGGCACATCAGTTATTTACTTTAGACTTGGGTAGTAGGGAAACATTGAACAACATGCTTTCAGAATTTGGAATACCGAGAAAGTTAGATTAATTAAGATATGTTTAAATGAATCCCAAAGTAAGGTTCGAGTAGAGAAATTCTTGTTCACGAGCTTTCACGTTGCGAATGGCCTGAAAGAAGGAGATGCGTTGTCGCCATTATTATTTAACTTTGCTCTGGAGAACACTATAAGGAAAATTAAAGACAGGAATCAGGTCCTAGAACTGAATTGTATTTAGGAGGTTATGGCGTATGCTGATGATGTAAATTTAATAGGGGGTGATAGAACAATAGAAAGGAATGCAGAAATCTTACTTAACAATTCAAAGATATGGGCTTAAAAGTAAATGCAGAGAAAACTAAATACATGGAAGTGCGTCGAGATTGTAATACTGCATTTTATGGATACGTTAAAATACCAAATAATATTTTCTTTCTACAAAATGGATACTTTCAAATATCTAGAATCATTGTTAACAGACCAAAACCATAATCACTAAAAAATTTGATGTCAACAGAAAGCAGGGATTTCGTGTTATTATTCTGTTAAAAATCTTTTGTTGTAGCGAATTCTGTTGAGGAATTTGTAGGTTAAAATATTAAACAATAATCATGCCTGTTTTGCTGTATGGTTGCGAAACATGGTCACTGAATCTGAGGGAAAATCGCAGACTGAAAGTATTTGAAAACAAGATTCTTAAACCAATATTCGAACTCCAAGAGGAACAGGAATGGGGGATGGCGGACATTTCATAACGAGGAACTGCATAATTTTATACCATTTACAAAAACATTGTTAGGGTAATCAAGTCTAGGTGGCTCAAATGGGCATGTTATGTAGCCAGAATGGAAGAAATTTTGAAACGCTTTCAAAGTTCTAACTGGAAATTCAAATAGGAAAACGAAAATTAGGAAGACCGAGGCGCAGATGGGAGGACGATATTAAAATGGTTGTCGCAGAAATTGAAATATAAAGTAGAAACTGGGTCCAGTAGGCTAAGGACGGAAATCAATGGGGAGATTTTGTAAACGCGGCACTGAACCTCCTGTGTCCATAGGACATAGAGCTATATTAAATTGTTGATACATTTAGCTTCTTTTTATTTGACAGAGATGTTATTAGAGGAACTAAAAAGTTTTTTCTCTATTAAAGAGGATTTCGATTCAAGTTTTCCACAAATTAGCTATTTACGTTAATACTAAAACAAATTTGGTGGTGATTTTGATATAGAAAGGCATACATACTTTCTTTCAAATATATATATATATATATATATATATATATATATATATATATATATATATATATATATATATATATATATATATATATATATATATATATATATATTCCCGTTTGTATCGGCGCCCTTATAGTAGACTTGTCCACCGCCCTCATTAGTATCCCAGCACGGCCCTGATTACCTGGTTTGCACTACAACGTCTGTTGTGCTCGGACAATCCAATGTCTACATTCCGAGCACTTCTAAACGTAGAAAACGAGCGATTTTTAACACCAATTCCTCTATAAGTGTTAATTCAATGATATGCAAAAAGTGAAGAAGTGAACGATTGGATTTAAATTCAAAATCAGGTACTTCGGCGCTCCGTGCAGACACGATAACCAATTTTCGTTCGAGTCTCGGTCTACTTGTTCACTTCTTCACTCTGTGTATCAATGAATTTGCACCTATAAAGGAACTGGTGTTAAATATCGCTACATATTCCTGTATTTATCAATATAATTAGCTATTTGTATGATGACTGGAGGGGCAAAAATTTTACTTCCGGCAATTTAGTCGATGGTCCGACTCCTTAAGGCATCTAAAATCTTATCTAACCTAACCTAATTTTTCACTACTGAATATTTATCTTCTCTAATTGTTACGAAATTAAATATCAAAAATAGTCATTATAACAAACGAATTGTCTAAAATAAAGTCTAAGCAACGCAGGAAACAACCGACATTTTCCCTCATCAATTCCTTTATAAGAGATAATTCAATATTGAAAGTGAAACATGCAAAAATGAAAAAAAAAAAAAAACGGGGTCTCCAACTTACCGTATCGTTGCGTTAACCCCTATACTATCAATAACATAAGGACATAATAAACGAAAACCTAGGTTAGATTTTCTATCCCGTAGTATACTTTTCCATTCACTGAATATATTATAGACCTGGCGCTAACAAACTTTGCACTTTGAAACGGTTACTTTCCGAGTGAAAAGAAAATGAGAAATGGTCCAACATTACGATGCACAAGATTTGTTGCCAACCGCGGTTATTCAAACATTTTGGTAGTAGACGCTACGCCGTTTAGTCAAAAAGAAATAAATAAATTAATTAAAAATAAAAAAGTATAGTTTGTTTGTTAGTGAATGTTCGTCTATTTGCAAAGCATCACCTTCTTCACTAGTTTTGAAATCCATTATTAAAATAGAAAAATAACTGAATGTATTATATATCTGAACTTGTAGGCGTAAAAAATAAAATAAAATAAAAAATAGTCATACAAATATCTCCATTCAATTCCAGATATTAACACATAGATACACATGAAATTTTAAAATAGTTTTACAAAACACGAAAATTCAGTTTCATATACACTGACAATACAATGTTACGGAGAATACTGAATGCTTTCCATTACTGAGTAGGAAAAATTCTTTTACCGTTATTATTGATCTTTCGGTTAAAAATAAAAAGAAATCTTCCCATACATCTGTTGATCACCAGAACACATAATACATTTTGGCAAGCGTAGCATTCCATTCGCTAAAAACAAGACGCACGGCTCACTCACCTCTCGCAATTTTATATTCCGATGCTTCCCAAGATTTGTTCTTTGGTCGGCTTTCTCGTAGTGTGCTGGTAGATTCAAAATTAGATGTTCGTTTTTAGAAGGGTGTTATTATCGTACTCTGGTCCAGTATAGTGTGGATAGATTAGCGCAAATAGTTTGTAAGTGTCCAGATGGTTGTGGTAGTGGAGTCATCTGACTATGAATGTTATACATTCCAAAGTAAAGCCCAATAAGATCCAGTTACAGCTTAAAGAAGTGATTTGAAATGTGATTAAATTTATGTAGCTGGAAGCTGGAGAAGGTACACTCATGTAAAAAATTATTGTCGCATGTCTATATATATGTTTTTGTAGGAATATAATTTGATAACGAATTCGCCCGGCATTTCTTATAACGTTAGTATGTGTGTAATCGGCAAAGACATGTATGTGGCAAATTTAATGTCAAAAGAGCAGTAAATAACATCAACAAAACTAAAAAAAAATTGTCTATTTAGCAATATTTTGTTTTACTCCTTCTATTTTTCGTATTTATAATTGTTTCCCAATGAAACTTATTAAAAATATACATTTCCCGATTATACACATAGTATCAGCTTGAAAAGTACCCTGCAAAATCATTATCAAATTATATTCTTACAAGAAGACAGTTATAGATATTGTGACGCTTAAGTTGTGGACATTTTAACCAACCCTCTTATTCACAAGAGAAATTCTTGGAATTAGTGCTTAACCAACCGAAATTCGCAGAAGAGAGAAACCATGGAATTTTTTTACCCAGAAGGTACCTCTCTTTTCAAGACACTTCAGCACCTCTCGTCGAACCGTATTTGGGAAGATATTTCCTCGTTCCCTTACTCACACCTACGCTGTCTGCTGTACAAATTATTATGTTCAATTATCAGTAATTGATTGATAGTTAGTGAATTATCCAATGTCTACGTATTAGTTACTCATTTAACAGACATAAAATTTTCCTAATGGTGTTCAACTGGCTAATATATTTAATAATGATATGCAGTTTTGTAGAAATTATATCCTAGTTACATTCGTAATAATCCATTCTCCTTGTCTGTAGAAAAGCGTTGAGGAAAATGAGGCGGCCAGTGCACCTTAAGGACTTGAAGCAATCAAAATGTCCTCCGCAGTAACAAGCTACAAGTTAATATATATTTTACATAACTGTGTACTCCCAAACTATGGGCAAGATATAAGCTTTCCAAAGTGTGAAAACAGCAGTATGGAGAAGAAATTTGGAACTTTTGACCATGGAACGATAGATGGATTATTTCTGCATTCTCGCATCATCGGTTTCATTCAATATTTACTCATGCGACGCAAATAACGCGACCGTACCTCATTCGTAGATGGGCTAGCAAGTGAAATACCCACGTAATATATGGTTATTGTGTAAAATTTACATGTTGTCTGTGAATGTGAAATATTAATAATAAATCGGTATCTTTCATATCATCTTAAACTATTTTCTTTTCATCAAGAGCAGTGTAATATCAGTTCTCTAATTTACATGCGTAGTGCCATTGATAAGTGTCGTAAGTGTTCTGTTGTTTATTTGTTATTGGAATGTATTCGTAATATCCTATGAATGAAAACAATACAGGTCACGGTCGTCGCTGGGAAAAGCACCTACGAAGGCGCGTGGGGTGCCCTGTTCTAAAGTGGACGTACGTTATTCTTTTATAAGTGCTCCCCTGTACGGGTTGAGCTTTCGCAAGTTCAATTTTCATTTTCTATAACTAAAAAAAAAAAAAAAACCTTTTCAGTTCATTATCAGTGACTGTGCAATATTTGTATACACTTCAGTATTATCTGCATTACCATGTTTTTGAATAGCAGTGCAAGCAAAACTTTTCAAAAGTCAAACATGAATTACTGAACGAGAATGCAGCAACATTTCAGTGTGGAGAAATCAAATCATTGCTTAAGTACCCTAACAACATACTCTTGGAACCATTCAGGTTGTGGTACAAAAACCTTTCTGTGGACCTTTGCATCCAATTGGGACTCGACACCAGAACCACGATGTTCCTGAAGGAGTTGAACGGTCGAAGATTATTGCGAGTAAACGAAAATTTATAAACCATGTTGCCATCTTGGTTACGTAAAAGACGTATCAGTAAATATATCAAGTAAATGTTTATTCGTCTGTTTATATTTTTTTGATGTGATTTTTTATGTATTAAAACTATACTAAGTTTCATTACATTCTTTACACACTTTAGTTAGGTTTTGTGATTTGTTCCTCAAGTTAATTTCAATTTATCGTTATTTGTGCCTGGTTCAGTCATTTGTCCATTTCCATTTTATAGTACTTATATTTTTTTCTGCCGTCCTCCCAGCTTGGCATACAACAAGAATGTAGGTATTGGAAGAAATCGACTTCGCTGTTGCAGAGCTGGGATAAACACGCAAGAGAAAGAGCGAGGTGCAAACTCTGCAGTGAGGACGAAAACTAACGTAAATGATATGGTTATATTAACAAAATTCTAACCACGACGGAGACCACGGTTTTATTGTGCCGGACCCCTACGCTAATATAATCTAACATAAAGTAACCTAATTTAATATGGACAGCAACTACGAAAATTGTAACATTTTCCAGAAAAAATAGCTGGACCCCTTCTGCTAAACATTGTTCGTTATTTGCCCCTTTGAGGGTTTGAGGGGATGGCCCGGCGCAATATTCACCCCAATAGTTTTCTACGCCCTCAATGTAGATTCCAAGTTCTTTTGTAGGTGCTGGTGTTGGTTTGGCGCACCACATTCTGGAAGACTTACAGAGTATATTTAATACTTCGTATGAAAATATATTTTCGTAAGGAACATATTTCTGCAAGTGACAAAATTTTATACACAATAATACAAGTGTATATCCGGTTTACAATTGTAGGGTTACTAGAGTAAAATCATTAAGGTGCTTTACAGTGGATAAAGTAGGTGAGTGCGTATCAAAGATGACTCTATCACATAATACTTTTCGCTGGCAGTTTATTTCTCCACAGTGTACAGAGGCTGTACTTTATGTTTACAACTGGAACGTTACTAGTGTAAAACCAAGCCCAGCGCTATTGAAACTCGCAGATTTGCCAACATCCTCTGCCCTCGCGTACTCGTATACCTACCATCGCTGACGTGCCAGCTCCCTTTGGACACACCGCCACGCGGGCTCACCAGCTTTGCCCTACGCTGACTGAGTTCGATAACATTCTTGCTTTTAGCAGCCACATAGGGCAGGTTGGTTTCTGCTTTTGCACTATATTCTTATGTCGTACATCCGGAAACCGTATTTATACGCAAAAGAATTGTAGTTTTTCAAAAATTATCTCTGGTGAACCCCTTGAATTTTATCAATGCCAAGTGAGGTATTTTCATGTTGCTCTGCCCAAATCTTTTAGGAGAGAATATGAAGTAAATTAGTGAAAGAATTAAAAATTTTCAACAATTATTTTTAGTGGTGCGCCAAAACTACACCTGTACACTTTTGTACTAGTCCTTTTCATCCCTAGTATATTGGAATTCGCTCCCCGGGAACTTAATCAATATAATACACTTTGCGGGATAATTTTGGAATGAAAGGGTAAGGTAATAAAAAAAAAACATGTTTACAGGAGAAATGAGTTGAAGTTACGTAAGTGTAGTTACTAAGTACTAACATAACATAACATAACCTATCCTAATCTAACTTAAACCATCAAAAACGCAGAAAATATACGAAGAAAATACGAATTATAAGGCAAGAACTCTGATCTGTCAAACCCAAATATCCTAAACTAACCTAACCTACCTATCATCTTCCAAAGCAGAACTAATAGAGAAACAAACCAAACTATTACTGTTTTCTAAAAGTCCTAACGATGCACTATGGATTGCACTAGATTTTGTCGTTAGTGCTTCCTAAGGACCTAACGTGAAGTTAGCTCTTTTTTTTTTTTTTGTTTGGGTAATAGTATACAACAGCACCTCATGATCTGTGCGCGTGGATACTTCCTACTAGCATCCACGTGCACGTGACATGCGATATGTGTTTCAAATCCTCCACATATACTCATACACTACGTACAAGGGCACATTATTATTCTTCGCATACCATAAAACACAACGAAACGCAACGCAAACCGACGTACATTTTATTTTATATTACTCAGTAATTAAATGAAAGTCGCCTTGTTACCTCATTTTCAAGTTCCTATATCCTCAATGAATAATCCTTAAAAGACTGCACTTCGTGAGTCCTCGCTAAATGATGAGGCACTGTCGTATACTATATCCCCATCATAAAGTACAGAAATTAGAGCAAGCACGAAATTTAATCAAAATATTCTGGCCCTCCAGTTCCAAAAATATGCCATACTTTTATTACTGTTTATTGCAATTTTGTATTTAGGCATTAAATGACATGTTTGCTTCAGATGTACTGCAACCCCAAGGTGACCAGACGTCCAGTTTTAGCCGGGACAGTCCCTTCTTTTGAACCGTTGTCCCGTTTTTTTCTGATTCTCAAACGGGACGCCTAAATGTCCCGTTTTTAAGCAAACATGATCCAGGTGTCCCATAATTATTATTCAAAATATAAATGGTCAATGTTAATTCTACACTCTTCCGTATCAACACCCATTGGGAAGGTTCAGCCGTGCCTAGAACTTCCGAATGTTCAAATGAGAATTAAGTGTTCTGTGGTTCAAGTGCGAATTGAGTGGTAATTCTGAGTGTTGAAGTAGTTAAAAGTTTTTTTGGGTAGTACTTAAGTTAGAAATGCTGTGTTATCATTCTTACTTGTGTATTTTGTAAATTGAAAACACTGCTGAGTGCCAAAATGCAATGTGGAAGTCACCCCCCAACCCCCTTCGTCGCCGATTCGTATGCCTCCCGTTTTTAAAAGTAAAAGTTCTGGTCACCTTGTGTAACCCAGTACAAATATATAAAAAGAACGAAAATATATATAGTGCAATACAACACAAAGCCCGGAACGCCTGCGGCAAGGTTCTAGAACACAGGATCTCCTTATCAATTAGCTGTAACAAAAAACAAAAAACAATAAAAAAAAGTGCACTGTGGGACAGGAATTATCCAACGTAGCTACTACCCTATATGAAGCCCTTCCCATTTCATTGCTACCTATATCTGAAACAGGGGTGCCCACAAGGGGGGGCTATGACGCAGACTGCGTCATTGAAATATTTGGGGGGGGGTTAAAATCTATATAAATATGTTTGATGAGGGGGGGTAAAATTAATCGAAAAGAAGATTTTTTTCATGGAAGAACACCTACGGACAGACAATTGGGGGGGGGGGTGCGTCATAGACATAAGGGGGGGTGGGCACCACTGTCTGAAATAATCCTGCACAATAATATTGAAATATTAATAAGTATAGGAATAAAGCATTTCATCATGTGAAGAATAATCATATATTATTTCATTGTTCGCAATATTGTGCACATTACCGGTATGTTATCGCAGTGATTTATAATTCGTAGAATGCATTTCGCAAGCTTCAATTCGACAATAAATGTTTTTCCGTGCACTGCGTACATCATGCACGTGCTCAGGATGAAACTTCAGAAAGCGTCTTCGTAAATTAAAAGTTACTAAAAATGTTCCCACAATGTTCAAATGTAGCATCACCCAATTTTACTTCACCACCTTAAATCTTCGGCAACGGCAATTATAGAGCCAGTAATAAATCAGATGAAACTAGGTCTGTGAGGTTCTCTCCTGCCTTCAGGCCGCACATTACTTTTCATACCGCTTTACTCTCCCGAGTGGGAGGTCTTGTTTTGACGTCCGAGAAGTTCCCCCCCCCATTGAAGAACTAATGATCTCTTCTAATGCAATCGTTAGTGCTTCGTTAGTGCTTAGAACACCAACTCCCAACATTAGTGCTTCAATAGTTCGGACGCTAGAAGCAAAAATCTTTGGGGGGCCAACTTCCGTTAGCCCTCCCAGAAAGCATTAACGATTAAACCTTGTGCAATCATTAGTACTTCCAGAAAACACTAATAGTTTCGTTAGTGCTTCACAATTAGTGTGGCTATGGCCAGTTATATGTCACGAAATTCCCATAAGGAATACATGGGGAATTTTTAATTGGCTCAAATTCCCGCCAAATTCAAAAGCGCTAATCACCTCTTCTAGTGCAATCGTTAGCGCTCCTGAGAACACCAATCCCAACATTCGTGCTTCAATTGTTTGGACGCTAGAAGCAAAAAACTTTGGGAGGGCCAACTTCACGTTAGCCCCCCTCCCAGAAAGCACTAACGATTAAACCTAGTGCAATCGTTAGTGCTTCCTGAAAACACTAATAGTTTCGCTAGTGCTTCACAATTAGTGTGGCTATGGCCAGTTATGTCACAAAATTCCCATAAGGAATACATGGGGAATTTTTAATTGGCTCAAATTCCCGCCAAATTGAAAAGCGCTAATGACCTCTTCTAGTGCATTCGTTAGTGCTTCGTTAGTGCTTCTGAGAACACCAACCCCAACATTAGTGCTTCAATAGTTTGGACGCTAGAAGCAAAAAAACTTTTTTGGGGGTAACTTATCGTTAGCCCCCCCAGAAAGCATTAACGATTAAACCTAGTGCAATCGTTAGTGCATCGTTAGTGCTTCCAGAAAACACTAATAGTTTCGTTAGTGCTTCACTATTAGTTTGACTTTGGCAAATTACATGTCATGAAACGCCCGTAAGGAATATGTGAGGAATTTTTCATTGGGATAAATTCCCGCCAAATTCAAAAGCGCTAATGATCTCTTTTAGTGCAATCGTTAGTGCTTCTTAGAATACCAAGTCGAAACATTAGTGCTGCAATAGTTTGGACGCTAGAAGCAAAAAAAAAACTTTTGGAGTGCAACTTCACGTTAGCCCCCCAGGAAAAACTAACGATTAAACCTGGTGAAATCGTTAGTGCTTCTAGGAAACACTAATGGTTTTGTTTTGCTTTACTATTCTTGTAGATCTGCCCATTTGTATGTCACAAAGATGTCCAAACTCAAGGGGTCGGCGCTCACGAGTTCGAAAATTACGCTCACTCAACCTCAGCCTCACGAAGTGAGCGTGAGATAAGGCTGGTGATGTGAGCGTGAGGTTGAGTGAGCTGTAGGTGAGACTGGTGAGGTGAACGTGAGGTTGAGTGAGCGTGAGGTCAGACTGGTTATTTCAGCGTAAGGTCAGACTGGTGATGTGAGCGTGGGGTAAAAATGAGTTCTTGAGTTTATGTCGAAATTAGTTTTTGAGCGTGAGG
This sequence comes from Thermobia domestica, assembly GCF_964235325.1. Taxonomy (NCBI): domain Eukaryota; kingdom Metazoa; phylum Arthropoda; class Insecta; order Zygentoma; family Lepismatidae; genus Thermobia; species Thermobia domestica. The sequence goes on from NC_137460.1 coordinate 140,066,981, forward strand.
TTGAGTGAGGTTAGGTCAAAGTGGTCACCTCTGGTTACGAAACTCCCATAAATACATGGGGAATATTTCACTGGGACAAATTCCCGACAAATTCAAAACAGCTAATGATATCTTTAATACGATCGTTAGTGCTTCCTAGAGCAGTGACTCTTAACACCAGTGCTGCAATAGTTTGGACACTAGAAGCAAAACACTTTGAAGGGCAAACGTGAAGTTAGCCCCCCAGGAAGCACTAACAATCAAACCTAGTGCAATTGATAGTACATTGTTGGTGGTCCTAGAAAACACTAAGAGTGGAAGAGAATGTGAATAATGAGTATTTATTTACACATACTCTCTCTTCCACTCTTCTCCAAAACCCATTCAAGAGTTTGGAGTTCTTAAAATAGCTCTAAGTGGAGTATTAAAAACCACCGAGCTCCCAGAAGTCAATCGTAGATCCGCCTCTCGAGAAGAGTATGCGTGAATAAACACTTAATTTTCGCATTCAGTTTGCACATCTCAACAATATTTTCATTCACTTCCATCTACTACTGCATTCTACTGAACTGTAACGCCTTTTTATGTTTAAAAATAATTATTCATTTTTCAATAATTGTAAATGTTTAAGTTCAGTAATTCACCATGAATAGAGTCAACTAGAAGTGTTTTTGCAACGAAGAAATAACATGAACTATGAAATATCTTTCAACAAACTTTCGAGGGTTGAGAGTCGACAAACTTTACTCTCTCGTTTACCGATTACCTCGAAACCGCGGTAGCCAGAATTAGCCCAGGATACGGGACTTATATTAAGAAAATGAAAATCTCAGGAAAATGCAGAAGTCTTTTAATATTGTAGCTCTTAGTCCGTATGAAAGTACTGATAGAAATGTGGCGAATGAATATGACGATTTTGTAGAACATTCCACTTTAATATCACAGGAAATTCATCTTCCGGCTTGCTTGGTTGTGAAAAGTTATAGAGTGTATTGGTATACTGTGTAAAGTATGCGTACAGTCGCTGATTTGTGATAACAATCAGAAACGGAAGTAAAAGGTAAATTACAGTAATAGTTTTCTCTTAATAGTTTTGTATTGAAGGGGAAACTGAAAACCTACTTCTATCTTAACATTTTCTTTCTTAAAATTTCTATTCGGTTTCACACCCTTCCCCCTCAACATTGAATACGAAAATTGAGAACTTATTTAGAATTTGGTTGTTGATTCCAGTATATTTCAAGCATCACTTCTCGGTCCTAGGCCTGTGTTATGTCGATAACGCTATCGTCGATATCTACTGTATATTATTAAATATCAACATTCGATATCGCAAATATATGGACATGAATAAATCATTCTAAATTTTCGATATCGATATTCGGGGGGGGGGGGGGCGACGAGATATAAGGAGCCAATAAGGATGAAGAAATTAAGGTACTTTTTACAATCATTATATTTTTATTACCACAAATTGCAATGTAAATACAACCACTTGCAAATTTGCAATATTATATATAATTTCTTAGACGCCAGAACGTTTCTGTTCCCTAAAAAAAAAGAAACAAAAAATCACGTCCAAAACCAAGTGCTTCGAACTTTGAACTAGAATTTACCATAAGATTTTTTTTCATTTCTCTTTTATTTGCAGTTTGCCACACTGATTTATTTCTGACAAAATCGAGGTTTAGTCCAACGCCTTTCCAAGTTGCAACCAACCCAACCGTCGTGTTGTTTGTGTTCTGATTTGTATAATGACACACAAGAATTAAACCACAGAACCTTTATTGTTAACCATAATTTTGTGCGAGTCAGGTGCAAGTGCAAAATCGATCACAGAATACAAACTTCTACTACTCACAGCACTGTTGCCATAACATGTATTTTGAAAAACCCAACTTACAATACCAACATATCCCCTCCTCAATGTTGCAATTTTGATTTTAACACAAATTCAACATTGTACAAAACTGTTTTATTTTTACACCTTGGAGTGGTTTTGTTAACATATCAGCTATCATTACATCAGTTGGACAATATTGAAATTTTACCTCTTTTTTACATTCCAAATCACGAATAAAATAAATTTTATCTCTATGTGCTTGGTTCTGGGATTTATTTTGTCATTACTTATTAGTTTTAGACTGCTTTGATTATCCTCATTAATTACAATTGGTTCACAAAAGCTTTCATGCAAATCATTCAACAGATTCTTAAGCCATTTTGCCCCCTGACAAGCTTCAGACATTGCAACATATTCTGCTTCAGTAGATGACAAGGTAACACATGACTGTTTACAACTTGCCCAACTAATAATACCTCCAGCATATTTAAAAATATAACCACTGTTTGATTTTCTGTCAGTTAAATCGCCTGCCCAATTTGCATCTACAAACCCTATTAGTTTGCTGTTACATTCTTTCTTATTACCCAACTGCAATTTGTAACATTTGGTCCCTTTCAAATACCTGAGAGTTCTTTTTACTTCAACCCAATCTTGTTGAGAAGGATTATTAGTTTTTCTACTTAATATGGAAACACTGGCAGCAATATCGGGCCTACTATTACTGCTTATATACAGTAATGCGCCAATAGCCTTTTGATACAAACTTGCATCAACTTTACTTAATGATTCTGCACATGAGACATTTCTAATGTAACCAGGATCTAATGGAAATTTTGACGTTTTTGCATTTTCTAGCCTAAATCTTGTTAGCACTTTATCGATGTAACTTTCTTGCGAAATCACAAAATATCCATCAACATTTCTGCTGATTTCGAGCCCTAAGTACCTGCTCAAGTCCCCAAGACAATGAATCTGAAACTCTTTTGCAAGCAACTGCTGTGTTGTTTCATCAATAATCCTATTATCGGTACAAGCTATAACTACATCATCAACATATAATAATACATACACATGAGTATTATTTACTTCCTTAGAATATAAACAAGGATCTGACTTTCCCCTCCTGAACCCATTATTTACAAGGAAATCATTAATTTTTTTATTCCAAGATCGAGCAGCCTGTTTAAGACCATATATGCTCTTCTTCAACTTACATACAAGGATTTCTTTACCTGGTTGCTCAAAACCTTCAGGTTGTTTCGTGTAAATTTCTTCTTGTAAGTCCCCATACAAAAAAGCTGTCTTTATGTCATAATGTTTCACTTCCATATTTCTTTATCCTGCTACAGTAAGTAACACACGCAAAGTGGTTTGTTTAACAACCGGTGCAAAAACCTCATCACAGTCTTCCCCCAAGACTTGATAAAACCCTTGCGCAACAAGTCTAGCCTTATACTGTGAGCCTTGGCCGTCAGTATTTTCTTTTAATTTATAAACCCATTTGCTACCTAGTGCTGTCTTTCCTTCTGGTAATTTCACCAAATCCCAAGTTTGATTTTTGTGCATAGAACTAATGTCTTCTTTCATTGTCATCTTCCAGTTTTCTTTGTCCGGTCTACACATAGCTTCCTGAAAGTTTCTTGGTTCTTCTTGTGACATTACCACCACCTTCTCCGCATACCTGGCAGGTAGTTTTCCTTTGGTTGAACGCGATGATCTTCTCACTGTCTCTGCTTCTAAATTGTTACCGGTAAAATTTTCATCTTGAGCTCTTTCTGCATGGTAGCTACGGGTACTTTCTGAGGTTTCCAGAGTTTCACATGCTTCACCGTTATTTAAACTTAACGGTATAAGCAGGGGTGTAGCCAGCAGGTTTGTGTAGGGGAGGCCCGTCGTTTTTGAGGGGGGGCAGCTACAATGTACAAAGCCAAAAAAATGTATTGCTGCTAGTCTGCAAAACTAAAAACACTATTTTAGCTTATTATTATTATTATTATTATTATTATTATTATTATTATTATTATTATTATTATTGTCCATAAATTATATTCAAGATAGTTTTTATTATGCTTAATCCAGAACTACTGCCCGGGACCAAACGCTATACTTTTGTGCATAACTATAAAGGTAACCAAGAAAGTTCTGTCCCTTTTCGCGGAGGTCTGTGTTCAATTGGACCTCACATCGTGAGTTGAATGCGAGTGGAGATAAGGCGAAAGCCAGTTGTTGTTGTAGGTATATCCAACATACTACCTGGTTGTGGCAATTCAGACACACCGTGAACTTACATAAAGACAGAGGGAACATGGGACATCCACAGAGCGTCATAGGAGCATGTATGCTGAACGAGTTCAAATGGAGGTCAAACGCCGCTGTAGCGGGACAGAAGATATGCCAGGCCTTTAGTGAGGGTGTCGTGATGACGCAGACATTGCAGCGATGGTTTAACAAGTTTAAGAACGATGACGAAACACCCGAAAACACCACGTGCCAGAAGACCAACACATGTACAAAGAGGAACTGGGGCTACAATTCAGTGTGTGGAGAAACCATTTGGCAGCACATCCATCAACTGGTGAAGCACTACAAGTTGGGTCGATGGGTCTCTCATATTTTGACTCCGGGTCAGAAGGCAACGCGGCAGTCGCCTGTGTTTGTTTACTGTTTCGGAGCCATTTCTGGACAGGGCGTTAACATGTGATAAAAAGTGTGTCCTATACGAAGCTCCACGGCGTCGTCATCATTGGTTAGTGTCACATGAATCGATTTCAAAACAACCGAAACCAGCACTGTACCAGAAGAAGGTCCTTCTGTGTGTTTGGTACATCATGCATCGGGAACTGCTACCAGCTGGTCAGAGTATCAATGCAACTGTGTAATGTCAGCAGTTGAGCTGTGCTCAACAAAAACTCAAAACTCTGGAGCCATCACTTCTGAATTGCAAATGGATCCTCGTTTACGGGACAACGCTAAGTCCCTCGTGGCTAGGATGACTCAGGACACCATTTTTCGCCTTGGATGGGAAACAATATTGCAACCACTATATTCCCCGGGTATTGCACCGTCCGATTATCATCTGTTCCATTCTTTGGACAATCACATTAGAGGACGCCAGTTCAAATCCCTAGTAAAAGTCCAAAATGCACCTGATACTTTCTTCGTTACACGGCCCAACACGTTCTACCGCGATGAATTCCATGGCCTTCCAGAACGTTTTCAGAAGGTCGTCGATGCTGATGGGGACTATTTTTCATCTTCCAGGTTAGGTGACATATCGATGTTCGAAGGCGGTGTGTGAAAAAGCAACAACACGTTTTGTAACAGCCAAGGTGGGTAATGTTGCCATTACCGTCCCTTCCCAGAAAAACTAAATCTTTGAAAATCAGGAAAGAAAGTTTTACGTTCTCTTCCCTCTACTCAAACAAGTAGCCCCTCCGAGAAGAGTTTCCCGGGCCAGGTATGTGGTTTACAACGCCGCTTAACGCACGTAAAAATGTAAGCTACTGAAAGAGAATGGTATGCTAAAGTTCAACAAATAATAATAAGTCTTCAAAGGTTGCAGGAACATAACTCTAGTTGATAAACAACACAAAAAAGAATTCCGATAGCATTAACAAATTTTATTATTTAAAAAAAAATAAGCGAAATGTTGAATCTAACAACGAATTTGTAAAGATCGTAAAAGTTTGTCCGATTTTGAAAAATATTTTCAACTACTAGTAGATTTAAACAATTTCGATTCATGCAAAAACCACAAGAAATTTATAATTACTGAAAAATTTATCAGGCACATGTTGCATGAAGTAAAAGTCCAAGATAGCTCCTGCCTTATCACAAGACATATTCAGCATAAACCATATTTGAAATACACATATTTATATTATAGAAATTCAATAGCAATATTTGAACTGATGGTTAAATTAGAATATTTATCAATTTTCTATCTACATGTTTATATATATATATATATATATATATATATATATATATATATATATATATATATATATATATATATATATACTCACGGAAAAACCCAGAATAGATTTTAAATTCACAAAATAAAATATACTATACACAATATTAAATATGGTGTAACACATACCTCACGAAGAGAACAAGTGACGGGCCCAATCACTTAATTTCAAAGCTACTTCATCGGAAGGGTAAACAACCAATCAAATTTAAGTATAACAATCACATGACTGACAAAAGACTAACCATAATACCAGATCATTTAAATTAAGAAAACACCAAACTCTCTATCGCAAAAATATACTGTAATGGAATACAGGGAGGAAAAAGGAAGGTGAATAGGTTACCGAAATAATAATAATAATAGTAATAATAATAATATAGAAGAAAACAGTATAGAAGGAAACAGCGCTGTTTCTAATCTTAAATTAAATCCCTTTTTCATTCATTTTACTCTATAATACCAATGTAAAGATCACTACTGCACAACATCCCCCTCCAAAAAAAAAATTCTTTAGAATATTTTTCATTTTAAACCAAAACACATATGTACAATACAATATAGTAATGAGCATGAGATGAAATGATGATGAAATGGGTTAGTAGCGAATGAATGATGATGAACGTGAACAATAAATATACAATTCAAGAAACAAAAATTTACTTTACATGGTTCCACCACACACATTTCTGGGCTCTCTGTAGAGCTTAGCTAAAGTAGTATGCGATACGACTATTTTATTATCGTTTGTTTTGCATTTTAATGTATTTGCAATAGGTTTAGCAATCACAGTAACAGGACCCCACCAATTAAAGGCTAATGATTTTGTAACCCTATCCTGTAGAGATGACTTTTGCTGTGATTTGATCAAAACACGATCACCGACAGCAAATGTGACAGGAACAGTACGCTTATTGTATATCCTTCGTCTCTCTTCCCAAGCTTTGTGCATGTTTTCTAAAGCTTGCTCCCATATAGTGGCATTATTAGGGCCATCAATATCTTCAGAGGAAATTTTCCACTTAACCATCAAGGTATCAATGGGGTCCCTCCCAAGAAACAATCTAAATGGAGAAAATTTCAACTCTGAATGTTCAGCAGTATTTAGAGAAAACTGCATTTGGTTTATAAAATATGCCCATTTCTCCTGTTTTTCATTCAAATAGGATTTCAGGCTAGTTTTTACTAATCTCACGTATTTCTCGACTGCATTTCCACCAGGAAAGTAAGCAGAGCTCCTAATATGTTTTATTCCATTTCCAAAGAGGAAATTCTTGAATTCTACGGAAGAAAAACACGGACCCCTATCGCTCGTAAGAGAAACGACAAAATCCGAAACGACAAAAAATATCATTCAGGGCTTTGATAACAAGCTTGCTCGTTGCATTACGTAAAGGAACTAAATGAAGGAATCGAGACGCATTATCGAGACAAAGTAGAATGTACCGGTATCCATAACTACACGGGAGAGGCCCAGCCAAATCTACGTAGTTATGGCCTTCACTTCAGAACAATATTCCGAGATCAACTGCCCTTGAGGAAGATCTCACCCTCTCACATACTCGCGAACTTAATCGTACATGTTCTTCCAAGTGAAATACTTGGAAATTTTCTTGTAACTCTTCAAAATCCCAAGGTGAACCCCATTAGGTAACATTGAATGATAACTTAATAACATAGGGACAAGTAAACGGGGAACCAAAACCTTATAAGGTGAATATTTCGCCTTAGTATGTTGATACAAGATATCCTTCACAATCTTATAATCTTGGTATTCCCCACCATGTTCAACCACCTCCCGATAGATATCTTTAGTATCAGCTTCTGTTCGTTGATGTTGTACAATATCGGTATGTGACATAGGTAAACTCCATAGACTAAACATACAATTCTCCGCGGAATTAATGGAACAAGGATCAACATCTACATCCGTGGGATTGATTTCATAAATCCGCGTCAAAAAATCCACTTGAAAATTCTTCGCACCCGAAATGTGCACAATTTTGAATTTAAATTCAAATAAATTCTGTGCTATATTACCACAACGACTTAAATTCTTCGGATTACGTAACATGTGTACGAGAGCATTATTATCTGTAAATATAGTAAATTCGTTACTCAAGAATGAACGAAACCGCATCACCGCATTATATATGGCAAGTAATTCCAATTGATATATTGTTCTATTAAAATCAGCGGGTTTTAAAGTCTTACTGAAAAACCAAACTGGTTTCAACAAGCCCTCGTCCGTTTTCTGAGACAAAATTGCGGCTTGAGATCTCAACGTAGAATCTACATGCAAATAAAATCTTTTATTTAAATTGGGGATGGACAAAATAATCTGTTCTTCAAAAGCTCGCTTTATTTGCTCCAAACAAGAGTCCTCTCTGGGACCCCAAACAAATTTCTCACGTGGAAAACGCATTTTCGATAAGGGTTCGATAAGGCCCGCGAAGTCATTACAAAAACGAGAATAGAAATTTAAAAAGCTCAAAATCTTCACAAGGCCACGTCGGTTTTGAGGGGTTTAATATCCCTAATTGCCTGTAGCCTTTCGGGTAACATCTTAATCTCACCGTCCTCGATCAAGAAGCCCAAAAATTCAATTTTTGTCCTCAATATCTTACATTTGTCGGGAGACAGAGTGAGGCCTCTGTTCGAAAAACGAGAGAGAACTTGTTCCAACATGGAATTGTGTTCCTTAATAGAACGTCCATATACAACAATGTCGTCAGCGTAGAATTCAACTCCCTTTCCTCTCAAGTCTCCTAGTATATCATTAAGAGCCCTCATTAAGACCTGTGTCCCAATGCAGATTCCCATCGGTACACGCCCGTATTCATATAATTTGTCTTGTACAGCGAAGGCGGTGAGCTGTCTACTCTCAGGGGACAGCTGGACCTGGAAGAAAGCTCGACGGGCATCGAATATTGACATAATTTTTGCATCAGAAAGCGAACTAATACACTCGTCGAGGTTCGGACACGGGACCCCATCTCCACAAATGATATTGTTCACCCAAGCGAAATTTACTACTAGCCTGAAAGATGAATCCCTATTCTTAACAAGAAAACAGGGAGATCTAAACTCAGAGAGTGAAGGACGAATAACATTATTTTCCAATAATTGTTCAATAATATGGGATAATTCCTTCTGCTGAGTTCTCGAAAAAGGGTACTGTCTCTCACGTATCACTTCATCTGATTTTCTTTGGATATGGTATACAAAATCACTAATGCAGCCTATACAATAAGTGATCACATTATCATATTTACTCAATAACCTATCTACATAAGCCCCTAAACTCATGTCTTGTTTCAACAACTTTTTATCTATACCATCTATAATTTTCTTTCTCTCTTCTACAGTAATATCCCACTTACTCTCATCACCTGACTGTAACATACATAACAATGGATCTCCCCCTATTTCATTATCATAATTGACATTAACATCACAATTTACACGTTTCTCACCGAAGTTTTCGTCATTTACTACATTGCAAGTATCAGGTCGCGAAGAAGGCCCAGGCACGGGTTCATTTTCTAACATTGAAATATTATTTTTCTCAAAATTAGAGTCCGAACTAACATTTGTTTTTCTTTTTAAATTTGATGAAGGCAAATGAAATGTCCTGGAAGAAAAATTTTCGCTGCAAGAGTACCTGTAACCATGTAGTCCCACTGTGCCGCTCCTGGTCGGTTTAGAAAGTTTACGGCTCCTTATTTGCGGTTCCCTGGTCGCATCCAAATCTTCCCTACTAGGATGTTTACTTCCGTTGTCAGAATTTCTCTTACAAGTCCAGGGCCTACGGGAATGAGGCGAAGAATCTCTCAAGAAAAGTTTGGTGGCAGCTTCGCTCACACTCCCCTCCCTGGAATGATAAAAACCAGCAACAGACTTCCTTTTGTTATAAGTAAGAGGGGTTGGGGGAGAAGATTTTACTAAGGGAACTTCTATTTTTGACTTGGTCCAATATAACGTGTTTTTATCAAAGTCAATACATAATCCCTCTCGACGAAAACAATCTAGTCCCAAAAGAATTGGATATTCAAGATTTTTCATCACATAAAACTTGCACTGAAACTTATATCCATCTATAACCAAGGGTAGCAACACTGAAGGACGTAACACTAATGCTTCTCTGTTAATAGTTTTTCCACGAAAACAGTCTTTATAATTAACACGGACTTCATCTAAGTTCTTAACTTTATTAAAAAGGTCCAAACTAATTAAATTAGCCGTGCACCCACAATCTAAGGCAGAGACGACTGAAAAATCCCCAACTTTAAGGTTCACCAAGGCAACGCCCCCACTATCTTCTACAGAGCACACTTTCCTTTCATTATTTCCAACAAACGACATAGATGAAGACGAATTTTTATTTAAACTACAGTTCCGTTTTAAATGCGGACCGCCACAAAGAAAGCACGCAACAGTTTTTTGTTTTTGTTTATTTGTAAAGTTTTTATTCACAACGGGCAACCCTACTTGAGAGCGCACCTTAAAATCAAATTGTTTAGAATAGAGTTCATGAAAGGTGTAATCGTTAACCAATCGGTGTAATTCACTCATAGTTTTAGGTTTCTGGTTATAAAATAACCTCTCTTTAATTCGAGGCAGAACGCCACTGGGAATGAAACTTATTAATCTCTCATCACCACAATTTAATTTAAGCAAACGGTCCACTGTGACTAGACGTTTAACAAAGTCTTTCAAGTTCTCTGCCTGGCCTTCGGGCTTATACATATATTCAACAACTATGGATTGTATAGCACATTCCGATAATAAATTATGAAAAATATAATCCCGCGTGAGCTCCCAGGTACGAAGCTGACTAGGCAATTCCAGTAATACATTTTTTAAAGGACCTGATACTTTTCCTCTTAAGGAATACAGTAATGCCGGGAAGGGAAAACGGTGTACATTATAAAACTCATCTATTTGTTTAACAAACTCATATTACACTATAGGGTTAGATCCATCACAACTTGGTAAATTATCAAAGAAAGATCGAAGTACCAAAGCTGCGGAATTCTGTTCTAGTTTTGAAAAACAAGCATTCGAAGAAGAAGTTAAGTTACATTGCTGACCTTGAACATTCTTATCAACTAGCGAGCCAGCAAAAGGTGAATGAAAACTTGGTACAACAGGCACCGTGTTTGTATTACTCACAGGTACTACGTTAGCTACCTCCTGCTTATCAAGGTCAACAGACGACTGTGGGTCAGCTGTTTTATTTGCAAGGAATCTATAGAGTAGTGATTTTGCTTCTCCTTCTGATAACGTTTCTACGACCTGTCTTTGGTCAATTGGATTCATTGTAGCAATTTCTTTCAAAAATATTGATTCGACCTTTCTTTGCTCTACGTGTTCTACATTTTCACTTTCCTTAAAAAGTGGTATCTCATCCATAAAAAAGGAACTATCGCCACCAAAAGCCATGATGAATACAAACAAGTAAGCAAGGATATTGACTAACATGTGCCAAGAATAGGGTTCAATCCCGCCTGCTTTATATTACCAATGAAGACTATAACTGACTTTAAACTTTTAAAGCATACCATAAAAAATAAAAGACTTGTTCTCTTCTTTTGTAACAGCCAAGGTGGGTAATGTTGCCATTACCGTCCCTTCCCAGAAAAACTAAATCTTTGAAAATCAGGAAAGAAAGTTTTACGTTCTCTTCCCTCTACTCAAACAAGTAGCCCCTCCGAGAAGAGTTTCCCGGGCCAGGTATGTGGTTTACAACGCCGCTTAACGCACGTAAAAATGTAAGCTACTGAAAGAGAATGGTATGCTAAAGTTCAACAAATAATAATAAGTCTTCAAAGGTTGCAGGAACATAACTCTAGTTGATAAACAACACAAAAAAGAATTCCGATAGCATTAACAAATTTTATTATTTAAAAAAAAATAAGCGAAATGTTGAATCTAACAACGAATTTGTAAAGTTCGTAAAAGTTTGTCCGATTTTGAAAAATATTTTCAACTACTAGTAGATTTAAACAATTTCGATTCATGCAAAAACCACAAGAAATTTATAATTACTGAAAAATTTATCAGGCACATGTTGCATGAAGTAAAAGTCCAAGATGGCTCCTGCCTTATCACAAGACATATTCAGCATAAACCATATTTGAAATACACATATTTATATTATAGAAATTCAATACCAATATTTGAACTGATGGTTCAATTAGAATATTTATCAATTTTCTATCTACATGTTTATATATATATATATATATATATATATATATATATATATATATATATACTCACGGAAAAACCCAGAATAGATTTTAAATTCACAAAATAAAATATACTATACACAATATTAAATATGGTGTAACACATACCTCACGAAGAGAACAAGTGACGGGCCCAATCACTTAATTCCAAAGCTACTTCATCGGAAGGGTAAACAACCAATCAAATTTAAGTATAACAATCACATGACTGACAAAAGACTAACCATAATACCAGATCATTTAAATTAAGAAAACACCAAACTCTCTATCGCAAAAATATACTGTAATGGAATACAGGGAGGAAAAAGGAAGGTGAATATGTTACCGAAATAGTAATAATAATAATAATAATAATAATAATATAGAAGAAAACAGTATAGAAGGAAACAGCGCTGTTTCTAATCTTAAATTAAATCCCTTTTTCATTCATTTTACTCTATAATACCAATGTAAAGATCACTACGGCACAGTTTCTTGGTTACCTTTATATTTAAATTTAAGACATTGTATACAGAACCTATCTACACAAGATTGATTTTCTTCGAAATTTCACTTAATTCCTTTACGGTTTCCTGTCAAATATACTTATTTATTATTCGTGACTAAAAAAACATAATTATTTTATTACACTGACGAGGAAACGATCTTAAGTGTAAACAACCGAATGGCTGGGGTCCGGATATGTGTTACGGGAGACCAATGTAGGAGACACGTATTTTGGCGTTTGGGCCCATACGCAGAAATTTCCGAAATTCGGGACCCCAAAGTGGCCCTACATGCTATAACTAGGAAGCGAATGACGTTACTTGTACACAACCGATTTGGCTGGGGTCCGGATATGTATTACAGGAGACCAAGGTAGGAGGCACGTATTTTGGCGTTTGAGCCCATACGCAGAAATTTCCGAAATACGGGGCCCCAAAGTGGCCCTACATGCTATAACTAGGAAGCGAATGACGTTACTTGTACACAACCGATTTGGCTGGGGTCCGGATATGTGTACGGAAGACACAAGTAGGAGACGCGTATTTTGGCTTTTCGGTCCATACGCAGAAATTTCCGAAATACGGGACCCCAAAGTGGCCCTACATGCTATAACTAGGAAGCGAATGACGTTACTTGTACACAACCGATTTGGCTGGGGTCTGGATGTGTGTTACGGGAGACCAAGGTAGGAGACACGTAATTTGGCGTTTGGGCCCGTATGCAGAAATTTCCGAAATACGAGGCCCAAAGTGGCCTACATGCCATAACTAGGAAGCGAATGACGCTACTGGTACAGAATGTTGGCTTGGGTTGGAATGTTATAATATATCCAAAAGTAATGAGACTTGTGTTTGTTGTTAGGTCCCACAAAAAGAAATGTCGAATGTACAGGGTCCGATATTGCTAGATTTTCCATAACGCCATGAAGTTGGCGTATGTGGTACCCATGCAATTCTGAACAGATGTTCAGTTGGCACGAGCCGTCGAGGGGATCTGCTGACCACGAGGGTGTCAACGGAGCGAAAGAATGTTTGCGTTTTTCGCTTGTATTTCTAACTTCATGGCATTATTGAAAATCTAGCAATATCGGACCCTGTACATTCGACATTCCTTTTTGTGAGACCTAACAACAAACACAAGTCCCATACTTTTGGATATATTATAACGTATTCCAACCCAAGCCAACATTCTGTACCAGTAACGTCATTCGCTTCCTAGTTATGGAATGTAGGGCCACTTTGAGGCCCCGTATTTCGGAAATTTCTGCGTATGCGCCCAAACGCCAAATTACGTGTCTCCTACCTTGGTCTCCCGTAACACACATCCGGACCCCAGCCAAATCGGTTGTGTACAAGTAACGTCATTCGGTTCCTAGTTATAGCATGTAGGGACACTTTGGGGCCCCGTATTTCGGAAATTTCTGCGTATGGGCCAAACGCCAAAATACGTGTCTCCTACTTTGGTTTCCCGTAACACATATCCCGACCCCAGCCAAATCGGTTGTTTACATTTTAAGACCGTTTCCTCGTGAGTAGAAATAAAAGAGAGAGCGAATGAAACCCAAATTGAATAAAAGCATTGTTTCTCACCAAATTTTCCATCCTCTATGTCTTTTAAAATACTTGTTAAAGCATATAAAAATACACTGTACTTACAAATCAGTTTAGTACTTTGTTTTATGGCTGTATTTGTAGTACCTTACTAAAACGTTTGTCTTCAAACTGTCAAATATAAATCGCAGTAAATTGTGTAACCTGCTGTCACAAAAAGTATCCTATTTTTCGATCGGTATAAGGAAGAGATACTATACTATTTTTCGATCGGTGTGGAAAAACAATATTTCTCCATAGGTACTATTTTACCATAAATTATTAACTGTCAATAAACTTTGTTACTTTTAAATGAATGAAGCGAGATAATTTTACTATGATGTTTTAAAAGTTGGTCATTTGGGGGGTGGGCAGGAAACTATTTGGGGAGGCCCTGCCCCGATGGGCCCCCCTTGGCTACACCCCTGGGTATAAGGTCATCATCTTCGTCTTGTAATACTGCATCCTCTGTGGGAAGACTTTGTGTGTCTAACACAGTACGATCTTCACAGGTTGGTACTTCATGCGATACATTCTCAACAAAATGACAGTCCCTACTTATCACTACTTTGTTTGTAGTGACATCTAGTAGCCTGTACCCTTTTGTGTTTTCTTCATACCCAACTAAAATTAGTTATCTTGCCTTGACATCTAACTTTGATCTTTGCTGATTAGGGATCATCGCATATGCAATACATTCAAAAACATTTGTGTGTCCAAGATATGGTTTCTCGCCGTACCATTTTTCATATGGTGTCACCTTACACGCTCTAGTGGGAAGACGATTTTGAAGATAGTTTGCTGTTAGTACAGCTTCACCCCAAAATTTATTTTCCATGCCCGCATCAATTAGCATACACCGTGCCATTTCTGTAATGCTTCGATTCTTTCTTTCCGCTACACCATTCTGTTCGGGAGTGTACGGTACCGTTTTTTGGTGAATTATGTCCTTCTGCTTAAGAAATGCCCGTAAACTAGCCGATGTATATTCGCCACCATTATCTGTAGGTAGCACTTTTGGTCTCTTCTGAAAATAGTTTTCGGTGAATTGCACATATTCTTTCATCTTTTCTTCAACCTCATTTTTGTTTTTTTAGTAAATAAATAACAGTATACCTACTACAATCATCAATAAATGTTAAAATATACCTGTTTTCCCTTGGAGTTGGTGTTTGCATAGGCCCACAAACATCAGAATGTACCAAATCTAAAATTTCTTTTGCCCTATAGCTGCTTTCCGAAAATGGCTTTCTTGTCATTTTCCCTTGTACACAAACATCACATATCTTTTTAGGATCACATTGCTTTAATACTACCCCACAAACTAAGTCATCTTTAACCATGTTTTCTAGTACCTTTGGACTTCTGTGTCCAAACCTACTATGCCACACATGAATACAATTGTTTATTTCTCCTTGAGTAACCTTTAAAACTTGTGTATCATTACTGTACTCTTGTTTACAAACATCTAGTTTGTACAAACAACCATTTTCCGTAGCACTAGCGATCATGCTGCCATTTTTCTTAATATGTCATTTATTCCCCGAAAAATATACATCAAAGCCCATTTTTGTTAGTTGATTCACAGATAAGAGACTACCATCTAATTCTGGCACATACAAAACATCCTTTACTACAACATTACATTTTCCATTTTTAGCAGCTTCAGTTTTGCACAGTAAAACACCTTCCCCAATACCCTTGGCTACTAATATTCGACCGTCTGCCAAGTAAATTTTACTTTCTACATTATAGTTTAATGTTTTGAAAAATTGTTTATCATTTGTCATGTGACAAGTAGCAGCAGAATCTACATACCATTCACCTACATTTACTTCCCTTGCACTAGCCTTAAAACATACATATGCATCTTCACCTTCTTGCGTTTCTTGTGAACAATGCGTTTCTACAATCACTTCACTTGCACTTTGCACTTTATTTGCCCTTGAAAAATTTTTCTTTTTACTACCGGTAGCTTTAAATTTTGCACAATCACGTTTGAAATGACCTGGTTTTTTACACCAGAAACACACGCCTTTCTCCTCTTTTCCTTGCACTTTCTTCTTTGAGTCCACCTTCATGGCACTTTCTTCATTTCTATTCTGACCTTGCACTTCCTTTCGCCTCTTGTACTCGTCTATAAGCTTTCCTTTGACTAATTCTAGTGTTAGCTCGTTCTCTGGACGTGTTTCCAATGCTGTTATCAAAGTTTCATAGCTGTCCGGTAAACTGCATAATAGCATCGCCACTACCAAATGATCGGCCAATGTCCCTCCTAGTCCGGTAAGCTGATCCACGATGTTTAACATACTATTAACATGTTTTTCCATGTCACCATTTTCTTCTAACTGCATACGACACAGTCTTTTCAGCAAAAACACCTTGTTTATCAAAGTCGATTTTTCATGATATGACTTTAAGGCTTCCCAGTAGTCCTTTGCAGTTTCCTGTCGCCGTAAATGAACTGACTGATTATCTTCAACTAGCAGTCCGATCGTTGCCCTAGCTTTCCCATCCTTCTTGCACCATTCTGCATCAGGAGATTCCGGTTTCGACTTTTGTACGACATCCCACAGTTCTTCTTTCACGAGAAGCCACTGCATTTTAAATTTCCAAACACTGTAATTGCTATTGTTTAACTTTGGAAACAAACTTTTTGCTGTGTCCGCCATCTCGTACAAGTTTTGCGCCAATGAGAAAAAAAGATCGATCCTAATGACTGCGAGACATCAAAATCACAAATACAATTTTAACAGTTTTAAACCACTTCATTTACATTTTTCTCGTCTTCACCGACATTTCACTGGGTTTAAATACTTATCTCTCTGGGGCCCATAATCACTGTTCTGATTTGTATAATGACACGCAAGAATTAAACCACAGAACCTTTATTGTTAACCATAATTTTGTGCGAGTCAGGTGCAAGTGCAATATTGATCACAGAATACAAACTGCTACTACTCGCAGCACTGTTGCCATAACATGTATTTTGAAAAACCCAACTTACAATACCAACAGTTTGGGTTGCCTGCTATTTTAGGAAAAGGAGAATTGCAGGTGGTAATGCACTTTTGGGGTCGTGTATACATGTCACCGTTGAGTTGATACATTTATAATTATTGAAGTATGCCTTCTTTGTTTTTATTTGGTTTGTGTATATTGAATAATTAGTAGAACACTGTATGGTATTAAATTTCGTATGTTGCTGGTAACCCTGTTAACAAATTGTATTTAACGTAGGAGATGTCTGCTAGGGTAACCGGGGTGACAACAGGAATCTCTTTAGAAGAATTGTTCAAGAAAAAGGTTAATAAATAACAGTTACTTCACATTAATTAACTGTAAAGACACTTACATTGTTTTAATTACAGTCTTCTTAGCATTTTCATCTTCGTATACAACTTTGAATCATGAAGCCTAAAGTTCACAAATAAATAATACTATTGTAAAAGATCAATTAACGTTGTTCCAAAACCCATAAACACCATTTTACATACTCAACAAACAGAATTAAACATACTAAAATTAGCAAAGGATTGTAGTTAATTTTTTGTCGTATCGTAAAACAATGCAGAAGAAAAAAATAATAAAATGACTGTTTATATATGAACTAAGGAAAAAATATTACATTTTTATACAAAAAAATTAGAGACATATTGAAATTCATCTCCCAAAACAGAACTAATAGAGAAACAAACAAAACTATTACTGTTTTCTAAAAGTTCTAACGATGCACTATGGATTGCACTAGATTTTGTCGTTAGTGCTTTCTAGGGAACTAATGTGAAGTTAGCTCTTTTTTTTCTGTTTGCTCCTAGCATCCAAACTAATGAAGTATTAATCTTCGGATTTGGTGCTCTAAGAAGTATTAACGATTGCACTGGATGAAATCATTAGTGCTTTTGAATTTGGCGGAAGTTTAACTCAACGAAAAATTACCAATGTTTTTCTTACGTGAGTTTCGTCATTAATAATGAAGCACTAACGAAACTATTAGTGTTTTCTAGGACCACCAACAATGTACTATCAATTGCACTAGGTTTGAATGTTAGTGCTTCCCGGGGGGCTAACTTCACGTTTGTCCTTCAAAGTTTTCTGCTTCTAGTGTCCAAACTATTGCAGCACTAGTGTTAAGAGTCACTGCTCTAGGAAGCACTTACGAAGCACTAACAATTATATTAAAGATATCATTAGCTGTTTTGAATTTGTCGGGAATTTGTCCCAGTGAAATATTCCCCATGTATTTATGGGAGTTTCGTAACCAGAGGTGACCACTTTGGCCTAACCTCACTCAACCTCACGCTCAAAAACTAATTTCGACCTGAACTCACGAACTTATTTCGACCTCACGCTCACATCACCAGTCTGACCTCACGCTCAAATAATCAGCCTGACCTCACGCTCACTCAGCCTCACGTTCACATCACCAGTCTGACCTCACGCTCACCTACAGCTCACTGAACCTCACGCTCACATCACCAGCCTTATCACACGCTCACTTCGTGAGGCTGAGGTCGAGTGAGCGTACGTTTCGAACTCGTCAGCACCGATCTGGTGAGTTTGGACATCTTTGTGACATACAAGTGCGCAGATCTACAAGAATAGTAAAGCAAAACAAAACCATTAGTGTTTCCTGGAAGCACTAACGATGCACTAACGATTGCACTAGAAGAGATCATTAGCACTTTTGAATTTGGCAGGAATTTGAGCCAATTAAAAATTCCCCATGTATTCCTTATGGGAATTTCGTGACATATAACTGGCCATAAAAACACTAATTGTGAAGCACTAACGAAACTATTAGTGTTTTCTGGAAGCACTAACGATGCATTAACGATTACACTAGGTTTAATCGTTAGTGCTTTCTGGGGGGGTGCTAACATGAAGTTGGATTAATTTCACAGTTTTTTGCTTCTAGCGTCCAAACTTTTGAAGCACTAATGTTGGGGTTGGTGTTCTCAGGAGCACTAACGATTGCATTAAAAGAGGTCATTAGTGCTTTTGAATTTGGCGGGAATTTGAGCTAACTAAAAATTCCCATGTATTCCCTATGGGAATTTCGTGACATATAACTGGCCGTAGCCACAATAATTGTGAAGCACTAAGGCCGCGCCTCCATTGCATCCGAATGCGACTGCGAACGCGAATGCGAATGCGAACTGCGAATTCATGTGCCTCTACTACATCCGAAGTTTTGTGATTGCGAATCAAGTTGCAATGTTTCTTTCAAACCTTCAATGTGATATATTTTTGCTTTAAAATTCATATCTTAAAGTTTTCAGAGCAATAATAATAATATTATTATTATTATTATTATTATTATTATTATTATTATTATTATTATTATTATTATTATTATTAATAATAATAATAATAATAAATTTCCTTTGTGTGCAAAATAGAGCGAATGTCGCTCCTGTTATTATTATGCTTCTGTGGTAACCGCTATTTTCACTTTAAAATAAATTAATTAAATAAAATTTGAGATTGCAAAATCAACCAACTTTCTAAGAAAATTTTCTCCAGGAGTAAAAACCCCATTTTTGCTGTTTCACACATATTAGCAAATAATTACATGTATTCGTGAAATCATTATTTGGGGAACGAAAAGGAAATATAAATTGAATAAAAAGTTGCGGTTCGTGTATTAATTAAATCTTCATATTTTAAAGAGAAAATAAAGAAAATTATATATATATATATATATTAATATATATATATATATATATATATATATATATATATATATATATATATATATATATATATATATATATATATATATATATATAGATAGATAGATAGATAGATAGATAGATATAGATATAGATATAGATATAGATATACCTTCTAAACCAAAATCTTTAGTTACATCTGCCCATAATTTGTTCAGGATTTGTCGTTTGTGGTAATCTGGATGAGCTTGGTTCACAATGGAACTCTATCAAATACACAATTTATTAAAGCATCAATATCTATTTCCATTTTTATCTTTATCTCCGCACCTCGCAACGTCGTCTGCTTTCACGCAAAACAAACTTTCTTCTCTCACGTAGCGCTGAATTTCCCTTCAGACGACCCTCCGTTCGCACGACTTCGGACGAACAATCCCAGCATGTTGGGATCGTTCGCATTCGCATCTTTTCGTCGGTTTTCGCAATTCGCAGGTCGGAACTAGTCGAGGCACTCCTATTTATTTACACGTGCTGGGAAATTCGCATTCGCATTCGCAATCGCATTCGGAAGCAATGGAGGCGCGGCCAAACGAAACTATTAGTGTTTTCTGGAAACACTGACGATTGCACTAGGTTTAATCGCTAGTGCTTTCTGGGGAGGGCTAACGTGAAGTTGCCTCCCCCAAAGTTTTTTGCTTCTAGCGTCCAAACTATTGAAGCACTGATGTTAGGAGTTGGTGTTCTAAGAAGCACTAGCGATTGCACTAGAAGAGATCATTAATGCTTCAATGGGGGGGGGGGGCAATTTCTCGGACGTCTTGTTTTGTGCTACGTTCTAGACTAATACAAGTACTGTAATTGTCATTTCTTTTTCTTTTTGGCATATAATTAAATTTTGTTAATACGTGCGCATCGCCTGTGTCACTAGTTTTCAACAATTAATTCACTATGTAACAATTTTGATTAACACGGACTATTTCGGGTAGATCTGCGCCCTGTAGTCGTAGATTGAGTTAGGGAATTTTCGTAGATAAATTTAGCAAAAAAGGAAATGATATTTATTTTCACAATAAAACCTGAAAATTTAAGGCAATTTCGAACTAATTGATCATCACAAATGCTTAAATTCTTCATTTATCTTCAGAAGTAAAATAATATAATAACAATGATGTGGAAGTGTGTCTGAATTGTATGTATTTTATAATAAAAAGACAAAGGGAAAAGTAAAAAGTAGAAGCAAAAAACAAACGTGGTTGGCACTTTGTTTTATATAGATAAACTAATCTTGTCACGTAACTTCTGTCACAGGAATTGGACACACAACAAACTGCTGGAAAATTAACATGAAAAGAGAAAATTTTTTGTCAGTCGAGTGATTTTTTTTTTTCGGAAATCTACGAACACTGCCTGCAGTAGTTTGGTGACGCTGGAAATTTTAAGTGTAATAGCAATTTACATTTTCTTTTAGTTTTTCATTGTAATATATGACATGGCTATTAAGGCTGCCTTGCAGGGTATCAAATATTTAAATTGTTTAGGTTCAATAATGTAAAATTGGTGACAACCATACATATGAAATATTAGGTATACGTGGACAGTTTAGGTGTTAACTTTACAATGCCTGCTCCAGCTGATATAAACAGAAACAAGAAAATACACTCAATTAATTTCATAAAAATGTTTAAAAAGTTACCTTAAGCTAACCTGTTCCTACCCTTGCCCTACTTATGCCTATTTTACTCTACTCTACCCTAAACTACTCTAATATTTTAAATGGCCATATTTATTGATGTGCAATTGGAGCGTGTATTGAAAGTTTACCCAAAGAAAATATGCCAGGATGAGTTTATATAAAATTGAAATATATACCGCTAATTATATCAGATTAGTACTTTTCGCAAAGGTCTCTACTCCTAACAGCCTTTCCCATTGTCCTCTAGAATATTTTTTGCTGGCACATAAGGCACTATTCTACTTGGTGTAGATTATACTCGCGTTATACTCCAGAAAGAATTGTTAATAAGTTATGGAGTATGTTTAGTACAAGGAGTCCAGAAGCACGTAAAAAAAAAAAAAAAAAAAAATACAGGAGAAAGGAAAGATGCAAGTACTTAGACGTAACATAACATAACCAAATCTAACCTAATCTAAAATAAACTAAACATAAATTAACCTAATATTAGTAGAGATAAGCGAAATTCTATCATTGTTGGAAAATTATGCGGGACACCTAGATTAATATAACCTAAATTAAACTATCCTAACCTAACCGAAAGTAACCTAATCACACCTAGCATACCGTAAATTAACCGAATATGAATAGAAATTACCAAAATTGTAATATTGTTTAGAGAAAAGAGCTGGACCCCTTCTGCTAAACATACGCCTAAATTATTTCACTATTTGGATGGTAGTGCTAGTTTCAATAATAACAATGGCAATACTGCTGCATTGCCGGACCACACGGAAATCCAAAAGAAGTTCATATTTAGTTTATCACCCGAAAAACTAGGTTGTGAGCTTGGTTCACTAGGTAGTGATTATTGTTTGAAATACAGTGTGGACGTATGTTATATAAACGACTACATATAAGAATGAACTTCTGTTAGATGGCAACTAAAAACCACGAATGCTATCTAACCGAATCAGGGCAGGATGGCAAGACAGGCAGCAGGAGACTGTGTCAGTAGGAGGAGGTGTGTGAGCGGCGGAGGATATACGCATTATTAATATAGCGGAAAAACAATTTATAGGTCATAAAGTGGATGGCTTAAGTCTTGCCAAGCTTTGGGGGAGATAGTAGATAAAAATTAAAAAGTACCAAAATATACTAAATTAGGATTGCTTATATGTTTTTCTTTTCTGTAGTTTCAGTTCGTTTCTACATTTACGATTAACTGTTCGCGTATTTACTAGATCATGTCTTTCACACAATTTGAACAACTGTCATTCCTTAATTTTGTACAACTTGATTAAACTTTAACACGATGCGTGACAATCATGTCATTTACGCAACATTTTCACCCTGCCTTATGAATAAATCATAAAATGTGTACCTCTCCTCAAAATAGTAGGTGAGAGGGGGGTACATTTGAACATTGTTTTTGAATATTCGTTTTTGCTTCCAAACGCACAGTGAATTTCCTTATAGAACTGTAACAAAAGCTAAATATAATATATATTATATTTGTCATAAAATAGAGTACTTTGTTTGATCTTGTCATTCTATGCAAGAGCTCAGGGGGTGTCGTTCAAATGTACCCCCTTGGGGGGTAGACTGAAACAAGCATGGGGTAGATTTGAACATACGTGGGGCAGTTTTGAACAAACCATTTATTTCACTACAATAATCGTTATTTTCAGAATGAATTCGTTCATGAACAACAAAGCTAATGTAACAAAGCAGCATTAACGGTTTAAGGCACAAGAATTAACCAATCGCCTATGGCAAGAAAATAATAATAATAGTAATAATTGTTTAAATATATATACAGGCCCGTATTTGTATATTGTGCGCCTCTGTGATCTGAACAATTTGCCTCCCTCTTCGGAAACACATCTGAATTGAGTTGAATTCATAGTTTTTGGGGTCGCTGAGATGAATAGTGACAGTTTTAATCCAATTCAACTTCAAGGTCATACTCAACTCCCGAGTGAGGCGGGCGAGAGTTTAAAAGTAATCGAAAACGACAGATATTGCTGAGTTTAACAGTCTCAGTTTTCATGATGTTCAAATTCATTCTCACCCCTTGGGATAGGAGTAGGAGAGGATAGTGATGGGTAAAGATATTTTTCGGGAATATTCCCGGGAAGATTCCCAAATTGGGAATTTTTCCGGGAATTTATGTACAATTACAAAGAAAATTGCATTCACTTACTATATTATGATTTAGAAATTAATTCGTTGTATAATCACAGTATATTTATTACTGTTGTCTCCAGAGGGTTCTCTAAAATGTATATTTTGAACGGCATTTGCTATTTGGTTATATGTAGAGAGTACGCATAAATGTAAATGTATTTACAATATGCTTCGTGCAAGTAAACACATTGGAAAAACATTTGTTATGAACAACATTTGATATAAAATCATACTTTTACACAGCTAAACAGTTTAAATTTATTTGTAAGTGGATTCTGTAAAAACTTGACTCTGCTACTGATACTATAAAGGTATTAAATTTTTAAATGTCATAAACAAATTAACTGGGTAACTGCCAGTATGCAAACGTAGTGTGTCGAAAAATTCGTAAGGTTGTCAGTGTATGTTTGACGTACATACAAAATGTTGAATTGAGGTACACTATACTTTCATAGTGTGTTCTTACTGTGTTATTAAGTCTCTAATTTAAGATGAGCCATTTCGAATAATATACACGCTGTTACAAAATTCGCCAACAACGCTTGGTACATGAATATACACGCAGAAAGAAGCACACAAATTCTAATGAACACAGGTCCGGAAACATTGGTACTAACGAAAGATCCTGAAAAGGAATCATTATTTTGATATGTAAGCATTACAGTTTAAAAGCATAAATATTTGCAAGCACATAGATTTCTTTATTCAATATCTGATTCTTCCTCAGAGAGCGATAAATGCAGGTAAAAATCTGATTCTTCGTATGGGATATCTGAGTCTAGATCACTTTCACTGGTGCCCAATTCGATAGATTCTTCATTATTTTTCGTAGATGTACTTTGAATCATTTCCACCTCTTCACGTGATTTCTCTACATGTTCCTTTTTGGACGTGTCTGAGTTATTAAGCAATTTCCAGTTATATGCCAAGTAAGTAATTTTGCCTGCTCTTTCAGTGGTTAAACGGTTTCTTTTCTTAGAGTGAATCCAGGCAAACGTGCTGAAAGTTCTTTCTGTTGCTGCAGGCGTGCAAGGAGCGGAAAGAATGCGCACAGCCACTTTTGATAATTCTGAAGTACCGTATAACCCTTCCCACCATAACAGCGGACTTATTTTTTCAGCTGTTGTCCACAAAAACATTTTATTAAACAATCCTTGTTTTGATCTGAAATGTACGACATGACTGAAATTGTATCTAATTGCATGTTTGAAGCAACATGATGGATAAATTCCATGCCATCGATCGTTTCTCCTTGTGATAAATTGTGTCCTTGTGATGACGGATCCAGGAGTGAAGCTGCGAGATGTATTGGCTTCAAAGCATGTTCCTTTCTCAGTTTCGTTTTCTTAAGCACTTCAGACTGCTCGCTGGTCGACAACGCTGACGAAAGTGCCTCGGAGATCTTGCTTTAAATCTCGTAGAATCCAGTGTAGACAGAATGTATACATGAATCATTCGATTCTAATTTAAAGATCCAGGTCACAGTAGGTTTCAAAATTGTAATTAAACCTTCGATCTTACTCCAAAATGATGTATCATCGAGTAACATTGCTCTCATTTCCTTAGGTAAGACTTTGGTTGCTTGTTCTTCAACAGCCAACGTTTGTAGGCTGCATTTACAAGTAATCATGCTTTCAAGACATGAAAGACAACTGCCCCAACGACTTTTACTTGATAGTTTCAGAGAAACATTACACTTTTTGTCTTTCTTTATCTTAACTAATGTTGCGTTAAGAAGATGCACAGAACGTATTTTCTTTACAATTTTTGTTACATTTTCCATTAGTTGCGCTGCTGTATGAGATTTCAGAACATCACTACAGAGTAAATGCAAGGTGTGAGCAAAGCACCCTAGCGGAAAAATATGTGGGTAACTTGTTTGTACCAATTTCAGTGCTTTCTGCATATTTGAAGCATTATCAGCAATTATTAAAAAAAAATTTGAGGGTTAATACTTTTGAAGAACCGATATTATTTTTTCTTTTAAGAACTCAGATGTCTGCGTATGGTCTTCAGTGTTCACAAAGTCCACAAAAACAGGTTCGGGTTTCGTGACAATAAAATTAACAATACCTTCGTTTCGCACATTGCTCCATCCGTCCAACTGCAGATTTAAGTTTCTTGTTTCTTGAAGTTGCAGATGTAATTGTGACGGCATGTCTTCATATTCACCATCAAGGTAAGTGTTAGCCAATGCTCTCCTTTTGGTAGTTTATACGATCGTCTCATTTTCTTAAAGAAATCGATCCATAATGGATGTTCAACTATGGAGAGCGGTGCTCCACTAATATATATCGCTTTAGCCAGCATCTTGTTCAGATTTTCCTACAAAGGAAGAAATGCGGTTGAGTCATTTTGTAAGAAAACGAGCGGAAAATATCGTGAATATACTTTTCATACTATTTTTTTTTTTTTTTTTACAGTAACGTTTATCGTACCACGAATCAACAAAACACCTAAATTTAACCTGAAAAAAAATCATGGCAAATAATTTACGAATTATTCCTTGTCAAAATACTTCTAAGAAACTGTTTACTACAAACTACGATGGAATATGACTTATTTATGAAATCCCGAAAACTGAGATAATTAACTCACGATTTATTGATTCGACTATTCATGAAACGGTTAATTTATTGCAGAAAATAGTTTACTTTTATATTTTTCCTTTTCGTTCTATGTACACGAATGCCAGGAAAATGTAAATTTCTACTATTTTGGGTTTTATTAGAAAGTTGAGGATAGGAATGAAATACGTTATTGGGATGCTTGATCGATTGTAGAAAGGTGATTCTGACTTTCTGCTGTATGACGATCACAGCTAAAACCGGAAATGGGTGCAGATTAGGAATACGGCGTCACTTTTTATTTATATTTACAGGTACAAGCGTTAATTCAGATAGAACGAATAATGTTTAGCAAAACTTAATTATAAAGGCAGAGTCATCTGTGAACATAGATACAGCCTTAAGAATTACCTTCACTGCTATGGAAATCAACAAAGGGGACGCCATTCTGGTGTTGAAAACTCATCTACAAGGTAAGTAAATTATGCTGTAGCTTGAGGGGCGACTCTGAACTTAACCCGTTATCTAAATCATTGCTTGGATAATTTGTCTATTCCCCTGTCTTAAATATTTTCAACTCATGACACACAATCATGTCAGGACTCATGAATCCTGACCGAGAGTGAGGATATCATATAGGCCCATGCGCCTATCGCCTACAGAAGATAACGTTGCTTGAGAGAAGATACGTTTTCGTTTGAATCCATAGCGTCGATAAAGGATTCTAGAGAACGTATTTTGGAAGCCTTTTCTCTCTTCTCCTCTGCTGGCAATGATAAGGAAGATGAAGGTCTAATGGAAAGTGAATGACGTTCATCTGTTACAGGACTATCAAGGAAAATATAACTTTCCTCTATTCCTATAATTTCCGTACTCAGGCAAGTACTACTCGTTCCTGCTCCTTTAATAGTACCAGTATTTATTTCTCCAGAATCTCCACACGAAATGGCTTTCCTCATTTTCCATGGGCATCTTGAACATTTTGAGATATGTCTCACAATTTTATCAGCTTTTGCGCATACATATTTATGTCCACAATATTTGCAAGATACTGACTTATCTTTAGAATTTTGCATGTAATATTGCCACACACGGCCTTTCTTCCTACCCATTTCTCGGAATTTCGTGCGTTAATACACATGTAAGAGAAGCCTGAGTACCTATTCAGAAACTGCAAGTCAGAGATAGCAGACAGACAAAGTTTACTAATAACGGTGGTCCGGGGTGTATTGATAGTACTTCACCACTATCTCTACAGAATTTCTAGATTGTTTTACAAACTTTTTCCTCTTCAATTGTAAATTACTATTTTGCTACTTTCTCGTGCTAATGGAAATGAAAATTAAAAAAAAAAAACATATCATTAGTTAAATAAGGTAGTCAACTAATTACATTTTTAAACCTCCAAATTACTTAAAACGTAAAAGTAAAAGATAATAAATGAAAATAAAGTAATTGGTCATATCGCTCTTATAATTTGGAGAGTAAAGTAAAGAAATGGAAATAAATTCCTTCTCGGGAATTTATATGCCAGGGAAAAAACCCGGGAATATTCCCATTTTTAAATTCCTTGCCACCGGGAATATTCCCACTGCCCATCACTAGGAAAGGATGACTTTTTAAAAAACAATCAGATAAGCTAGCTAATTAGTAACTACTGTAATTAGAGCGAATTAAACATTTTCTCGCTCTTGGGCTGTATTCTGAGTGTGGTAGTGTTAAATATAATTTTATTGTGAACCTTCTTTTTTTAATCCAAAATTTTGCCGCCCTATAAATTGTAACGTCCTGTACTCGAGCACAGAATAGCACTTACCTAAATACGGGCTTGCATATATGCTGTACATTATACGTTACACACACACACACACACACAAAGGATATGTGGACAACATATCTATAGGCATAGGTGTGATCTGAAGAAAACTTTCAAAAAATATGATCATCGTAGCATATCTGTGAAAATATGATTGTGATTCACTTTTTAATTTAGCTCGTCATACCTGATAGGCTTAATGGAAAACCTATTACTACTAGCAATCTAAGAGATCTAAGAAATTACATTTTTTTTCATTACTAACCGGGTACTGGATATGAAATTTATTCTACCCTAAAATTCTGCAAATCAAGATGAAATGTCAGAATTTTTGCAGTACGCTTTGTCTCTCCAGAAGTTCTGGGATTAGAAAGTCTACACACAATATCAGCAGTTGGCACTGAACATTTTTCTTCCTTGTCTGTAAACACAAACATGTTGCTGATACTTATAAGTTTCAGAAAAGTATAGTCAGAACAATGTTCAAATGTGCCCCCTAATTTTTGTTCAAAACAGCCCCAACCTGCATGATCAAGCAGAATTTGGTAATACGCAGATAGTACAAACTATTGTAAAATACAAAGGGCAACATTAGATAAGTAAATTAATGTACTTGCTTCTGCAATGAATGGCAGATAATATCAAAACACAGGCTTCTGGCAAAAATCGTACAAAATTTCAGAAAAATTCGAACTTTCCAGCCCACAAATATAACAAAGTACTGCTGTTCATCAACAGTTACACTAAAATGGCAGATAACAATTGACCGTCACGCAACGCAGTTTAGCCAAACCAAAAATTTTGAAACCACCAGATATACTATTATTTCTAGCCTGTTATCTTAAATGTTCAAAGGTACCCCCTGTTCAAATGTACCCCCCTCTCCCCTACCTTCCACCTCCACATACTTTGCCGCTTACAACATCATCAACAACTAACAAAAGGTGTACTATCTTAACTTCAACTATTCTTCTCACCTGGCTTCCAGTAACTCTTCCTCATAACCCAAGATGTATTTCCAGGAATGGCAGATCTTAATTTACTATGCTTATGTCTAGTTGATGCAGGCCAGACTTGCTTAGAATCGCAAGAATGTTACAGATTTGCTAATTCTATTAATATTAGGTTAGGTAAGATTCTAAACTGTTGTACTCCTTCGCTAAACAGATTACTTGTTTTGTATTAAAACAATCAGATCTCAAATTATTGAAATGTTAAAATTATTTAATATACATTCCTGACAAGTGTGACATTTTCTGTATATTTTGGTGTATCATAATTTATACTGGAAGAATATAACATTGGAAAGCAAATATGTATTGCATAGATTTCATAAAGGATACCTAAGATAACGAGAAGAAAATACATGCATTATATTTTACCTAATTAGAAAAAATATCATGATTTTCACTTCACTAGCTTGCATTGTTTCTTGATGTGAACTGTTGTGATAAACGTAAAAAGAAATAAAAATCAAAACAACTTTCTTTACAGAGTGTGACTTTTTTGGTGTAGTTTTCTCTAAAATTTGTTTCCCTGAGGTGATTTTAGTAATTTCATATTTTCGAAAGATTGTCGCATGTATCCCGTCATTTCATAATTTTAAAATGAATAGTTTGCTGCTGTTAGTTTTGTTATACAATATGCTAAAATTAATCAAAACTATTAAAATGTATGGAATGCCCCTGTATAAAAACATTACCTCCACTTTGCTAAACTCCATTTCCAATTTTAGGGGTACGATATCATCAAATATATTCTCTTGCTACTTTTACCCTGTGATCAGTTTCACATCCCTATCACATAAGAAGACAAACATAACAATAAGAAGCATATTCCGATGATCTACTAGATTACGGTCTGTGTAGTCTAGGGTAAATTCCAAGATTACTAACTACACACAAGTATAAGATAACCTAAAATATATTTTCGTTTTTAAGACGCTTTTACACGTGATCGCAATCTTCTTATGTTCGGTAACTCTCTAAATATACGTGATTACCTCTTACAGTCTTTTACGCCATTCGAGTAATTAAGTGTACCAATGATAAATACAGAAAATTTATCCCTGAAATTGGAAGAAATACTGAGAAAGTACTGGTAAACCTTCTTGATTCCTATCCGAAAAATCCTCTGCGAAAGTATACTGTATATCTACATTCGTAATACGTTTGTTCATTCATTTGTTTAAGGTAGATACACACTTTACTAAAAAAAAAAAAAAAAATGTGAATGAAATCTTTGAGTTTTAAGAACCAACTTTACGGCGATTAAGCGTAAAGAGACGGTAGCGATGAGAGATGAACACAATCTTGCAATAAAAATGTAGGGGGAAACGGGAGAACCACAAGATGATTGTCCGCAGCAAATTTACTTCGCCCCAAGTTGAGATTGAACAAAGGAATGGAAATTGAACAAGGGATTGAGTGAATACTCTGCCACTGAGCCATCTCGCCCCTGGACTAGAAGAAGATTCAGCTTTTTTCTTCCCATTACATCACTATGTAAACGCTCTCTTGTTGCTCTTTGTTTAACCTGACCGACTTCTGCGCGCAAATCCGTTTTTTTCTGGTAGGAACTCGTTTTGTTAAGTACCGAACTTAACGAGATGTTCTGTCTTTCATACAATATGTTAAGAAATACCATAAGTTGCTTTAAAAGTTGGAGTGTTAGTTAAGCACTGGAAAACCGAATTTATTCAAAAAAAAAAAAAAAAAAGGATATATAAGCCTGCAAATTAAAACATATAACAACGACGACGTAATGAATTTCCCTGGAAATTGATCGCTCTTTATGTTTTTGAGTAAAGACAAAATACTGCAGAAAACAGTAAATATGTCTTTAAAATATTGTAATACGTATTGAAAATATTATTCTTTTTGAAGATGAAAATTTGTATAAGGTTGCTCTTCATATTTTATTTTACAAATATAAGCTAATGTAGCAGAGGGAATTTTAATTTTCTGTCCTTATGCAACACTGATCATAGATTGAGAATTAGTAAGTTTTTTGAAAAGAAAATAGAAAAGAAAAGTATATAGAACATATAGGCCTATAATGTATTTGTGTAAAATGTAAAAGAATTTATGGCAGGTTTTCCAATAGCAAGTGATAAAGTAAAGAAAAAATCGGATATTGATCAATATTTCCGTATTTTGGTATCGTTCTATATTTTCGGTATTTAATTTACAATACAGAAACGAATAATAAGAATGATGGCGGCTGCTAAACCAAAATATCACTGCAAACCAATATTTGAAAAATTTCGTATACTCCCAGTACCTTGTTTGTACATATTAAATCTACTGATATTTGTAAAGAGACATTTAGAAGGTGTTCTTACGCGGATAGAAGAAAAAAATGATCATGATACAAGAAACAAACAAAACTTTTCCATTGTAGAACACAGAACCGTATTATATGAAAAAGGGTGTAAATACGCGGGTATCATGCTATACAATAAACTTCCAAGAGATATAAAGACTCAAAAATCTGTTGCTAAATTTAAAAAAGAACTACAGAAATATTTACTAAAACACTGCTTTTACTCGATAGAGGAATATATGAATTGCTAACAGAAAAAAAAACTACATTATCTACAGTAACCAGTGTCGTTGCTTGTTTGTAGCATTTGATATATCGTCAAGGACTTCTACATACACTGCAAGTAATAATTACTCTTACTTTATTTTTAATAATATCATGCAAAATGTAATGGATAAGATGTAAGGTGTAATGTTTAATTATTAACATAGTGTGTGTAATTTTCATTATTATTGTTCTTTTTACTTTTGTGTTTATATATAAATGACGTGTCCACTTCATATGCATTGCAATACAGTGCTAAATGTATGAAAAAAGGACGAAATAAATACAATATAATACAATACAATTATCTCGATAATTGGTATACGTTGTAGCAAAGTTTCGGATGCTTTAAAATATTGGTTTCAATATCTTTTACATCTCTGTCTGATTTCAACTCATTCCACTCACTAACCCAATTTAACTGGAATGGTAGTTTCCGTTCTGTTCTCTTGGCTTGCTCACAGCTTTTTTTTTTTTTATTATTACGAATAATATTTTCCTTAATTCTTTCAGATTGGTTTGCTTTGACATTACGTGCTAAAGGTTTCAAATCTCCAACTTGAACAGTTTTTCTGTAACCGAAAGTCCTCTCATTATTTTAATTTTCTTTCTATGAAATTGGAACGAAGCAAGAAAACATTCCAATAAAGTTGAAATGGAAAGAGAAAACGTCCGTATTAAAGTTGAAATGAAGACAGAAAACGAGTCATTCCAGGAATGTAATTATAAACTATGTAGTAGTGTAACTAATGATCATAAAGAACGTCTTACAATACTTTTGAAATCTGAGAAACAAAAAAATGCAATAGAAGAGGAGAAAGTAGCTTCAGAAAGTACTGTGGATAAAACGATATCGGATTGCGAACTAAATTCGAAAGGAATATGTTCAATTGAGCGTTTAGCAACTGCTGAAAAACTTAGAATTTCCAAACATTTTCCCAGTAACATGAAGCAAAATTCCTCTGATTGTATAGACAACATGGAAGAGTCAGGCAGTCACATCTCTGCCACTCAGGACGAGGACGTTGAAAAAGATGATAATTGGCAAAGAGCTAACAATGCTGAGGCCCTCAGGTATGTTTAAATTCGTTTATTTAATCAGAGTTTGTGTTTTTAGTTATTGCTTTTTGACACAATACTTAGTTAACTTTACGTTTTTTTTTCCTTTACCTGAAACTAAGTTAATGGAATCGCAAATATTTGGACACCTATAAGAACTTAACATAATTCTTAGGTATGTAAAAGGTGAGAAAGTTCCCCAGTGAAATAATATTCCAAACCTAACGGCACATTATTAAAAACTAAGCTCTTACATTAAGCCTGTGCGCAACGACTAAAAACGTACATGCTTTTGAGTAATTTCAAGAGCAATCCTTCTTTAAAAAAACAAAATGAAATGAAATCTTTAAGTTTTACGTTCCACGGTTATGCCGGTGAGGCTAAAGGAGACGGTGATGATGAAAGATGAATGAAATGGTGGAATGAAGAAAGTGGGAGGAAACGTGAGAACCCCGAGAAAACCCACGAGCCCGGTATTTGTCCACCACAAAGTTCACTTGGTGGGGGCTGGGATCGAACCCGGGATCCCAAGCACCTGAGGTGAACGCTCTACCACTGAGCCACCGCGCCCCGTTCTTTAAAAACTGCTTGTAAAGCAAACGATCACTCAGTAGTACTTTAAACAAGATATAAACTGCTGTCATTGCTCAAGAATATTTAATAACACTCTTCTGTAACGCTAGAGAATTGGAATTAAAAGTATTTTTTATTTTGTGAGAAGAAAATTCGGTAATATATTTTCCATTATTGTGAAGAGTACATCGATGGCCACGTTGGCCTGTTACGTTATGATGAACGATGTCTCTTAGCGAGCACACTATCCGGAGAAAGGATATGAATAAAGGATTGGGGAAGGAAGGAAGTGGCCTGGAACCTATGAGATAAGTACCATTCCGGTATTTGGTTGGTGTGGTGAAAAAACAAGTAAAATCTCATTCAGGAAGGCTGGTCTGAAAAAGTTCTTAACACTTTTCGATTGAGTGCTTCAACCGTGAACTGAACGATTGACCACTTCCACCAAAGACGAGAGCGTTGGCTACAACGCTACAGTGATGCCCAACATCAGGTGAGGAGAAAACGTACAATAGCACTGTCTTGCCAACTCAGCAGTTTAGAGTATGACAGCCTTGAATATACAAGATGGTTCATACAGTAATAACCTAAGTTAGACGAATGGGGCAGTATATCCGCACATTACCGTAGCGTAATGTCTGCAATCTAGTGTCAGGTATTTCTTAAAAATTGGTGAAAAGGTACAATGAAGTGAAAACGATGTTTCTGAAAAGGCTCTAATTCGGAGAACTGCTTACATATGCATGGCATCTTACCACGTACGTATATTACAGTAGACGTAAAGACCTTTAGGTTGATCAAAATTTAATGTCCCAAGGCATTGCGAGGATATTAAGAACGCTGGTGGAAATTGATATAATGCTTGAAATATACATTGAGAAAAATTTTGGAAATTGTTTGTCTTAATTTGTTATTGTATGAAGAGTTTCTGGTAGTTTAAATTTCAAAAATTTCTCACGATTACTAAATTTTCTGGCAATAAAATTAACCATATTCCACATGAACTTCTTCAGTGACTTTGTATCTTCATTTTAATATATAATGATATGTTCGGGTTATGTATGAACCTCGGTATATACCTAATTCTAATATCGTATAAATTTATGTAGATAGGATTTGTGATTTAAAAATAGTACTTTCCTTTTTTGGTAAATAGGAATGATTCCTTTGGTGTTTTATATGATATACTTCCAGTTCTATTAGCTTGTGTATTTTTTTCTTTTCTTTTCTTTTTATTACAGCTTGCATAAATATACTGTTTCAAGAGAAGGAGATACGTCTATTACTCGAAACGAAATAATTTTTCCCTTAGATGATAGAACTCATGCTTTCGAGGTGCTTTGCGAGCAATTTACTCGATCGTGTTTGGGAAGAAATATGCAAACACATAGAAGTGAGAATTCCCCCAGATACGAAGTGCGTAAACAGGAGTTTACTCGTAGCTCATATTTGGGAAAACACGTGTTAATACATACACATGGAAAACCTCACACATGTCAGGAGTGTGGAAAGGGATTTAAACTTAAAAGGTATTTGGTAAGCCATATCTTGACACATACAGGTAACAAGTCTCACACATGCCATGAGTGTGGGAAGGCATTTTTGGTTAACTCTGATTTGGCGAAGCACACGTTATTACATACTGAAGTGAAACCTCACAAGTGCCAAAAATGCGGCAGGGAATTTCGTCAAAAGTCACACTTGGTGTCACATGCGCTAATACATAATGATGAAAAACCTCATATCTGTAAGGAGTGTGGAAAAGAATTTAAACTTAAGATGCATCTGGCAAACCACATCGTGGTACATACAGGTAATAGGTCTCACACATGCCATGAGTGTGGGAAGGCATTTTTCTATAAGTCTGATTTGGCGAAGCACACGTTAATACATACTAGAGAGAAACCTCATAAATGCCAAGAATGCGGCAAGGGATTTCGTCAAAAGTCACACTTGGTATCACATCTGTTAATACATAATGATGAAAAGCCTCATACATGTCAGGAGTGTGGAAAAGAATTTAAGCTTGAGAGACAACTGGCAAGCCACACCTCAATGCATACAGGTAATAAGTCTCACACATGCCATGAGTGTGGAAAAGCATTTTTTGTTAAGTCTGATTTGGCGAAGCACACGTTAATACATACTGGAGAGAAACCTCACACGTGCCAGAAATGCGGAAAGGGATTTCGTCAAAAGTCACACTTGGCATCACATGTATTAATACATAATGATGAAAAACCTCACATGTGTGAACTGTGTGGAAGGGGATTCTGTCTCAAGTCAATATTGGCAAGACATATGTTAATACATACAGGTGAAAACCCTCACACGTGCCAGGAATGTGGGAAACGGTTTATGCAGAGATCACATTTGGTGAGACATATGTCAATGCACACAGGTAGGGGACTTTACACGTGTAGGGAGTGTGTTAAGGAGTTTAGGCAGAAGTCAACTTTGTCATCACACAACTTACTGCATACCGGTGAAAGACCTTATACGTGCGAACAGTGTGGAAAGGGATTTATTGAGAAATCACGTTTGAGAAAACACTTGTTCAAACATTTCCTCGAGGTAAAAAGTTTCATATGTGAATACTGTGGAATGGAATTTAGTCAGAAGTCAAGTTTGGTAAATCACAACTTACTACATACAGATGAGAGACCTCACAGATGCGAAGAGTGTGGAAAGGGTTTTATTGAAAAGAAAAGTTTGAAGAACCACATGTTTATTCATATAAAGGAGAGACCTCACACTTGCAAAGAGTGCGGAAAGGGGTTTATTTCAAAGTCATATTTGAGAAGCCATATCTTAATTCATACAGGCAAGAAACCTCATACTTGCGAAAAGTGTGGAAAGGAGTTTATTACTGAGTCTAACTATAGAAGACACTTATTAATTCATAATGATGAAACTTCTCCTGTGGATCAGGGGTTTCGGACGGGACTCATTGTAAAATCAAATTTAGCAAAAGATGAGTTAACACACACAAGAAAAATAACTCACATTTGTGAAAAGTGTGGGAAGGGGTTTAGTTTCAAGTGTAGTTTGTCGAATCATATGTTGACACACACGAGGGAAAAGCCGTACGTGTGCGAACACTGTAACATGCCTTTTAGTCAAAAGGCTGGTTTAGTTACACATTTGTTAATACATAAAAGTATAAAGCCTTATACGTGCCAAGAGTGTAAGAAGGAATTTCGCCAAAAGATTCATTTGGCAAATCACATGTTTACACACACAAAGTTAAAGCCTCACACCTGCCAAGATTGTGGGAAGGGATTTACTAGGAAGTCTACTTTGCTAACCCACATGTTTAAACATACTAATATAAAATTACACACCAGCCAAAAGTGTGAGAAAGGCTTTACTCAAAAGAAGAATTTGGCAACACAAATATTGACACATACAAAAATGAAGCATCATGTCTGCCAGTAGTGTAACAGAATAATATCTCACCAGTTTAATATGACAACACATGTATTAATACATAGCAATACGAAATTTTTCTAATGCGAAGAGTGACGAGAGGTTCAGTCAAAAAAATTAATTTGGCAAAAATGTTGAAATGTAGTGGTGGGAAACGATAGGTGTGCCAATAATGTGCAAGCTAATTTATTCTAAATCTATATTAAAAAGAAATGTAAAACATGATTATATATTAACGTGAAAATTTCACACGTGTCAAGCGAAAGCAAGGTTTTTTTTTTTTAATTTCTAATGACACTTTATTACATTCAGGTCTAAATTACGCTGAGATTGGTATTATATATGCCAAAAATTTAGAATACCGTTTATTCCGAAAACACGTTTGGCAATACACATGATAAACACAGTGTTATAAACCTCAGTGCCAAAAGTGTGAAAGAGAATTCAGTCGCAGTCCAAACATTGCAAAACAAAATTTAATATATTAGAAGAGAGAAGACTGTAGAAGCCAGGACAGCGCATAAGAATTTGGTTCAATACAAATGTGGTAATGCACATGTTGACATCAAATGCTATACTATTGCTCCTTTCAAGCCATATTATTAAGGCGGTCTAAAGAACATTTTGATAAATATTAAGGGGAGAATTCGAAATTTCTGAATCCATTTTTCATATTAGGGAGTTTGGATGCGATATTACGTCGCAGACTTTTAATTCATTCAGAAGTTATTCCTCAAATTTTAGAGTGTATATTAACTAGACGTAAAGCTCAAATTTCCTGTCAGCATTTTTTTAGATTTTATATGTGATGTACGCATGTGTAATTGTCCATCTTATAACATAGCTTATGTAAGGCCACTCGTGTCTGATACTGTATTTATGCTTGTCACTAATGTGCTGTTATAGTTTGTCTTTAGAATAAAAATACATTTAAAACGTAAGTTATATATCTCTGCATCTCTGCATTGGATCTGCACTGATAACGTCTATGGTGGAAACCGAGAATAAACCACAGCTTGAACCACCCTATTTTTATTAACAATAATCTAAACTAGCATTCAATTACATTTTACATTGACTTACGATGTAAATATGAAACCGTATCAACCATTTTTTTTTCAAGGATTATAATTGAATCGCACTCAAATAATGATGTACCAAGAGATAGTACTGTATTAGCAGGATATTATTGCAAAAGGTACAATCTGAAAGGATATTGTGTAGATTCACTCTGTTTTCTTTTTGTAAAAGCACTTACCACTCAGAAGCGGATGGTAAATTATTACATGATAAATTTTCTATTTTGAGAAAAAGTGAAGAAAATTTATTAGTTATATCTTAGAAAGCTAAATAAAATGTATGATAGAAAGCTAAAGACACGTGGTGGAAAAAATTTGGAATAAGTGTTTTGCAAATGGGTGACTGGAGGAGCAAGAAAACTTTAGAAATGAAGCTAGGCAATCTTTAAGCATTAAAGATTGAATCGCTACTAGTGTGAAAGATTACTTTCAGCTTAAGATAATTCTTACGGAGAAAATTCAGATTTCGATTCTTGACAACCAATATAAAATTTTTATAAAGTCTTCAGCACACTAAATTGTATATACTCGTTATTCATATCCCGATATAATATATACTTATCTTGGAATATAAATTTTTTTACTAATATTTTTAAAAAATTGCAAAAGTGGTTTCGTACGAATCCTTTATAGTATTTGTCCAATTATTTCCATGTCCTTCCATTTCTTTAAACTTAACTTTTAACCGATCAATATTTTTCATGGTAGGACGCCGAGGTTTTTCCTGGCGTAATGGGTGCCACTTAAACATTAGGTTGATTCCCTGCGCAGTTAATCGTAGTTTCACAATAAACTTACATTCTCATGTTGCATTTTTTTTGGCGCGGAATCTACCATTCCGCCCTTTCGCTGATGTAAATTAGGAATTCTTGGAAAACCTGGGTTACCAAACTGAAGAAAAAACTGCTGCACGTATTAGACTGAGAAAAATTATGAAAACAAATTTAAATAAAATTCTTCTTTCCACAATAAAGATCATGAGATACTTTATTGAATGATATAATATAAGAAATCAAGTGCATTGTTTTTCATTATATATATCCCTTCCTGTGCTTTCTAACTATCATAATACTTAAATGCTGTTAGTAATATCCCTTAAATCTAGTCTCCAGCATACTTTAAAGTTGCCTAAAAATTTCTTTCTTTTCTGGTTTTCTGAATTGGATTTTAGAGTTCCTAAAAGCATCCATTCTCTATGGGACGTGGGTTTACAGCTGTTTTTGGGAAAGAAACAACGTGCATACTCTCACCACATGACTACGAATGAGTACAGTTCGTTCTTTATTCTTGCTTTCTGTAAGTCTTGAATGCATTATCTCTATACAAATGTTTGTAATGCTATCCTAACACTCAAGTTATATGCCTTCACTGAGAATTAAATAGACAAACATGAAATGAAAGTAGTATTAGTTACCTACACATTAGGTTGAAAAAGACTTGCTGCCTTTTCTCTTTTAATTTTTACAATTATGTCATGTAAAGTAAAAGACGCTCATAAGTGGATAGTAAAAATTGTATGTGCTAGACAAGATTCGAATATTTTGAGGTGACTTTACTGGATCGATACAAGGCTAAGATATATCTGAAATTCTATCGCCGTACAGAAAATAAAACTGGAATTACGACAATTACCTTCTGACATTCCTCAAATGCCCAAATAGCAGCTCAATGAACATTGTGTTTGCAAACTCTTCAAGCGATAACTGTCCTATCGTCCAGTCCGCACCACCACCGACATCTGAAAATGTGCGAAGAAAAGCGGTATGCCATACACGTGAACCAACGCCTTCTCAGAGAATGGAAGCTTACATGCGAGCAAATTGTAATTAGGGGTTAACTGCAAATAGAATTGTTTATAAAACAAACAAATTTCTAGGTAAATGGCATGAAATTCGGTTGTATTTGCTGTATACGTATATAGTAATATCGTTGTCAATTTAAATTATATCATTTGACTAGTTACTCTGTGTATCAAGAATGTTATTGCAATTGAGTAGTCATATATACATACATATATAAAGCGAGGCTAGTGTATACATTTATGAGCATATGTGTTTGTATTTGTTGAGTAGTTTAGTAACTTTAATCTGTAAATATTAAAATTAATTGATCTACATACCGCCGAAGTAATATTTTGTCAATAACTTTGGGATGATATTGTGTGTACAGTTTCTTATTTTATGTACAATCCTAAATTACACGGGAATTTGAAAGTTTGTATTCACGGCGTCTGCGACAAAGAAGTGACTGATCGGATATTCCGTTTCTTTACTGCCCAAGATGGATTTTTGTTATTGCCATAAAAATATACATATTCTAATAGTTGTATTGATCGAAGATTATCTATTTTCTTTCTTTTTTTGTCTTGAGCTGTTCTGTAGATGGCTCGAATAGAAGTTATTAAAGAATGACAATGCTAAGAAGCATAAGCAAATATTCTGTGTAGTTCAAAACATGCTTTGTTAGAAAAACACTGCCCAGGTCCATGTTCGATCCGGATTGTAATTTTTGATGGGAAGGATGAACGAAATATTAATATTTGACGTTGTAGATGGCAATATTTGTATTTCTTTTGTGTGTGCGTTTTACTGATAACCAATTACTTCTAAGTGATTTTTTGAAAATTATTTGGCAACGAATCCTGTTTCTCCAGGTCTTTATTAAATGTGTATTTCAAGACAATCTGGAGGCTGAACGACATCATTCTGAAAAATCTTAAAACTCAACATAGGAAGAAGAATCAAACCGACTTAAATGATACTATTTGCCTGAATTCAGAGTTAAATAAATCAAACATACAGTTTGTAAATGGAGTAAAAATATGTTTTGTATGTGTTCACTTATTGTGTCTGATAAGAATTCAAACATGTAATACTCTTGTTGTACTTTTGCCTATTTACTCGGGGACGAGGCATTTGAGAAACTTATATGATAATATTTCTTTGTAACTTGTGACCGAATCGAAATTTTGAAAGAAATAAAGAAAGACACAGAGAAGATTTTTCAAAATGAAAATAAACCATATATGTGCGTTCTTATTGATTAATACAATAATGAGTTAATATGTGTTAAGGTTAACAGTTAGCATTGCTAGTTCCTGTAAGAGTTAATACTGTATATTTTATTCTTAACATACTTATGAAGAATCGAAGTTTATTTTTAAAAAGTCAAAATACATATATTTGTTTCATTTGCGCTGTGTTGGCAACTGGTCTTCTTCTTAGGCGTTGTTTCAATTGAAGCTGGAATAATACATACTGACCCAACCTAGGAAATTTACGTAGCTTAGTCTAGCCTATTCAGCCAACACGAACTGATGTACTCTTCTAATAAAATCTATTTTTTTTAATTCAATCTCATATACCTTCAGTAATAACCTAGCATGACCTACCCAAAACGTATCCTATCCCATTAACACAAATGTTTTCTAAACTATAGAACTCTACTAACACAAGAAAATGCTCCTTACTTTAACCTAAACTTTAACATCGCTGCTTTATTCCGCCTTATGCAGAGTCGTTTTGAAGTATGATTAACGTCATACTAAAGGCCCGACTACTGCAGGAAACATATGTTAGTAAACTCTTTAGTATGGCACTAATCACGAGTCATAACGTCTCTGCGTAAGGCCCATTATGTTTTACACTATTTTATACTACTATACTATACGCAACATTGGTGTCTGTTCTTACATAATTAATGGTTTCAAAGTTAAATCAATGTACAAACACATTTTCAACTTCAACGCAAATATTCGAGGATATACTAAGCGAAAAACGACATATAGTGTCCTAGAGGATCATTTAAAACTTAAAAAGTGCAAGTAAAGGTTATATATAACTTAACGAACTACTTTCTAGCCGCATACTTTAATTTTACTGATTTCCCCTTTAAATCTAATAAAATGTCATTGCTTCATAAGAATTATATTGTGTAAAATAAACTGTTTTTTATATTTATTAACCAAATTTGATTCAAGAAATAATATTCTCATACACCCTATTCCAAAATTAATGCCCACATTGATTATTGTTGTTTCCTAAGTCCAATTTCGGCTGCATTCGGACTTAGAAACAGTAAACTAAGGATACTCGGTTCGAGCCTCCGAGCAATCCATCACATTCGGGGGAAACTGTGCAGGTATGATTTTCTTTTTTTCAAGTTTTTTAAGCCATGTTTAAATTTATTAACTGCGGAAAGTATCATTCAATAAAATGCGTAAGTATCATTAGTGTTTCAAACTGAGTATGTATGTAAGCATATGCTAGTTTTACCACCTATGATATTTTCGACGAAAGAAAGCAGCAAACGTAGTTCTCCCATGCATAGTAGAATGGAAAGTACAAAGCAGGAAAAAGGAAAAGCATTGCAAAGGATTTAAATGTCATTGTGTTCAAAATTCCGATATATTTTTCGAGAATGTGGATGACAGAGTTGTTCTTGTTAGCTCAGTGGTAGATCACGGTACTTCTGCTCCTATGGTCGTGAGATTGAGCCGTTTTGCTGTGGAATTTTTCGACATTGAATGATTTATTCCTCAATGAATGAAATATATAAGATTATTACATCTATATATATATATATATATATATATATATATATATATATATATATATATATATATATATATATATATATATACATCCTCACGGCATTGTCAAGGCTCTATATTTGTATTTTACATTTAAAGTTGCAACCGGGTTTGTTTCAGGCTGTCGTATTCGGTAGCCCGATCATCCCACCTGTTCTTCGCGCGCAGAGTCATTCGAAGAACTGAAAACGTACTCTGTACACAAACAGTTTATGGTTGTGAACTCGGAAAGCTTGGTACTTCTGCTTGTCAAGGTCAAAAGGTGGGAGAAAAAAGGATGTGTAGAATGTAAAGAGAGTGCAACAGTGACTGATACTTGTAAGAAACATATTCATTTGTAGTTCGTGCACATTCCGCCTGTAGCGTTACTGTGGCACAATGTATATTCTAACTGCATAACTCTTGAACACCGCTTGTAGGTCTATTGGCGTAAGTGACGACCGAAACTATGTTGTCAGCTCTGACTGCGATAAGGCACTGCTGTGCTGCTTTTGCTTTTCTTTTTTGTCCTTTGTCATTTGTGAGACGCCAAGGATGTTGTTTTTGCTTGTTGCACGCGCTGAACGAGTTCCTGCGGAGCGAAGTATTTAAGAAATTAACTAATATATTCTTGTTGTGCGATAAAAATATAATAAGTACTTTGAATTGTAATACGGTTTTAAATTGGTTAACTGTTGAAAAAAATACGAAAATAAAGCTGTACTTGTAAATGTATATTAGTCGAGGACGTAGCTACTGACAGTGTTGCAGGCACGTAGCCAGGATTTCGTGATGGGGGGGGTCCATGACATGAAATACTGTGGTCATCATAAAAGGGGCTCGATCACTCTAAACTATTTCACTGGAACATATATTGGTTCGTATATCCAAGATTTCGTAACGGCGGGGGGAGTGACATGCAATTCTGAAGGCCCAATACCCCGATCAATCTAAACTATTTTACTATCAACATATATTGGTTTGTTAGGACAATAAAATGAGGATATGTTTGCAAGTATTTTAATAACAAATTATGAAGAAATTTCGAGCAAAATAATAAAAAATGTATTGAATAAGATTTTGCAATATTTACGTTCTTCTGTTTATTCAAATATAACAATTTTCCTTTGGTTATGTCCTCAATTATTATAAAAAGTACATACTGAATACTGTC
Source organism: Thermobia domestica (assembly GCF_964235325.1). Lineage (NCBI taxonomy): Eukaryota > Metazoa > Arthropoda > Insecta > Zygentoma > Lepismatidae > Thermobia > Thermobia domestica. The sequence goes on from NC_137460.1 coordinate 140,110,503, forward strand.
TTGTAAACTATCTTCTAATATAAATAAAATAAAGAGTTTGCTTGTGTTTTTGTCTGTCTGTGTGCGGCCTGGTGACCAGACGAGTGGACAGAGAGTTACAAAATTTTGGTCAGGGGTACCGTGGACCAGGCCCCAGGTCAAGACGCAGTGATTTTTTCAAATTTCGAAGCAGTGGGGTCTCAGGGGTCTTTTACCGGGACATGTAAAAATAGTAGAAAGTGACTGATATTTTACTATTTATTTATTTAACAATCACCAGATACAACTCAGAGGCCATTTTGCACTGAATATCCAACAACATTAACAATGGAAAGGATTTGGGAAGGTATCGCCCAGAGCCAGTTTAGTACGTGCCATCCCTGCATTTCCCTGGTAGGAATGAGGGAAACCCTGGAAAACTTCAGTCAGGATGGTAGGCAGCGGGATTCGAAGCCACGACCTCCCGAATGCGAAGCCAACGCTCTACCACTTGAGCTATTAGTGTCGAATTCATATTTTCGCGGTCGCTAAAATCAATGGTGAAGCTCCAGTCGCATTAAGTTCTGGGGGTCATTGGAGTGGGGTGAGATACCAAGACATATAAAAGTAATCCAAAATGACCGATATTAGTGTTAAATCCATAGTGTTCGCGATCGCTGAATCAATGGTGACACTTCCATTAGCGATGACTTGCAAGTATGCGGGCCGGGAGTCAGCGGGGTGTGGATACCGAGGCATGTAAAAAATAACCCAAAATGACCGATATTAGTATCAAATCCATAGTATTCGCGGTCGCTGAGATCAATGGTGATACTTCCGCAGGCGTTGACTTCCAAATAAGTCCCTGTGCGAACCATGTGTATATTCAACTAGTTTTACAATATATGCGTTCCTTTCTCTTTTGAATCAAATGCTAACAGAACTTTCTTTCAACATTTTTTTTGTTTTTATTATTCCGTCAACTACTGTCGGTTCCAAATGACAGGTTAAAGGAGCAACAGAAAATTGTCCTTGAAATGACATATTTGATACTGCAAGGATGCGATGACGAAAAGTTATGATTAAAAATGTCCACGCTGTTACACAACGGCACTTACGTTTTCGAAAGCTTGAAATCTCCCTGACTAGTAGCAGGAATTCTGAGAATTCCATAACTTTTCTTGATTTTACAAATTCTCTGACTCTTCCAGAAAACCTCGCTTACCTCGCCACCATATTGCAAGTAATACATATCTCCTCATAAGAAAGAGTAAGCAAAAGCTTCCTGTAGTTACCTTTTTAATTTTTGACGCTGATCCTTCCTTTTGTCATTTCATTTTGTTTTATCCTTCATAATTTTTTTCATTTCTAGTCTCGAAGGGGGGTCCAGACCCCCCTTGGCTACGTGCCTGAGTGTTGATTACAGATTTTCTCGTGGAAAAATTTAATTACACTATAGGTGAAAAGCAGTACTGCAAAAATACATGTAATTCATATTGAACACGATAAGAGACAATGGTCATTTCAGATTTTCCAGTGCGGGGGGATTGAATAAACGATGGGTGAATATAGTACTACGAAAATTCTAGTAACTCAGATTGAGCACGCTCGGGAAATGCCCTAAAGGGAAATGCCCTGACCCTCATTCCAATAATGTGTTTTATGGTCTTATGTCCGTGTTCCCATCCTTTCCCTCCCCCTCCAACTGGATACTTAATACCTTTTTTTTTCAAAGTTTTGTGCTAGTTTTCTGTCGAAACCTTGAGTTTTGAACTCTCATCGGTTTCGAGTTAGTTAATTATTTAAGTTTAGGATTCCATTTCTGCATCGAGATTATATGAGACGTAGACTCAATGATTATGATGAAACTCAAACACAGTAATCGTCCAAATTTTGTAAGAGACTTCCACTGGGAATCGAACGTGCAACTACGTGCACGAAAGGCGCGCGTGCTAGCTACTAGAACACCGGAAAGCGTCACCATTTTTTAGTCTCTTCAAAATTAAGTTGTATTGACATCTTACAAGTTGTACAAACATAAATTAAAATTATAAGAAAATCTTAATAAAATCTTTATAAACGTTTTAGAATATGTTGAAAAGACCAGAAATTTCTCACTCTCTTTCCCTCCCATGTCGTGGTGCTTTTTTAAAGTATACTTTAAAAATGATAATAATAAAAAACTCTACAGTCGCACCTATACCATTGTATGGCAAATAGTCTAGTTTTTCTTAATGCATAAGTTTACATTAATTAAATTCAAAAGTTGCATTCTAACTTCTTTTTAAATTGTATCAAAAGTACCACTATTCGTCTTAGCACTAATGGGAAATATGGATTCGCCTTTAATATCCGTCATTACTTCTAAAATGTCACTCTTCCCGATTCTTCAGGGATGAATCTGAACGGCATGGAAACAGTCATTATCCATATCACTGACTCACCCGAAAACTATGGATTCAACACGAATATCGATCATTACAATTATTTCAAAATGTCAGCTATACCATACCCACTCCTTGGGATGATAGGGGGTCCTTACCCTCCCGCGTATTTCTTTCCAGATTGTAAGACATATATGTATCAAGTTTAGTTGGAATTAAACCAAGTGTTACATAATAATGTAGGAAAAAATATTTTAAAATTAATGGAGGTGACTCTTGAACTGAAATTTGCAGAAATCAACGACTTCCGGTTTAAGATTGATCACTGTACAGCAAAAGACGTTAGTAGAAAACTAGAAGCTGTTTCTGGAAATCGATTAAGCGTCCTAAGAATGCATATTATCTCTGTTCTTAACCTACAAGTAAAACAGGAAGTGGTAGCGATTAACCATTTCCTCTTTTTAACGTTGATTGCTATGGAAGAAAAACTGTAATAGATAACAAAACGCTGTTTTCCATAATCGATTAACCATCCGTTCTCATCTCCATCCTTAAGCCCATACTAAAACGGGATGTTGTAGACATCAACCCTTTCCGGTTTTAACGTTGATCACTGCAGAGCAGAAACCGTACCCCGGTTTTCTACAATCGACTAAGAATACACTTCATCTTCATCCTTTACCCTCTACTAAAACTGGAACTGGTAGATATCAACCTCTATACGGAAGTAGGTAGCAAGACGCAGTTTTCTGCAATCAATTAACCACCCCAAGAATATAATTTTGTCACCAATCCAATCCCTCTACTCACACCGGGAGTGCTATAAATCTACTATCACTTGCTATTTCATTATTAATCAAGAAAATATTGTGTTAGTCTCCTTAGTGTCTTCATCAGAGTTTAGGAGTTCAAGTCTTCGTCTTGCTGAAAGCTTTGCCCTCAGACTCGCAAATGTGTTCGGTCTAACGCTTTGCATCTCAAACCTGCAATCATCAGTGCTTGCTAGGCTTACGGCCTCGCACCTCACATACCTGCAAATATACTGAATTTCAGTTGAAATACCTGGGGGCTTTGCTCCCAGGCCACCGTGTTTGTTCGGCCTATGGCCTTGCACTTTATATATCAGGAAGCATACCAATTTCAGTTCAAATACCACGTTACATGTCTTCAAGTTTACGGGATCCCGAGATATAAACATCTTAGTATAATAATAATTGTAATATCCACATCTATTCTCTTCCAAACCCTTTTCTTCCCTTCTAGATCACAATCAAAAACGCTGAAATATGTATCTAATTATTGAGATTACAGAGTAAGATTTGTAATAATATTGTACAGTTAGAACTTTGGTCCATCCCGTCCGTTATTCCGCACGAAACTCTTGAACGAAACTGAATTTGACTTGTGTTTTTTGCAATTGATAGCTAAAGTAATTATCTCGAAAGAGTTCGTTAGTAGAGGATCATAAACCATGAGGTTGTGGATTAGAAACCAGGAGTTGTAGAAAACAACCATTTTTGCTTTTAACGTTGATCCTGTAAACCAAAAAGGGTAATAGATAGCAAGAAACGGTTTCCGGCAGTCGATTTAGCATCGCAAGAATACCTCTCAATTCCATTATTAATACTGTATTTAAATAGAAAGTGGCAGAAATAAACTAGTTCCCGCTTTAACATTGAATGGGTTAAACAGTAATATATAGCGAGAAGCAGTTTTGGGAAATCGACTAAAAAATTCCAAGAACACCTTTCATTTCTATAATTAACACTTTGATAAAACTAGAAGCGGTAGAAATCAACAATTTTCGGTTCACTTTTCATTAGTATGGAGCAAAAGCTGTAATAGATAGCAAGAAGCTGTTTTCGACAATCGACGGAGCATCCCAAGAATACATTTTGTCTTTACATAACACTCTAATGAAATCAGAAATGACAGGGTGTCTACTAAAATTCCAAAATGAAATTTCATGACCTTTTCTTTAACAAACCATTAAATTTAGTATCATTCTCAAAAGCGAATTTGAGTGCGACTTGGGCCAATTTTCACGCACGTGATAGAAGCGTGCTTTGCTTGTGATTTGATAGCGTCTAAAACCATATGCGTTTTTGGTGGTGAATTTTGACATTTTATAGAACAACATTTACATGTGTGTACTTATATTTGTACAGATAAAATGAATCGTGACCCAAAAGCAAAATTTCTTGACTTTCATTTTCTAATTTCGTGACTTTCTTTAATCCTTTTCGTGACCGATAGACACCCTGGTAATCCAGTATGACTTCCAGGTTCAATGTAATATACATAGAACATGACCTGTAAGAGACAGCGAAAAGAGTTTTTTTAATGAGTTAGCGTTCTTAAAATAGGTACAATCTCTTCTTTTACCCTGTAATCAAACGTAATTATTAGAAATCAACCACATCCGGTTTTAACGTTCATCGTTGTACAGTCTTGTGCAAGAAATCTTGGCCACTCACCCTGCTATGAAAGATGATATTCTTGCAACCGCAAATGGAAATTATAATGCTGTGGCTCCAAATAAACTTCTTAATCGACCAAAAAAATTCACATTTATTTGATTTTTTTCTAACTGTAGATAGGACCACAGGCCTTTTCAAGGAGAGGTGAGTGGCAAAATTTTTTTGAACAAGACTGTATATGACAAACGGCAATAGATAGGCACGGTTTGTATTCGATTAAACGTCCCTAGAATATATTCCATCTCCATTCTAATCACTAGTAAATAACACTAAGTTGTAGATATTTACTACAACTTCTGGTTTCAATTTTAATTGAAAAATATTGGGTGGTCCTGTTTACTGTCTTTAAGTGATTTTGTTTTAAATGAGAAGTCCTAAAGCCAAATTTCATGTTTGTAACTTTCAGAGATTCTGAGATACCGATATGCTATTATATGAGTAATAATTCCTATTCTTACCTTTTCCTTCTCCTTTATTACTAAGATATAAAAGAAATGGTGAAACATGTGTTAAATTATTTTAAATTGGAAAACCAAATACCAAATTTTAAGTTCACAGTCCTATACGTTTCGGAGATGAGGGTATATTATTAAAATAACTCTCTCCCCAATTCCTCCTCTTTTCGTGAATTTTCTAAAAATTTTCTTAGTGGTACCCCACGTCACAAATCCTATGTAGGTGTAAATTCAAAGTTTCTAGGTAGTCCCCAGAGCAGTGGCTCTTAATCTAAGGGTGCGAGTCTCTGACAGAACTAAATTTAAAATTACAAATATTACGAATGTTGTAACAAACATTAAATTAAATATCATTTAAACACTAAATAACTATTCTGTAAGAACTGTGGTTTCATTGACAAAACTGGTAAAATATAATATTCCACTGCACTACAATGCTATGCAGGAATCTTGCTGGAAATATATATAAATTTGTTACAATATGGCTATTATTATATGCAAGCCCGTTCTTCGTACGGGTAGAATAGGTTTATGGGGAATATTTGGAAGTTATATTTGATCACTCTTTCCCCATTACGTAACTTATTTGAACAAAAGTGAAATAAAACCCCTAGCTCGACCATGTTCAAAAATGTGTTTCATACGATGCAGTATTTATTCTTTGCAATAAATCTAAATTCTCTTCTGCTTTTACGATTCTTTTATTTCGAAGTGAGTTGATAAAATAGAAATGTTAAACATGCTAAATATGTTTAAAAATTCATTTCAGACGTTTCAAACACTTTGCCACACTGTAACCTCTTTTGGAAGCAGAAATGCTGATGCATGACCACATGATGACCTCGTTAATAAAAAGTTTATATACCCAGTTTCATCTCCTTGGCTTGGAAGATATTTAATTTTCGCCGTATATATTAACTCCTCCACCCTCTTAGGATACGAATTTTAATGAAACTGACATGGTTAAGAAATGGCTTCAGCCAAGTTCTAAAATTCTCAATCATTTTTCATGAGATAAGCCGGAAGTGGAATTTCCTGGGTTGCGTTTCTACTTGGTTTTTATATTAAATCTCATCTTCATACATGAGAGATTTGTAAGATGCTGTATTTTAAGCAAATATTTGAGACCTTGACCCCTCCCCTTAGGATACGCATTTCAGTGAAAGTGATATGATGAAACCATGCTCTAGAGTAGTTCTAAATATGTTCAGTAGTACTCCTCGAACATTCTATGATGATGAGACAGCGAACGCCAATTTGAATGTCGAGAAATAAGTAAATTAATTCCTCCCTCCTTGTGCTTAAAAGGAGAATTTCGAAAACTCTGAAATACGTATTCCATTCTTTTTAGTTCAGAGTTGGTATACGAAATTTCACATTTCGAATTTAAGCGAATTTCATATTTCATGACATTTCCTGAATAAATAGTGGTAAATTTTAATATTTTAGAAATCGTCACTTTTCTCCATCTTTAAGAGGGGAATTTCCGGAAACATAGTTCAATTATTTATAGTTAAGAAATCAAAGCCAAATTTCACACCTCAAACGTAAGCAAATGCAGTAATTTTAATAGGTAGACACTATCCTCGATTCTCATCTTAGGACAGAATTTTCGGAAAAGCTAAACATGTATTGGTTTGTTTCTAATTGAGTTTAATTTTGAAATTTCACGTCTCCAATATAAAGAATTCTTACATTTATCATTTTCTAAAAATAAATGAAATAAAATACAGTTCAAAAATTAATGTTATACGAATTACTCCTTTATTTTTTAGGTGCGGAATTTTCAGAAGTTGTGAGAAACATGTTCAGTTATTTTTAATGGTTAGTTTATATGCCTAGTTTCATCTTCCTTGCCTCAGGGATTAGCAAGATACACTATCCTATTTACGCCCCTAAGGATACATATTTCCAAAAACCCTTCTTTATCCCTTGCTTTTGTCAAAAAGAGTATTTTTGCTAATTATAGCATTATGGCTTGGTCGATAGTGAGTAACTCATTTATATTGTCTTATATACAGTATAGCTTATTAATATTATTGTAATTATTTTTGTTGCTATTACTGATGATTTGAGAATGCAATGCTGCAACTAAAATTGCAGAAACGCTCAAAGACATGCGCGAATGATGTAGGCGTGAAGTATGTAGGGTTTAAGAATGTGGGCGCTTGTTAAAAATGTTGGAATAATTGCCCTAGAGGATCCCAAAACTTTAATTTAGAAAACACAGCGTCTTGTATCATTTCCTACTTTATAACACTACAACGAATAATTTATAAGAACATTGTACGTCTGTTAAATTACCTCGCTTAACAGTACTAAATGATCACTGAAGGCCAACATGAAATGGAGGATTCATACAACTAGATCCGCTTCTTCTTGAGTTAACTAAGCATTAAGTATAATACCGAAGTACCATTATAGATAGAGTGAGACTGTAGAAAAAATGAACCTTTCCTCTAACAGTTAAAAGAATAACAGAACATGGTCGCGATAATAATAATAATAATAATAATAATAATAATAATAATAATAATAATAATTCAATTCCTTAAAAATAGTATTCAAAAATAGATAGAGGAAACTGCAGTCTGGTAATAATTATAAGGAACCAGATTAAAACTTATCAGCCACTTCTCAACCCACTGAGGAAGAGAAAAGTTGAGAGTAAGAGATTAAAGTTAAGAAAGGAATAGCAAGAAGAAGAATGCAGTTTGATCGATGATTTGAAAAATGGAATCAAATATTGGGAATTAAAAGAGGAAGCTGAAGATCGAGAAAGGTGAAAGAAGAATTTCCAGACCTGAACCAAAGAAAACACACAATCACACTCACATATCCCATTAGTCCCAGTACCTGCCAACTGGTAGAATAATTAATAATAATAATAATAATAATAATAATAATAATAATAATAATAATAATAATAATAATAATAATAATAATAGACCACGATAGCTGCTGCGACTAAGTTACTGCGCACGATAGCTCTTAAAAGAAAGCAGATTTTTATTTTATTTTATTTGTTTATTTATGTATATATATATATATATATATATATACATATATATATACATATATATATTTCATAACGAGGAGTTACATAGTTTATACAGTTTACCCAACATTGTTAGGGTAGTCAAGTCTAGGAGGCTTAGGTGGGCGGGTCATGTAGCTAGAATGGAAGAAAGTAGAAACGCTTTCAAAGTCTTAACTGGTAGACCCATAGGAAAACGACCATTAGGAAGACCTAGGCGCAGATGGGACGACAATATTAAGATGGATCTCGCAGAGATAGGAATACAAAGTAAAAACTGGATGCAATTAGCTAAGGATAGAAGTCATTGGAGTGCTTTTGTGAACGCGGCACTGAACCTCCGGGTTCCATACGCCATAGAGTTTGTTATATATATATATATATATATATATATATATATATATATATATATATATATATATATATATCTATATATATATATATATATATATATATATACACATTGCAAACTATGGGTAGAGTAATTTTTTAGGAGCAGCTTGTTAATTGAAGTGATCCATAAACAGAATGTGGTAGAAATCAACCATTTCCAAGTTTTAACGTTGACCACTATAAAACAAAAACGGTTTTCGGCAATCGATAAAGCATTCCAAGAACACTTTTCATCTCCTTTCCTTACCAACCATTTCCTTTCCGTACCTGCCAACAGGTAGAATACTTAATAGTAATAATAATAATAATAATAATAATAATAATAATAGACCACGATAGCTGCTGCGACTAAGTTACTGCGCACGATAGCTCTTGAAAGAAAGCAGATTTTTATTTTATTTTATTTGTTTATATATATATATATATATATATATATATATATATATATATATATATATATATATTGCAAACTATGTGTAGAGTAATTATTTCGGAGGAGCTAGTTAATTGAAGTGATCCATAAACCGAATGTGGTAGAAATAAACCATTCCCAGTTTTACGTTGAACACTATAAAGCAAAATCGTTAAATAGGGACGAACGGCTTTCTGCAATGGCAAATCCTTCAGATTGCATCAGGCAAGAGATTACCGAAAAATAAATTACCACAAGCAAATCAAGCCCAAAACTTGGCCAAGCTTGGCCAGCAAATGTAGAGATCTTAATTAGGTTGAGGGCTGCCCACCACCGAATTTTGTTCCGATTCGGCCAATAGTTATAAAGAAAATGCTGCTAGCTAATTAAGTAGTTATCGAGAAATAAGGTATGAAATGCAAGCCGCGTCCACTGTTCTTGGCCGTGTTTGACCACAGAATATACCAGTGCCTATTACTTAGGGAATGGGCTAGTAGCTCACAAAATTTAGTAAACATCCGGCTAGTATTTAATTTAAAAATAAACTCTAGTAAAAACCGTAAAGAGGATGACGTAATATGTTCTGAATTAATACGGATACCGAAATTTATATCATATTTCTTTCACTTCTGGTATTAATAGAGAGATTGCTGTCGAGGTGGAATACACTCTTGCGGTACTTAATGAATTACCTAAAAAAACTTCTAGCTCTCCAATTTATAACACTCAATTTATAACCGGAAGTGATTGATATATGCCAGTTCTGCTTTTAGTATAAAGGTTAGAGTCGAGATAGAACATATTCTTGGGACACTAAATGATTATAGAAAACCGCTTCCCTTATCTGTTTTCTTTTCTAAGCTATTGCGATCAACACTAAAGCGGGAAGTAGTTGGATTTTGCTACTTCCGGTTTGTAGTTTAAGAGAGATAATAACTTACCTGTTCCCACAACGTTAAATTCATTCCATAAAACTGCTTCTCCCTATATCTTATAGTTTATGCTCTATGTAAATTAAATTGAAACCGGAAGTCGGAGATGATTCCTACACTTCCTTTTTACTAGGATGTTAAGCACGAAGATGAAAGTTACTCCTGGAAAGCTTTATTGATTGCCGAGAAACGCTTTTCGATATCTATTATCGTTTTCGCTCTATAGTGATCAACGTTGAAACAAGAAATGGCTGAATTCGGTTACTTTCAGAATTTACTATCTTGTTAAATGCGAAGAAGGTTATCCTTGAAAAAATTAATTGATCACCAAAAACATCTCGTTATTTATTATCGTTTTTGCTCTATAGTAATGAATGTTAAAACCGAAAATGACTCATTTCTACCATTTCCAGTTCTACTAGAATGTTAAGAATAAGATGTGAGATTCCCTTGAAACGTATAATCGATTGCCGAGAAACGCTTTTCGCTATCCATTATCGTTTTTGTTTTATATTGATCAACGTTAAAACCTGAAATAACTCATTTCTACCATTTTGTTTGTCGAATCACTTCTATCAATGAACTCTCTCGAGAAAACACACTATCTACTTATTTCAAAAAATAAATAAATAAATAAAATAAAAATATAAAAAAATAGAAAATTTGCATCATTTCAAATGTTTTCGTTCGAAGTAACGGATGTATGTATGTACGTACGTACTAACAATACGATATTACAAGTTCCACTACGTGATCCTAATAATAATAAAATCTTAAGGAGGATCATGTTATATTTTGTGTAGTGGTTTGGGAATAGTATATTTATTTCACTTCCGATTTGTTACCGAAATTTGCAGGCGTTATTTCTCAACTCTCATCAATCTCCACGTGTTAAAAGTAGTCATTTTCTTTCTTTCCTAAAAGATGGAGACCTGTTTGGAAAATATACAAAATAAAATATGTTGTATAGATATCTCTGATGTTGGGAATTATAGAAACTAAACTGAAATATTTGTTATGTTTATGAAATATTATAATGGCAAGGCCATCGTAAAGTGCGATATATGCGATATTCCTAATAATATGGCAAGAAAAGAAGTACAGACCGTTGAATTAGCTACAAAATACCATGATTATAGTTCATTATATTTACATATAAGATAGTTACGTGAAGTAATTAAGTGAATAATGTTTGTTATGTTATCAGAGGTATGTTTTTAGCTCCGACTCTGGTTTATTCCGGTAAATTAATAAATCAATGGAATTATTAACTTAAACTTACGAGAATCTCTCCACATCTCTAGTAGAAAGATCCGCAATATTCTGGGCGCAGGTTTGGCCTTACATTGCAAAAAGCCACCAGGCCCTATTCCTACGTTAGTTACCCTTTAATAGGAAGATGTTCATATCATAAGATGGTCACCAGTTAGTTGTGACACGTATTGAGGTCTTCATTATCATCAACAACTGATAGAACATCCGCATCTTCCACTAAAATCGTATTCAAACCTATAATTGATAAAGTTAAGCGAAGATCACGAGCAAGACATGTAGTCATAACTGATATTATTTGCCGATAAAATATTCCCAACATCTTCTCAGCCTCAGTCGATAATATTTATCCCCTTCCCAAGCGACTGGTGTAAATTGTAGTAGGTTTTCAATACATCTACGAATCTGGTTGGCGGAAGAGGTGACTACTCAAACGGTATCAAATATCTGTGGCGTGCCACATCTTCGGCAAGAGATGAATAATTTAGTTTCTTTAAGTTTTTGATGCGAAACATGGTCGCTTACTCTGAGGGAAGAACATAGACTGAAAGTATTTGAGAACAGGATCCTGAGAAGAATATTCGGACCCAAGAGGAACGAGAATGGGGAATGGCGAAAGCTTCATAACGAGGAACTACATAGTTTATACGGTTTACCCAACATTGTTAGGGTCGTCAAGTCTAGGAGGCTTAGGTGGGAGGGTCATGTAGCTAGAATGGAAGAAAGTAGAAACGCTTTCAAAGTTTTAACTGGTAGACCCATAGTAAAACGTCAATTAGGAAGACCTAGGCGCAGATGGGAGGATAATGTTAAGATGGATCTCGCAGAGATAGGAATACAAAGTAGAAACTGGATGCAATTAGCTAAGGATAGAAGTCAGTGGAGAGCTTTTGTGAACGCGGCACTGAACCTCCGGGTTCCATAGGCCATAGAGTTAGTTAGTTAGTTAGTTAAGTTTTTGATACTCCTTCACCATTGTGTCAAGTGTCAAGAAAGTTGATTCGGTTTCAGCGGTAATCTATTCCTCCACTACATCATTGTCCTTGAAAACATTCATAGCCTTTGGAACTTTTGTCTTGAAGCAAAATGTAATTTTTTCCTTCGTTATGGCCAGGTATTACCACGGTTTGTACGGTTGGAGAAGATGGATGAAGCAATAGGGATCTATGTAATTATATACAAGTTTCAGTTTTGTATTTATGTGATTTTAACACGCAAGAAATACTATAGACGCAGTCACTTCACATGCACAATACTAAGTTTTACACCTGAGTTTTTAAAGGTGTCAAAACCTAAACCTATATCGCAAAATTTGTTGCCTATTTGATGAAAAACGCCTCATGGAAGACAGTAGCTTCCATCACGAATGCAAACTCGACGTCTGGAGAACGCTTGAGATTATTTCTCCACTTTCTCTTTTTGACTTAGTGGTAAGATGCAGATAATCATCCAAGTCATAGTGGCCTCAGATTTGAAAGAGCTAGAACATAAGGTAGATATTATTTGAATACATAGCTATGGCAAAAAATATGCAACAAGAAAAATTACCTTTTGTGAAGAATGGTGAGGGAGAGGCACCAACTTATCTTCTGGTGCTACAAAGTTTTCAATTATTTTTCATAACAGACAAAAAAATGCCCAACATTGTCTCCTTTAACAATCATTTTAGAATTTATATACGATAAAGTTCTGATTTTGTTTTGTACAGTCGCAGAAATTTTAACATTCATTCCCGTGGTGCTTCAAGACCAAATTCTATACTTGTCCTTCATCGCAATAAACTTCCCTGGATAAAACCCAGCACATATCAGTATATATTGTCTGCTGTAAGTTCTGGAAAGACGATAATGTGAGAAAACGAGCTATTTTCCTACAAAGGTACTAATCCTTTAATTGACGAAAGTCGCGCACATGTTAACACGAAGAAGTCGTAACACCATAGAACTCTTTGAAAAGAGAGCAGAATTTTTGGCAGACCAGGAGTGTAAGTACCCATCTAAGGCTTACCAATATTCGAATTATTTAATTCCTTTCATATTAGATCTCCAGTTGTTTTAATGGATTACATGAAGTACTACTTATTGTACTAAATTTCACAATAGTAAATCCCCACGTTAAGCGGGTTTGCATATCCAGGCTCCTAACTATAAAAACATTTACGACCACTCCAACCCCAATCAATTTATTGCATATAAGTTATTAGAACGTAAAATTGAATGTAGTTTATACGAAACAGACCTTTATGCATTGCAAGACCTGTAACGCCCAAATATTCACCACAAACTTATAGTGGTATCGACATTAATAAAAAAAGTGTGGAGCAGGAAACTACTTTACACAAAAGTCTAAAGAAGCTCAGTGAAGACGTACGTACTGGTCGAGCGGTTTGGGTCAATAGTTAATCAATCATAAGTTTATGTGTTCAAACCCTGTAGGAAGTATTCGTTTTTTTTCCTTAAAAGTGTGTTCTTTATTTTCATCCAAGTACTGAAAACATGTCTTTGATTAAATATTTGGCAACTACGTTTCTCGCAAATTCGATTAGAAGGGAACATTATATGAATTGCAAATCTAAAATCCGAAACTGGAAACAAAATATTAAGTATGTTCAATATTTCATTATTATCCTTTGATTTGTAATGAAAAGCCATTTATAAGCATTGATGATTTCAGAAGATTCTCCCCAGGTAATGGTCAATATATGAATGAGAGGAAATGGATAGAACATTATTACTCCACTTTGAGCATGATCGAAGATATGGCCACGAATTTATGTCGACAGTGTCTCAAATTCTCCCACAGGTCATGCTCTTAAATCATCACTGTTTCAAAGGTTTCCTTAACAAATACCTAGGTAGAATATTACATTTATTTCTCGTTCTACGTTTTGAAATGACAAAATCATAATTTTAAAGATAATTATAATACGATAAGCATAAAGGTTTATAGAACTAATGAAGTAAATAGTATTGTGTAAGTTATCGGTTTCTAATCGGATAAAAAGATTATTAGTTTTTCTATAGACCCTTAGAAAAAAATGATTCGTTTGCATCGCACTTTAACGTAAATCCTCTCTTTATATAATTCTTACTGGAAAGCATGTTTAACTCCAATTACTTAATCAATATTTTTAATAATATATTTTTATTGTAATATTTTTACTATTCAATGTCGTATACACTTCATTTCCCAAAGCAAAACCTCGCAAATGTATAGTGGGCTATTGAATATTATCAAATAAATTATCATTTAGTTCACGTAAATACTGCATCGCCTGATTTGAAACTTCGTACTTTAACTACTACTACTACTACTACTACTACTACTAATAATAATAATAATAATAATAATAATAATAATAATAATAATAATAATAATAATAATAATAATAATAATAAAATCATAGCCATATCTTATAAGTATTTCAGGCTTACTCAATAAATGAATTCAATGTGGTCTCTATTCGAAGTTGTATTTATTCGAATCCGATAGAAATACAAAGAGAAACTTTGAGAACAGGTAAAAGAAAAATGTTACTTTGGTGGGACTGGAACTAACCTTTAACAGTTCCTTTCAAGTTACAGATGTCTTAGACACGTTGTTTTTTGTCTTTAAGTTAACTGATTCACTGAACGTATCTGAGTAAGTTGTCTTTATTTTCTACTCGGTTATACACGTTTTACAATCATTTCCTTTAAGTTTGAACGACAGGAACACGAATGCAAAAACATTTAGGTCAATTAAAAAACCCTCACTGGGAATCGAACCGGGGACCCCGTACACCAAAGGATTACGTGCTAGCCACTAGACCAGCGGTAAGAACGAATGAAATCTGTTTTTAAGTGTCGGAAATTTATGCCTATTTCGCCCTAATATAGTATGTCTATTGATGTTTTTAGTTTTACTTTGAGGAACTTTTACTTTATTCCGTACTTTGAGGAACGATATATGTTATTCATATAGGTTCTATTATGTATTCGTCCATAAATACTATATAAATTATCAGAATTATTCTTGATGTTTCATGAAAATTCGCTGGTGCATGCACAGTAAACGGACAGTGCAATTGGAAGGTGAGTTCAACAGAGATTATGTATTACGCCGGGATTATTTAAAGCTATATAGAATATATAGCGAAAACATGTATATCTAATGAAATGGAATTTCGATAGGAGATGAAATGATGAGGTGTATCCGGTTTGGGGTCGATATAGTAGTTGTTGCAGAAACTAATAATAATAATAATAATAATAAGATGTAGAAAACTTGAGAAAGGCTTCTGAAGAATATGGAATAAAAATAAATGTTAGAAAGAGAAAATCCATGGTGATTGAAACGAAACAATCGGTGTCAAATATAGAAGTAAGAATGGGAGAAAAGAACAAGTGACTAGTTTTCGATATCTGAGTAGTATTATTAGTGATGATATGATATGCGAACGTGAAATAAAAACAAGGATAGAAATGACGAAAGAAGCCTTTAGGATGAAGAAAATACTATTTTGTGGGACCTTGAATAGAGTAGAAAAAAGAGTCCTAAAATGCTTCGTGTACTGTATTTTACTGTATTTTTAAGACAGAATCATGGATATTATGCAAAAATGATGAGAAACAATTGAAGCTTTTGGAAATATGTGCGTGGAGAAGAATGGAGGCAAACAGCTGGGTCGAGAGAAAACGAATGAGAGGGTGTTAGAAATGGAAGAAGAAAAATATTATTATTAAGAAGAAGAAAACCTGTTTGGGATATTGGTTAAGAAGAAACTGTATCATGAGGGATGTGCTAGAGGGTATGCTGGCAGGAAAGAGAGGGAGGGGATTAATTAAACTATATAGAAACAGAATTAGGCTATTGGCGCTATCAAAACAGAAAAATTGTATGTGAAGATGGAATGGTTAATAGAAGATCGTGGAGCATGGCAGCTTCTCAGTCGCAGTAAGTGACCCGCTGGTAATGGCGAAATACTTCTGATATAATGATGCCGATGATGCACAGTAGAAACAGAGAAATCCACTTTACTGTCATTGCTAATACGAATCACAATGATGAAAGGAAAAACATCTAAATGGGATTTATCGTATTATCCATGTGTTCAAAAATTACTTGGATAAAACCATTCTATCCAGGTCTGGGCGGTGTCGAATCTTGCCTGGGTCCCGGTGTTAAGCCCCCAGTTTTCTGAGTAACAAATAATTTAAAGAATTATATATATATATATATATATATATATATATATATATATATATATATATATATATATATATATATTTGAAAATTTAAGTAAACTCATGATATACCTATCAGAGAGATCCACCATTCGGTCTTGGTATTCTTTTCAGTCAACAAGCCCTATTACATCCTTACTAGTAGAATTAATAGCTGGTGGTTTCTTCGTTTCTTTCCTTCAGATTTTTTTGTATTCAGTTCTTTACCAAACTTCTTTTCGAATCTTATGATAGGAAACAAGCCGTATTATCAAAAAAAAAAAAAAAAAACCGAAACCACACTTGTCACTCTCCTGTGAATGTTTGTGTTGGTGTAAGTGAAAGAACAGGATACACATATTTTATACCTCCCATTTTATGAAATATCTTGTTGAGGACATGCACATTGAAACGAGCACTGTCAAAAATGAACTGTAGAAATCTATTTAATGTCGGAATAATGCTATCACAGCTTACGGCTGAATCATTAAAACAACACTTGAGTAACTATTGCAGACAATCTTAGACTATATAGAATGTAAATCTATTTTGATTCGTAATGGGGCTATATGTTAATTCCAATTTGTAACAGTACAGACACATTGAACGACCTTGCTTTGAAGGCACTGTTCATTGCTTGTTCAAATTGCTTTTAATTTTATATCACGTCATTCCCCTAATTAACCTGCTGCAAAAACCCAGTTAAATTTAGAAAAGTGGGTGATTTTATTATGTATCATGGCGGACATAAGTCTTTGACCAGGTAATGACGACTTGTTTGAAACAAATGCAGAGTATCAGAATTAAATCAGTCAGATCTGTAGTTTCGTGTGGAGAAGAAAAAAACTTATGAACCAAAGGCTTAAGAACAACTCATGTTAAACTTTGCCGAAGATTATTAAATTATATGGGCCGATATTAGATTAGGGGAAAAAATGGCATGTCATGTTTTCAAAAAAAAATTTTTTTCTTCAAGCAAAGATACATAAGATAATAATACATAGTTTTACGATACCTGTCAGTATAAGACAGCGCTGGAACAGGACCTATTTCAGAGAAATTTTTCATTTTTCAGAACTACTTGTAAATTTTTGTCATTACCGTCACATTTACATTTTTCTTCACCATAATTTATGTATTGCAATTTTCTTTTATTTCTCATACTTGCTAGATCTATTGTAATATATTGAACAATAACATAAACAATTTTAGTGTAAAACCAACTAAAAATACTAATTTAATACTGATAGCTGTGCAAGTACGGTAATCGAACACAAAAGTAACACCAAAATATCTATATACCATACAATTAAGTAACAATTTAGTATAATTATTGCGTAATACCAAAAATATGCGTTAGTTGTATACATTTAGAACCTTGCTGTAGCTGATACCTGTTTACTTTACATATTAACTACAAATTATTGGTCCGTTGTGGGAATGACATAATTGTTATGGTAATGACACATTGCTATGTTCTGGTGATAAACATAAATAAACAACAGTTGATGTACACTACAAATTGTAATACAAATTACTTTCCACAGAATTGGATCAATTTGAACATGTCCTCTGATCCTGCTTACATACTGAGGTTCAGATATGTTGAAACCTACAATATCATCTATTTCATACCACAAAATATCAGGCTTTGGAGGTCAAAAGAATATATTTTTGCAAACAGACTTCATGCACTGAACTTCGTAATTACATTCTCCATCTATTTTTACTGTACTTAAACATGATTTGTCCATGTACACTCATGTCCCAAATGATTGTCGTATATCCACAACTGTCTTCTAAGAATATAAACCTAATTTGATAATGATTTTGCAGGATACTTTTAATACTGATACTGTGTGTGCAATCGGGAAATGTATACTTGTGGTAAATTTCATAGAAAAGAATTATAAATACGAAAATTAGAATGAGTAAAACAAAAGGTTGGTAAATGGACAAGAAAGATTTATTTTCATTATATTGTTTTTATTTACTGCTCTTTTGACACGAAATTTTCCTCATACATGCCTTTACCGATTATACACATTCTAACATTCTAAGAAATACCGGGAGGAATTCGTTATCAAACTATATTCCTACAACAACATATTTATAGACATGCGACAATAATTTCGGACATGAGTGTACATGATTATGCACATAGAGCCCTTAAGAGTTGAGTTTCAATTGTTCTCAAGGATGTCGTCTCTTCCATTATCGGTGTTAGTTCCCTCTCACGGTGACCTGAAGACATGATGTTCTTGTTTCTGAGGTCTAAGCTCTGATAAGTTTTCACTTTTTTCACTATTGTTTGCCCATGTTGTTCTTGTACCTTCCATCTTTCCTCTTCTGTGCCTTCTAATTTTCTCCAATTCTTTAATTCTTTTATTTACAGTGTATCTTTCTCTCCTCATATGTTGTCTTCCTCGTGTTCCCTGCGAATATTCGACCCTTGAAAAAAACAAAAGAAATTGCAGTTATAATCTAATTAATGCACATAGAACAAATTTAATTTCTGACTTCTTTTATCTCAAAATATACTTTCCTGTCATTAGTTTTTCTTTTTCAAAAATGAGAATTAGTGAACTATAAGAATATTGCATGTCTTCCTGTGGCTATTACATAATTGAAGACTCGCAGTAGATAAAAATGTAAGTGCCAAAAACAATATTTGTTGTAGCAGTAGAGACAAAAGACAGTAAATTGTGCCCAAGTGTCACAAAATAGAAAATACTATTTCTTAGAAATACAACCTAGCATATAAGAAAGGGAAGCTGTGTATAAAAAATCTAATTAAGGCATAAACGTATTAAAAAATAAGTGAAACAATTTCAAGGTAACACTTACATTGTTTTCTACAGCGAGTCTTCAATTATTGTAAATTCTGAGTTATCCTGTTCCATTGGTCTATGAATATATTGAACAACTCAAATATATTATTTTTAATGACCATTATCTTATCACGCGTATTCTAATCATCTACTTTATTTTCGTGATGAGTAGCGGTGAAGTCATAATTGTTCGGGTACTCACCACCCTGGAACTTGTTCTCAGGAGAAGGTTAATGGTTTT
Source organism: Thermobia domestica (assembly GCF_964235325.1). Lineage (NCBI taxonomy): Eukaryota > Metazoa > Arthropoda > Insecta > Zygentoma > Lepismatidae > Thermobia > Thermobia domestica. The sequence goes on from NC_137460.1 coordinate 140,130,102, forward strand.
CCATTCCTTGACGCCAGATAGAATACCATTTCCATTCGTTACCTTACCTAAAGGCGCATATAAACTCGGTGTTGGTTCCCATGTCTTGTTCTTTCTGCCCTTCCAAAAGAAACGACTAAAATCACTAAACGACAACAGAACAAGGAAAGCTAAACGGTAGTAGGCATATGCTAAGTAGTCCTCTCAAACGGGTCGGGTCGGGTCAGGTCAACTCGGGTCGGGTCAGTCCGGGTCGGGTTGTCGGGTCAGGCTACTCGGGTCGGGTTGTCAGGTCAGGTAACTCGGGTCGGGTTGTCGGGTCGGGTCAATCGGGTCAGCTCGGGTCGGGTTATTCGGTTCTGGTTGTCGGGTCGGGTCAGTCGGGTTATCGGGTCGGGTCAGTTCACTTTGGTCAACTGATTTTAGGTTGAGTTTAAACTCGGCTGGAGTCGAAAGGTGCTGTTTTTCACTAGCTGCCTAATTAAAAATAGCAATTTCCAATTGATTTTATAGAAACCATAAATCTATTTTAAACACTTGCAGCTAGTATTTTTATGATAAATGCTTATTTTTCTACTTGTGTGTACTTTAATTTTTAAATGTGCAAAATTGATTTTACCAATCGACTGTAATATTAATATCTACGCCAATATGGAGTCTGGATTTAGAACAAAACTGGAAGTTGTCTAAGCAACGCCAAAAGAGAGATTGGATATGGACGACTAAGCCCAAGCAGGGCCGCGGTGGCTCAGTGGTAGAGAATTCATCTCTGGTGCATGGTGTCCAGTAGCGTAGCTAGAGTTTTTTCAGGGGGGGCAATGAAGGGCCCAAGAGGATTTTGAGGGGGACATCTCCGATATATATATATATATATATATATATATATATATATATATATATATATATATATATATATATATATATATATATATATATGTGTGTGTGTGTGTGTGTGTGTGTTTGTGTGTATTCAAGGTGAATGTTTCCATCTTTATTGTTCATGATTTTACTCTTTGGAAAATAGTGAAAATATAAGAATTTAGTACCTCAAACAACTAGGATTCATTAATGCAATTGATTTCTAATATAAGTAAATAGTTATTTAATCATGGCGTTTAAAATATGTGTAGCTGGTTGACTTAACCCTCGGATGCATGTCGCTTTTTTTCTACACTTTTACATATGTGGGGTCAATTTGACCCCACGCAATATTTGGTTGATAATAATATAACATAGTATGCATGTTAGGTTAATTAGATTACGTTAGGTTTGGTTAAGTTAGGTAATGCGGAGGTATGTTAAGTTTGTTTAGATTAGGTTACATTAGGCAAGGTATATAGTTCAGGTTATCGCGTTTTATTCATTAATATAAGGAATAAACCAATTACAAATATTGTTCAGATATTTTAACTGTTTTCCTCTTCCTCGCTTTCCGAATAGTTAAAAATAGTTCACTCTTCTTCATATTAATATGAGTAACAGTTCACTTACACTTATCCGAGCTGCAATTCAGCACCATAATCTTACTTGAAACAAAAGATTTCTTGAGCAAGGAAAACAACACTAAATATGAAGAAAGTACCCATGTTTTGGCTTTGTCACATCAATACACATCACTGACATTCAGAACACACTACTAACACACTACTGTGAAATTTGCACACATACTTCTCACATCTGCTGCAACGCTGTGATGTCTTCCTGTCCTCTTCCCTTGTACAGATCTGACATCTTACTCTCTTGTTCGAAGATGTAGGAGCCAATGCCTTTGTTTCCCTCTCTACACCGCAGAGTTTCATCGCATCAATCACTGGTTTCTTTAGGTTCAAACTGTGGCACCTCAGCCTGATGTGAGGAAGAATCAGTTCGTTCGCCAACTCAGTTAGAAAGACACGGCGCTTGTGACTGATCCCTGAATGATAATCCGGATGTTGTGATAAGTAGCATGTGTATGCATTGAGAGCGCCTACGTTGATTACATTATAAAAGAGGGCCATTGGCCAGCGACGCGTCTGTCTCCTACAGGTGTATGTTTGAACCAATTTGTCCATGGCGTCAACTCCACTCTTTGTTTGGTTGTAAAATTTTATGATTTCTGGCTTCTTCTTGGAATCTTCCTCATCCACGCCTGTGTCATGATGCATGGTGCTGAGTAGAATGACGTTCTTATTCTTTTTCGGTACGTAGCTTACTAGGGTAACATCTTTATTGAAGACGAATTGTGATGTGCTAGGCTGTCTTGACTTAACATTGACCAGCGCAGGTGGAATTTCACGTCTGTTTTTCTTTATTGTACCAACAATAGTTACATTTTGTACCAACAGTTCCTTAGCTAAATCATAACTTGTGAAAAACTGATCAGTTGTGATATTACTGCCGGAGTTCCGCAGCGTGTAGCACAATGTCTTCACGACGTTGCTGGCGAGGTTAGTTTGAACTGGTTCCCCTGGCTGTCGTCCCAAGTACACTAAACCGTCTTTTGCGTAAAAGTTCTCAGCATCACACAACCAGAAGATCTTAATGCCGTATTTACCTGGTTTACTTGGCATATACTGCACAAACTTGCATCTCCCACGGAAAGGCACTAACTGTTCATCAATCGTAAGGAAAACTCCGGGAACCATAACTTTTCGACAATTTTCTATGAAAAGTGTCCAGATATATCGAAATGCAGCCATGTGATCAGTTTCCAGACGCAAAGCGCGGGTTCGCTTGTCATCGAACCGGAGCAGTCTTCTGATATCTTCGAAACGATTCACGCCAAAAGTTGCTTTGTATTTCGGATTAGCGAATTTGTTGAGAAAAAGTTCGCGAATAGGAACATCCCAACTTCTCTCAGTACCTGCGATAAGAAGGATGCCAATAAAAGCCTGAAGCTCTTCTAATGTTAGGTCAGTCCACTTTTTCACTGATTTCACTGCCACTCTTCTTCCTTCTAAATTCGTGCACTGCACAATTTCCTCCAAAATGTTACGGGAAATGAACAAATCAAAGGCATCTTTGGGTGACGTCAAGACAAAGCCCCGCGGGAGACCTTGTACATTCCTTACGATGTTGTGCCTAGCAGTCTGGTGAACACCAGGTGGTTTGCTTTTCCACTCAATTCCATTCTTCGAAATCATACCGAAAGACGCTTGCTCATCCCTTGCATCTTCTTCTTCTTCTTCATCATCATCACCACCATTATCCATTTCAAAATCACTGTCTTCCCTCGGAATGTTTTCCTCCTCTGAAACTCCATCATCTTCGTCAAAACTGTCCAAGTTGCTGGCAACACCATTATCATCCTCCTCCGTAAGCAGTTCGTTTATTTCATTTAGAGACAATCCTCTTTTTGTCATTACTGTTTATGGCACTTTCAGTCTAATAAACAGGATTTTATAAAATCACGTAAAAGCAATAAGCATGCACTTGTTCAAACCTAAAATGCGGCGTTCTTTCACACACGGTGTGCAATTGTTTCTGCAACACAAACAAACATGAGAGCGGAGCACTGTAGAAATGTCGTCCGACTATACACGCGGTCTGTCAACAACAACTGATTGCAGTGTTGTCAGGTTACAGTGGAAAAAAATATTTTCAAATAAGATAAAACAACCTTTTATTCGCGACAAATTTTTACTATACTCGCAGCAATATGCGAATTTATGGAAATTTTACAAGAGCATAAGTTTATTCCCAGAGAAAATAAGATCTCGAAATCAAAACTTATAAAAAATATCCAGTTTTACAAAAAGATTCATCATCATCCCTCGATAATTCGAATGATGATGATTGTTTTTCTGCCCTAAGGCAGGTCTTTCACCCGAAGGTCCCTGGGCAAGATGAGCCCATGGTGGTTTTTCATTGCCTTCCATGGGATGATGATGACGTCCTAAGGACGGGACCTACAGTTTAACGTGGGATCCGAATCACATGTGTCCCCACCGGGAATCGAACCCGGGACCCCTTGATTACAAGGCGGTGAGAGTAACCACTTATCCACCGGGGAATACTGATTTTAAAAGATTTTCTCTACTTTGGGTATAGCTGAACATTATATCCAGGCCAAACTTTTTATTTTGAACGTTTCTAAACTATTTTGAAACTGGGGTCAAATTGACCCCACATATGTAATAGATGGGTAATGATAAAAAATGGTAAAAAAATAAATAATAATAACTTGCAAAACAAATGTGTTTACATTCTTTTGTAGTTGAAGCATCCTGCTTAGATGTCACAGAACATCAGGATTTTTCAGTGAGATTTCCTTGTAATACTAGGAAATAAAAGCATGTTGGGGTCAAAATGACCCCACACATGCCTCCGAGGGTTAAGTGAAAGCAAACACACTTTTACAGGTAAAGAAAATAACTTATAGGTTCATGCCTCTATTTGAAGAGGATCTTTCTATTCGTGTGAGCAGCAGCAAACATATTCAGAACTTGTTAAAGATCTAACGATTTTGCAATTTTCTTCTCAATATAAAGTAACACTAAGTTTTTCAACCTATCATGAGTCATTGAGTTGAGTTGATTTTGAGTTTAACGTCCCGTTCAGCAGCGAGGCTATATGAGACGTGGACCTACTGATTAACGTGGAATCCGAACCACATGATCATGAGTCATTGACTTGCGTATACAAGTCTTTAATCTTTTCAAAGAAGAGAATGACCTTTCACATGTAGCACTAGAAACTGATATAATCACAGAGATGATACCTAGCTTGTAGGTTTCTAGGAATGCGTTTTTGTAGACACAAAGAAGATCAACGAAATTCGTTAAGGAATCAGCTTTCGTTTTCTTCTCGTCTTCATACAACTTAATTGTTAGAGCAACCCACATTATGCTTTATTTCTTGTTTAATTATGCTTTTTTAAAATTATGCTTTATTGTTAATTTCAATGATTATTTTACATTAATCGTGTATAATGTATATTTATTATACATCAAATATTCTAAATATCTTGATCTATTTATTGATATTTTTTGCAACTACTTTCGCTCATATTTAATGAACTTTCTACTTAATTCATTGTAAAGAGATGTGCTTTGCTCGAATAAATTTTTTCTATCATTTGTGTGCGCCTTACAGGTAAACATATACAGAAAGGGAAAGTAAAAGATGCCACCAAAAAGTACCTACAGAAAGTGCTTAAGTTCAGAAAGTAAACATAACAATACAGTGATGACGCCAGAGGGGGCAAGGGGGGCCAGCGCTCCCCTAGTAGCTACTTCTGCCCCCTGACTGCCACCTAGACTGCCCCCCCAGACTCGTACAATCTTTAAACATTCTTCATGTAGTATTATATATCAGTATCATAAACAATGTCATAGACAAATTGTAGTCTACTTTTCATGAATTTACTATGTGGCAGATAAATCCTCAAGCTTTCTTCTTTGAGCGTCTGGGTATGCACGCATATTTCTGTTTTCTAATTTAGCCCCTTTTGAGGTAAATTTTAGTTATACTTCTTTCTTATGATTTTTAATAATTGTGCCTAGCGAACAATAGTAGATTTGGTCGACTTGTTTTCTTCTCATTGGATCAACTTCGATTGGAAACAAAAGAAAGGTAAAACCAGTTACATAACTTGTTTGTATTTGTCCAGGTTTGAAGTTTTCAGTTTCATATTTTGTTTTATTTAAAACTTCTTTTTTCTGAAACATTATTCTCGGCTTCCAATATTCAGAGGATGTGCTTATAACAGCTTAGTTTGCAACTACCAGGGCTTAATTTTTTGAAGGAGATAAAAAGAGTTGTGTTTTCCCTTCCTGCAAATGATAATAATAAAATTATGGAATGAAATTGATTCCCAATAAAATGTATTGTCAGAGTGCTGATCTTTAGTTAGTAATTGGTTTATACTAGTGCTCCTTTACTTATTTTGTTTCAAAGTACTGACGTGACGTCTACCATATTGACTAGGAACTGCTGAAAAATTCGTAGCCCAACCCAGAAGGAGTGCGCGTGGATTGGTGAAGTTTTACTTCTTCTTCTCTTCCTCCGAGAGTCAATATACTACCTTGTACAGAGTATCCAAAGTCGTATCCTGCTTCAAGACACATAGCTTTTCCCGATCCCCTTAACGTCACGGGAAGAAACACAAATTCTCTTTAGAACGGAATGTCGTTACTTAGAGTCTCATTCGAATACGTTGAATATGCTTTTGTGCATTCATCTCTCTCTCTCTCTCTCTCTCTCTCTCTCTGTGTCTTTCGCTCTGTTTATGTGTGTGTGTGTGTTGCGGAATATCCCAAGTTGAATACAACATTTGCAAAGTATATGAGCATCATTGTCATCGAATACCAGAAATTGAAAGTCGTGTTTCTTCAGGTTAGGTTTGCGTGTTCATGTTAGCTCACTGGTAGAGTACGGACTTGCCACTGAAGAGGTCTTGAGTTCAAAGCCTACAGCTAATTATCATTCTTTTGTTAGTAGGATTGCACAGAAATCGGATACAAGGAGTGGTTTACTTCTAGAAATATTTTCAGAAGCGTTTAGGTAGCCCTAAAAAAGGGCTGTTTTCGGGAGTTAAGGCGGGGACATTAATATTGTGTCCAAGACCCTTCTGAATTTATTACACGCTCCATTCTTCTGGGCATGGAATCTATTACATGGGTGACAAATCTATCTCCTTCCCCTACCTCCAGCCATGCTTCGGAAACAAGATGCCACAGGTCATCCTGAGTTCTTGGTGGATCTACCTCAGGCCAACTTTCCCTTAAAGTACGCTTCACTTCTGCTCACATATTTTCCATGAGATTGAGGTCTGCTCCACGAGGCGGCCAGTCGATTAAATCAATCTCAGGGTGCCCTGCGAACCATTCCTGAACCACACGGGAATTATGTATTGGCGACTGGTATTGCTGAAACTGAATTACACCATCAGGCTGAAACAGATGGCACCATGATATTACTGATAATGTCTAAGTACTGAGCATTGTCCAGATGTCCTTCAATTCTATGAAGCTGTCCTGCTCCGCGACTGGAAATCCAACCCCAACATAAAATAGATACATGGCCACTGCGATTGCAAGCAGCCACATATCCATGGTCATATCGGGTGCCTCTCGGACGATACACAAAACGGCGTCCCTCCTTTGATGTTGTGAATATGGATTCATCTGAGAAAACTACGTTTTCCCAATTCAGACCCACATTCGCCTGTGCAAACGCGAGACGGTAAATTTTGTGGTCGTCTGAGAGTTTTTCCTTCACGGCAGCAACACGGCCACGTAACCCAGCATGACGAAGCCTTCGCAAAGCTGTATGCTTACTACCAGGAAAGAGAGAAGCATCCCTTATCTGTCTAGACGTCCTTAGTGGGTCTAACCGGGCTTCGTTTACTAATCTCGCATCTTGGGCTTCGGTTGACACATTCGGACGACCAGGAGATCGTAAATTACCAGTCTGACCTGTAGCACCATATTTCCGAATCCATTGCCTTCCTGTAGAGGCCGGGACACCTACTCGCCTGCTAGCTGCAGTTGCAGAATAACCTTCCAACTCCCATAAAGTAATTACTGCTGTACGTCTATCCATAGTTACCAATGTTCTGAGCTGTGAGAAGAAAGCAATAGGTAAAAGCTAGTACCTGACGTGTGATTGGTTACTTGCACGACACGCCTATTGTGGGGAACAGCGTTGCCAGATCTAGCATAATGATGCTAGATCTAGCATAATTTGCATGTCTCTAGCACCTAGCATCTTGCTTTTAGCATCCTGCCCAAATCTAGCACAATTTCAGCAAGTTATCAAAAAGCCGTAAAACCTGGAGAAGTTGGTCGTGGGAAGAAAAAGAACGGCAGAAATGTATCCTCTTCCATTCATTCATACACTCGGTAAACCATACAGGCAGTCTTATTTTCCTAAGTAAGTTCGGAACGGCTTTGGGCTTTATTTTTTGTGGCTCCACCCAGGATTTTCTAATCCTTTAACTCCGAGGCATGGGCGGAGCTATGGGGGCCATTCTCCCCCCAACTTTTTGACAACTTCACCATCTTTACTTCTGACTTCATGATCATATCTATTCCTGAAATGTCAGCTCCGAGACCGACAAAAAATCTGCCCCATCCCCCAGCAGACGATTCCCAACTCCGCTTATGCTGCGAAGTAATTTTCTTTCAAAATATGTAAACAAAAACTTTGCATTAATTTATACGATATTTACGCCATTGAGTTTGGCAACGACTGCAGTAATTTAGTTGAGTTAAAATTTTGGTGCGTGAAGTATTGAGTTCTATTAATGCATTCTTGCTCTCTGTGTATTTTAAGTTACGTTATCGTATCTCAACTTTGTTTTTTCTAAACTCCTGAATTATTAATTATGATGATCTAGCATAATTTGACCGAATCTAGCATAAGTTCGATCAGGTTTTGGAATAATTCCGAGCTGTGAGTCTAGCAACGCTGGTGGCGAACGACTTGGTCAACGACTCGCGAAAGAAATCTGAAAATGGTGCGCCGTAATAATAATAATAAAAACAGCTTTTATAAAGGAATATTAATACATACGAAAAGCTGTTTAAAGAATGAATTGTTATACTGACTTTACACGTATAAAAACATATACCATATACCAAACAGATTGAGCGATATGATTATAGCTGTTTTGAGACGAACACTTTCGAAGTCCAACTTCGGGTGTCTTCGGAAAACAGTAAACTAAAGTTGCTGGTTCGAACCTCCAAAGCCAACCTTAGTAATCGGGAAAAGATGTACAGATATGTTTTTCCTTCTGTTAAATATAATAAGACATGTTGAAATGGTATTAAGTGTAGAAAAAAGTAACATTGAAATACTTAATGATACAATATTTCGAGACTATGTATTCACACTCTCGTTTCGTCATTGTGATTTCCATACGGAAAAGAGCATTTACGTATGAGCTCAGTTATATTTCAGAAGCAGCTTCCGAAAAGCGGTCATGTTAGCTCAGTGGTACACCACCGAGCGTTTAAATCGTGAGTTCGATACCCGTTCAGGTGAGATTCCTTTATGATATTGTACTTTCCTCAATTCATGAAAATTATGTAAAATAGTTACATTACAATTCATCAGTTGTATATATATTTTCATATCATCAGTTGTATATATGAGTTGAATATATATATTCATATCATCAGTTGTATGTATCAGTTGAATATATATATTCATATCATTTCACGACATAAGTAATTCTTAAAATTAAAATATAACATCTGAGGTATTCACAGAACGTCGGTGTGTTATGTGTGAATATTGAATACAAATTTAAAAAATCGTGTAATAGCAATAAATAAGTTATGTAATATATATATTTGCAGCTACTTTCATCGCATATTACTTCTCAATATTCGCATTACAGCATTTAGGTAGAGCATATCGAAAATCGGATCGTGGTTCAAGACAAAAAACTAGCTAGCCCCAAACTGTCACGTAAGAAATTCACGAATCGCAAAAGTAAAGTGAAGAGATTGAGAGCGGTAATTCCTTAATCGCTCTCTCTCAACTCTCTCTTATCTGCATTTATACATATAAAAGTGTATGTATGTATGTTCCATCATAACTCATGTATGCCTAGAGCAGGGTTTCTCAACCTGGGAGTCGCGGCCCCTAGGGGATCGCGAAGATAGGCGGAAGAGATAAATATAGTTAGAATCTAATACCAGAAATTATTTTTAAATATTATTTTTAATTTTGTTCTGATAGGCATACTTTTATTTTTTATACACACTGTAAAGAACAATAAAAAATAAGTCTACTGAACATTTTCAAAGGGTGTAGAATTCGTGTTACTATTCGGTTCAAAGTCTCTTGTCGTCGCGAATTCTGTCGAGAAATTTGAAGCTTAAAATATACAAAACGATAATCATGCCTGTTGTTCTGTATGGTTGCGAAACATGGTCGCTTACTCTGAGGGAAGAACATAGACTGAAAGTATTTGAGAACAAGATCCTTAGACGAATATTCGGACCCAAGAGGAACGGGAATGGGGAATGGCGGAAACTTCATAACGAGGAAGTACATAATTTATACGGTTACCCAACATTGTTAGTGTCGTCAAGTCTAGGAGGCTTAGGTGGGCAGGTCATGTAGCTAGAATGGAAGAAAGTAGAAACGCTTTGAAAGTCTTGACTGGAAGACCAAACGGAAAACGACCATTAGGAAGACCTAGGGGCAGATGGGAGGACAATATTAAGATGGATCTCGCTGAGATAAGAATACAAAGTAGAAACTGGATCCAATTGGCTAAGGATAGAAGTCAGTGTAGAGCTTTTGTGAACGCGGCATTGAACCTCCGGGTTCCATAGGTCATAGAGTTAGTTAGTTAGTAGAGTTGTTTAAAAATGAATTTAAATCAAAGAGGTATGATATAAAACTAATGAGAACTGTATATAGAAATACTAGAAAAATACACATGAAACAAAACCTGCACATTGAAATACAATTAAAATTAAAACCTAATGAGATACCTAAGCATGGTGTAATTTCACTAGTGCAGCAATGCCCGGTTCAATCTTCATGACGAATATTATCAAGCCGTTTTCAACTGATAAGCGATTTTTTATCTTTGTTTTAATGTTTACCATTAAAAAAAAAACACTTTCGCACAAGTACGATATAGCAAATGGAATTATTACTTTTAAAGCAGCAATCACTAGACCAGTATATTCTTCTCTCCTCATCAGGCAGAACTTGTCCAAGTCTTCGTTACAGAAAACCAGTTGCAAAGACTTGTCGCATGATCATTCTATTATTTGGTCAAGAAGTTGTGGGCTTAGGTCGGATACGTTAATGGCCTCTTCAATGAAGGAGTTTAAAATCCATCTTGAACCTGCACCTTCGTCGTTGGGAATATAGATATTACAGTTACTGTATCCACTGTCAGTGCCGGGCGCCGAAAAGAGGGTCCACACATTTCGGAGGAAGTGTGTTACTCAAGTTAGGAAAGTGCATGTGCACATGTGTAAAATAGAAGGAAAAGCGTAATAAAATGTGCTCAAAATTAAGGAGAGGTAGGGTTTATTTTGAAAATGTTATTGAGCTTCGTGCCAACCATGGTGGCGCTTCGTAGCTAGTCTGTCGACGTCACTCATATATACGGTGACATCGTACTATACTCTCGCCCCGGGCAATGATTTTCCATGGAGCTGTTCACTATAAACAAAAAAATGGATTCTACTATTATAGAAATAGGTATGTTAAAAATCCCACACAAGCTTATTATAAAACAAATTATAAAAGGGTAGCTGGCAAGAGCGTGTGATAAAAGGGGATCGTGATAGGAATTAGATTGAGAACCACTGGCCTAGAGTAATTTTAACCACATTTCTTATAGTTTCAAAAAGAGTGCTGTCGTTTTACCTATGGTGAATGGGAGGGGGATACATATAAAAGATTGCTAGAAAATGATCGATATTATATTCATAGTTTTCGGGGTCGCTTAGATAAATAGTGAGACTTTCAATTTCGCTTAACTCCGATTAAGCTCTCATTAGTAGGGATGGGCACGAACGACTTTTCTTTGAAACTCGACTCGACTCGAAACAGACACCTTTGAGGTCTACTCTTGGACTCAGCGCGAAAACTATCTTCCAACTCGACTCGGATTAGAGTCAAGTCGAACCAAAACGAGCCAAATTCTGTGTGTAGTCCTACCTAGACAATACATAGACAATAATTATTCTATCATCAATTATACTACTGTTACTACAAATAATAATAATAATAATAATAATAATAATAATAATAATAATAATAATAATAATAATAATAATAATTATTATTATTATTATTATTATAATTATTATTATTATTATTATGACAACACCGTGTACAAACATGAACGATAGATGGTTAGTAAAGGAATACTAAAAGCTAGTTGACTGCCGACGTCGGTAGTCATGAAGTCTACAAGGCAAGGACATCGTTCATTACCCTAAGCTGTAAGCGTCGGTGGACTACAGATGGTCAACCTCTCGCCAGAAATTGGTGGCCCCGCAGCGACGATCCGTGATGGCCCAAGTTCCATTTTGAAAACTTTACTACCAGCGGCAGAGACGCGATGAAACGCCAACGAACCACAAAATTACTCTCCCAAAATATGTTAAAATGCCTATATGTGTGATTTTTTATATTTAGGTGAAACAAAAAAACACAAAACAAATACCCCGGGGTGGACGCGAACTATCAATATTACGATTACTAGGCACGTGTTCTTCTGACTTCCCCACGGAAACGATCATAAAAAGCTTGGTTGTTGAAGGATAAATCATTGACGTCTTAATTTAGCCAATCAGACAAACCCCTACATCTCGAGTTCTAGGAGGTCATACCGTGAACCGTTTCAGATTTATTGCTTTCTGGTGGAGTACTATCCATGCGCAAAATTTGAACATAATAGCCGACATGCATCTTCGGTGCCTCTTATCTTTAGTACAATTTTAACCAGAGATGGTGTGGGTCAATGAAAATTTGATCCACGACCCACCATGACCCACTATGACCCACCACCCAAATGACCCATTGGCCCACTCTGACCCATCAACCATCGTGATCCACTCTGACCCACCACCAACTATGAACCATTCTGAACCATTGCGACCAACTCCGACCCACCAAAACCCATCGACATCAATTCTGACCGATGACCCACGTCCTCCTCTCCATTGACTAAAGAGATTACACTTGTAATAAAACAAGACTGTGAAATTATCACTTATCGGAGTTTGAATTTCTACCGTCATTGGTTCAAGCACCTCTTTGTTACAATACTGGTGGGTCTGACCTTTACGATATATAATGACAGTGTTTCTCATCTTCCGAATTAAAATGAATTTAAATTTATCATATGTAATTATTTCTTTGTTGCCTTACAGACACATTTCAGTAGAAAATAGGGTGAAATTTAAAAGTTTCGAACCAAGGAAAAGTAGACCAACGTAAAAAAAAAAAAGAGAGAGAGAGACTAATTTTCTATATAATTAAGCATACCGTACTAATTAAAAATGCCCATGTAATTAAGTTTAGAATACAAATTTTATGGCCATTTTTCTCTAACTTTATGGCTTGATTACCTTATGCTCGGAAAGCTCCATATATTAAACACCAGCTTCAGCAATTATAAATAGAAAACAGTGGGTATAAAATTCAAAAAGAACTTTAGTTTGCATTACTCAATTTTTTTCTCAACTAATATCAATCGTTTTCGATTATTTTTACAAATCAACCCACTACCAATTTCCAATATATAGAAAATGCACCCCCGTCCCCCCGCTCATAAAAGACAATTTTAAAAAATGCCAGGGCATATTCTCTTTATTTTTAATAAAGAGTTATATGCTGAATTTCAGCTCTCAGTTGAACGGCTTGTGAGATACTAAATTTTTCGCAAAAATTCGGACTTCTACTCCCCCTAAGGATATGTATTATAATGAAAGTGACACGCGTATGATAACTTCCCAGTTGGGATTGGAGCCTGATTATATACCAAACGTCAATTCATTTGACTTTGCAATTTGACCGTGATGATTACGCAGACATAGTTACTTTCAATTTTTTATGATACATATCCTTATTTCATATGTTACAGATGATTCAAAAATATTTTTTCAAGCAGTTAGCTCCTTTAGAATCTCACAGGCTGCATCCCAAAATCCAACTCCTACTATCCTATGACAATCCAAAAGTGACTGAACTTTTTTTATTAGGAACAAATGACAAAAGAAAAATGGAGATCTTGAAAGTAAAATGTAGAAAAGCTCGGTGCCCCCAATAACTCCATATTTCTCCGCCCCTTCATTCCGAACTTAAAAATAAAACTTAATTCGAATATGGTTAATTAGTGAATTTATTACAGTTAAATTCCACTCACTACATGCTACAGCTACAACTATGTAACAAAAAATAACAAGTGTGAAACATGTTCTGAATTACTATTACATTTCTTACGCTATTATTAAACATATTAGAATAGTAAAAGAGGATTGTTCGTGAAATAGTATATTTGCTCATCATTTTTAACTTTTTCATACGGAAAAAATTAAAATATTATTCAAGTTTTAAAATTTGCACTCTGGAAATATGTTGCCCTCTAGGCAATGGGACTAATGTGGACTAATGGGAAATGCTGCACTGTTAGCGGCGCTGAAAACTTACGATTCGATTATAATATCGGTTGATTTCGATATCTTTATGTCGCTACGTAACCACCCTGGGTGCTAATGGGAGCTTAATTGGACTTGAATTGAAAGTAGAGCTATTCACCTAAGCGACCACGAAACTATGGATTCAATAATAATATCGACCCGTTTCTAGCATTTTTGATATGTATCCCGACAGTACTCTTTTTCCAGACTGTAAGAAATATAGTTAAAATTGCTCTAGATATATCAGAATTATGTTGAAACACACACATAAATCCACTTTTATATTCTGTATAAATAGAGAGAGAGTGAGCGAGCGAGAGAGGGCGACTCAAGGCATCACCACTTCCACATTGCAAAAGCATAGGGCCTATATCAGGAATTGAATTGAAAATCTATGTAAAGACTTTCTGCTGTGGCATGCTTCATAAGGACAATTCGTCTGCTCACGTGACCTTTGGGGTTCATGAATTTTTTTGCGAGCGTTTCGACTTTGGATTCTCTGTTTATACCCTCTGTTTATGCATCGAATAACTTTTCAACAACATAAATGACATTCTATATTATAAATGTTGAGAATTACTCTCTATATGACAAATAGCTGCAAATAAATACACTACATGATTTATTTATTGCTATTGAACGAATTTCTTAACTTGTATTTACATCCTCATATATAATACCGACCTACTGTGAAAATTATGTCAGATGTTATATTTTAAACATAACAATTAGTATGTTCTGCAATTGTTATCTTATATATAAACAACTTATGTATTTTAATATAATTATTTTATATAATTTTTCATGCATTGCGGAAAATATAATTTTAAAAAAGTAATGACCCAGATGGGATTCGAACTCACAACCTTATGATTTGAAACCCGACAGCTTACCAATGAGCTAACACAAGGACTTCTAGAATTAAGCTTTTAGCGATGTATAACGGATCTCAAGATAATTATGACATTCATATCCATGACAAACGCTGTTTCTGTTCTACTTTGACTTTTATTTTAGTACTCAGTCGATAATTATGTTCTATTTCTTAACTTTGAGCATTCTTTTACATATGGAAAGATTCTTTAACGTATTTAAATGTTCCATTACGTATAGAAAGCTAAATGACAAACAAGCATGTGCTCACATTAAAAAAAGGTTTCGAAATATTGTATCATTAAGTATTTCAATCAATGTTGCTTTTTTAAACACTTGGTAACAAGTCTTATTATATTTAAAAGAAGAAAAACACATCTGCAAACTTTTTCCCGATTGCAAAGGCTGGCTTGGAGGTTCGAACCTGGCTTACTTTTTCCCGAAGATACCCGAAGCTGGACTTAGAAAATTTTTGCCTCAAAACACCAATAAAGAATGCGCTCAACCTTTTTGGGACAAGGTGTACATCGTCAACATGAAGAAAACTACTTTCATTTCTCTTTACATATATGATACTTTTGTATATGTACAGACAAGGCACAGTTAAAATATTATTTGACTGAAAGACCCTTTTGCATGAGGACCTTGGTGATAGATTAAAAATAGATCTTATTGCCTTTTTCTGTAGACGAAAAGTAGTAACACTGGGATATGAGGCTCCCCAGAAAATTATTCCGTAATTTAACAATGATTGAAACTTATCATAGTACAATAACAGCAAAGTTTCTTTTGACACTGAATCACGTAGTCTATAAATGACAAAACATATACGGCTTAACCCTGCAACAGGCGCGCGGATTTTTGTGACATGGATAGTCGCGCGGGCTACCACTGTAGCCCATTTGTTTTTATTTTATTATATTGGCTAGTTTGTTAACATTTTTTATCTTTCTTGTAGAGAAATGTATTTATAAACTGTTTTAAGAGTCTTATACCCAATTTGAGAAATATGTTTATTTTGAAAGCTATGTATATACAAAGAAGATCAATGCCATTCGCTTTTGAAAAGTAATACAGGAATAGGACTGTAAAAGTTATTTGTATTTAGCAATAAATGCACCAATCTGGCGCATTTCGAACTTTTCTTCGTCGTAAACATATATGTCGAAATTGTTTTAAAAATACGCATTGTTTTACAAAAATTTTACAAACAAAGCTTACATATAAACATATTATCGACAAAACCTATATCTTTTCAGCGAAATATTTTTTTTTTTTTTTAAGATTTCTTGCTCTGAAAAGTTTGATTACTTTTTGCATAATTATACATATGTTATTTACTTTCATACATTTTTCTTTTTCTGTTTTCCTATTTAAGTTCCTTTAAGCATGTTCTACACACAATTGATTGAGTGTTCGATGCACACTTTCCTTCAAGCATTGAACACTCATCAGAAGCATCAAAATGCCAAGAAGTGCCCGTATTTCTGTCTCGTCTGTAACTTTGCATTATGGTCATGTACAAATCTCTTTCTGACACTGTCAATGTAAATATTGCTACAATCAACAATAAATCTGAAAATGTTTGCATCTAAAAAAATTCTAGACATTCAAGTTACAACAACGCAGACCTGGCTTGACCTTTAGGTCCAGGAAAACGAAACGAAATATTATGAGCACAAGTACAAATATTATGAGTAGGAGTTTTTATTTTTCATCTGAAATTGCCTTTTGCTACATAATAATTTACTTTACAACTGTCTTTACTACCACTATCATCAACAGGTATCAGTGATTCCTGCCACCCGGAATTCTCAGTAACATCCTCTGAATTTCCACTGTTTCTGTGTCCAAAAAATGCAGTTCATCCGTCCCAAATATTCATTACCATCACTATCGCAATCTGGAAAACGTTGCTAATCAGAGCTGGAATTTTGCAACACTCAAAGCATTATGAAAAAACTTTCGAAGTTTTGGAACATTTATGACACCAATAGTCGCGATTGCTACTCGTGTAGCCCATGAAATTTTCAAGCAGAATAACAATGAGCTTGTTTCAATTTTACTTTCGACTACACATTAAAAACGCAGAATGACACTTGAAAGAAAGGTACACAGACACCCTTTGTGTTAGCACCTGAAACAACTTTGCGGCAATGAAAACAAAAACGCTGGGCTACAATAGTAGCCCGCGCACGTATTGCAGGGTTAATTTGCTGTTTAGCTCAGTAATATGTGCATCCCATGTAAGCCTATTACTTATTGTTACACCTAAAAATTTAGTGGATTTTGAATAGTCTACATCAGTTGAATTTATCACAATGGGTGGTACTGTTCGAGGTGTACATGAGTAATGAAAATTTAGTGCTTTTGTTTTCTTTGCATTTATCAGCAGTTGATTTTGAGATGTCCATTTTATGAAACGCTCCACAGTTTGTTTTAATTTACTTTCTAGTTCAACTGTATTGTCCGCTGTTACAAGGACATTTACATCGTCAGCATATAGTACAATATGTTGGGGATACATATATTGAACAAGATCATTTATGTAAAATAAAAAAAGAATTGGCCCAAGAATTTAGCCTTGAGGAACACCAGCAGAGATAGTAGCAGTTTTGGATGAAAATGTGACTTGCTTATTGTTAATTATTTTTTGCATTTTTACTACTTGTTTTCTGTTTCTCAGGTACGAGCGAAAACCATTCATGTACTACACCCCTAATACCATATTTCTGGAGTTTCGCCAGTAGAAGAGAATGTTGAACACTGTCGAATGCCTTGGAGAAATAAACAAATAAACCTACTGCATATTTTCCCTTATCAAGTACTGTAGAAACCTCTTTAATAAAGTTAAACAACGCTGTATCAATTGATTTGCTTTTTTGTAAACCATGTTGAGAAGACGAGATTAGGTTATGACAGGATATAAAATTTCTCAAGCGCGATAACATTAGTGATTCAAAAATCTTCGAGAAAACAGAGAAAATAGAAACAGGCCTATAGTTTTGAACATCATAAGTATTTCCTCTTTTGTGCAAAGGTATATCTTTTGCAGTCTTCAATCTGTCGGGGAAAACGCCTGATTCAAATGATACATTTACAAGAAAGCATAGTTGTTTCACTATTAAATGCGCACTATTTTTTATAATTAATGATGGGACTTCATCTACACCTGCAGAATGGGTACTAGAAAGAATTTTGATACAGTCCAACAATTCTTCTTCAGTTACCGGAGTTACATACATACTATGTTTGTTGCATGGAATATTTGGCTCTACAGCGAGATCCAACTTTCCAGGTGGTAAATTCGTATTAAGAAAATACTGATTAAAGGCTTCAGTAGTGGCAGCAGGATCAGCGAAAGAATTATTTCTATAATTAACTTGTGATATTTCGCGCATTGGAACAGTCTTTGATGAATTGTTTATTACGTTCCACACACTTTTCATTTTGTTTTTATATCCGTGTATTATAGTGTCATTGTGGATTCTTTTGGCTGTTCGAATAACACTCTGATATATTCTTTTGTACGTTTTTATATGGGAAATAACTTTAGTTTTTAAATTAACACAGGTTTTCTTAAGTTTATGATAATATATAAGCTTTTGCTTTGAAACTTTTATTCCTTGCGTGACCCACTTTTTCATGTTATTAAGATCTTTCCGTAACTGTAATGGAAATGCTATGTTAAAATTATGTAAGAAAACATCAACAAAATAATTGTATTTGTCATTAGCACTAGGGAAGTCGTACAAGGAATTCCAAGATTCACGAGATAATAGAAAAAAAATTTATATTTTCCGTTGAAAATAATCTGGTTGTTCTCGTTATCGATTTCAGACTTCCCTTCACTAGTTTCTCGGTAGGTATTCTACAATAAATGTCTTCATGATCAGAAAATCCAAGTTCAGTAACTTCAAACAAACATTTAAGATTACTTTTTGGAATAATAATTTGGTCGATAGCTGTCTTTCCTTGACGAGTAGGTACGTTAATATTAGTCTATAGTTCATATAAATTTAACATATCTTGAAACTTAGATTTATCAGTTGAATTCTTTAACCAATCTATGTTTATATTCCCACAGATAACTACACTACTAAATTTTCTACGTAAGTTCGCTAGAAGTTTCTCAAAATTTTTAAAGAAAATTCCTAAATCACCAGAAGGGGTCCTATAGATACACACAATACAAATATTTAACTCTTGAAGTTTGATGCGACTACCTCACAATGCATTTCGACGCAAAAATTCCGAACGTCAATCTCAGTTGCATGTATATAAGAGCGAGCAAAAATTGTGACACCACCTCGACTTTTGACTATACGAGAGTAGTGAGTAATAATATTAAAACCGTTTAAACTAACCATATTAACGATATTTGCATCTAACCAGTGCTCACATATACAAAGAAGCTGTACATTTGTGAAGTCGCTTTCCAACAATACCTCCAGAAAATCAATTTTGTTCCCTAAACCTTGCACATTATGAAAAAGAAGGTGTAAAGAGTCAGTATTTCATACCATAAAAAATCATCGGATAACATCTTACGCATTCTCTTCCGTCGTTGTATCTTTTGAGCATTTTCAGTTATGTTATTACAATCTTTTGCTTTATAGATTGAACTACTTGCCCTTTGTATTAAGCTAATCCTATCAATATGATCTACTCCTACACTACCACACTCTATGTTAATATTGGAGCATGTATCATGGGTTGTGAATACGTTATTGCTACTGTCTCTTACTACAGGTGCTAGACTTTTATTATTGTCTAACGATGCTTGCCATGGTAAAGGGATGACGCTTGTCGAGACTACAGATGATGATTCTACAACTTCAGCAAATTTATTACACATTGAACGTTTTCCAGTGTTGTTTAAATGTAGTCCGTGTGTAGTAAACACAACACTAGCGCCCTCCACGAGAAACCGCACTAATATCCTGGTCAGGTAATAACTGTTCCGATTCCGTTAACAGTTCCTATTTGTACTACAGTTCGTACAGGGACGGCGTTAAGGGTGAGCGGGGGTGGGCGACCGCCAACCCGATGGATGGCCTCGCCCACCCCAACAGAAGTAGAATAATGAAGTGCCGAATTTAGGTTTGATGGTGCCTTAAGCTATTGAAAATAATGGGGCTCTTTGTATTTCTAACTTTCTTTTTCAGTGACAAAATTCGCCTTTGTTTGACTATATGCTATATGGTAATTTATGGACCTAACCCATATCTAAACACGTTTTCGTGCATATATTTCGTTAACTTAACTTACTGTTTTGAAGACATTACAGAAAAACCGTAAAATTTGTAAAATTAACGGTAGTTTAATTTGGTCCCAATAAAGCCCCTTGCCGATCTTCTCTGTTTTCTTTTTGCACCAACTATGATCAACGCTCCACGCCATGCTTCTACAATATGTGGAGGCCGCATCATTTCTCATTTCAAGTTGTTTCTATTCAGTTGGGTAAAGTTTGAAATGTTTCCAGTAATCCGATGTAAGTAAATACAGTCTGAATATCATCCAGGGTTAGTAATTACCGTCTGAAGCTCACCTAATCGTGTGAGCTTTTTCCAGGTCAAGTTACTAGAGAAACTCAAAATGGAATGCAAGCAACCCTCGAAGATTACACAAGGTGTAATAGACACAAATTCGCTGAAAGCAGAGGCGAATCTAGATGGTTAAAACTGGAGGATGGGCAACTAAAACCCAGATTATGATAGATATATCGTGAGTTTACTATAAATTTTCAAAAATATGTAAGTAATGGCTTCAATTATTTTTGTCATTCAAAAAACTAGGGACTTGGACCTCTCCGGCCCCTCGTTAAATACGTCTCTGGCTGAAAATCATAAAAATATCGTTGAAAAACCTAACTGTTGCAATAAAATTATCATAAGACCTATAAATGTAGGTAGCATCTTTTTACTACATATATACAAACGAACCACTCATATGCCTAGAACGAATGGATGAAATCACTATGATTCGTGCTCCTGTTCTTTCCTTTAGTCAGGCGATCCATTCTGAATGTTTGGGGGGGGGGCAATCGTTCAAGGTCAATAGGTTTTATTTTAAGTTTATAATACAAAGATGAAAATTCTTAGGATAGGTTTTATTTTTAAAATAAAAAAATATTCAACTCTGGGGGCGATTGCCCCCTGGATCCGCCCCGGCCTTTAGTGATCCATTATTGCACTTTATTGATCACTATATGAGCCCCTCCGTAACTAAGCGGTTAGCGTACGCATCTTTGGCATCGGAGACCCAGGTTCGATTCGCGGCGGTAGCTCATGTGGTTTGGATTCCACGTTAAACAGTAGA
The DNA here is from genome assembly GCF_964235325.1 of Thermobia domestica. Classification (NCBI taxonomy): domain Eukaryota; kingdom Metazoa; phylum Arthropoda; class Insecta; order Zygentoma; family Lepismatidae; genus Thermobia; species Thermobia domestica. The sequence goes on from NC_137460.1 coordinate 140,151,386, forward strand.
TCCGTCTCATATAGCCTCGCTCCTGAAAGGGACGTTAAACTAAAAATTAACTCAACTCTATAGATCACTATGAAAATCAGTGCCAAGTTCTGAAAGTTATGAAAATACTTCTGCACACTACTTTTTATACTTACGTACAGCAAAATAGCTATAATTTCGTGATGTAAAGATTATTGCCGCTTAAGGCTGTAATTCCTTTATATTTTACTATTATTTCGCAAGCTTGTCGTTTCATGCTTTCTTCTTATGCATCCACTGTTACCAGACTCAATTTCTTGTCGAATTTCAAATAGTACGTGAAAGGGTAGCACTAGAGTTCTATCCGTATACAAGATACTATCACTTACGCTGTGAAGTCTTATTAAAGTAGCTAAGTGTTATGGCTGTAAAACAGGGTTCTCATTACAAGTGGGACTCTGAAACAAGATCCCCATTACAAGCGGAGCTGGGAAACGAGGGTTCTATATTATAAGCGGGGCTGGGCAACAGAAATCCCATTGCAGGTGGGTTGGAAAACAGGACCCTATTACTTGCTTCATGAGAGCTTAATACCTAACAGTACAGAACACCGTTGTTTCAGGGGGAGATCCAGGACGGACTTCTGGGGGGGCGGTAGGTCATAATACTGCTACTTGGAGCTACTTTTAAGAGCTCTCGGATGGGTTTTATTTTCATATAAATAAGAAAGTATCCTCTTCTGGGGGAGGGGCGATCGCCCCCTGGATCGCCCCTGGTATTTATTTGTATGTGCATTTTATCTTATTTACTTTTTCTTATTACTTGAAAATGACATTACAGCCATTTTTTGTTTAAATTTTTTGGGGCCCCCAAGAGAGCGGGATTGTATAGCTTGTTTAGCTTATACGTAAATCCGGCACTGAAGGTGATATCCTGTACTTCAAAAGCAATATGTATTGCTTTCGATTGTAATGTAACAGCTTTGGCGTGAAAGACCCGGGTTCGATTCCCGGCGGGAGCTCATGTGGTTAGGATTCCACGTTAATCGGTCGTTCGGTCCACGTCTCATATAGCCTCGCTGCTGAACGGGACGTTAAACTCAAAATCATTCATTCATTCATGTAATGTAATAGGTTCTAGGACTCTGTTTAATTCTGCAATGAACAGTGATTTTAAGACAGATACTTGTAATATAATGATGCCAAAAGTCGTGATTAATGAATTAAAGTTTAGCACACACACACACACAATTGTGCTATTGAAACGACAGTGTTTGTATGTGCTGCACTGAAAAAAATAGGAAGTGCTTTTTTTAAAAGTGGACTAAATAATAGACAGGACTCGCCAGTATTGTCTATTGTCTCATTTCAGAAAGAAAGGGAGGGGAGTAATTCTTTGTGTCGGCGCTATAGCTTCTCATAAAAGGGTTGCAACTTGTAATTGTTTACAGCAATGTACCGCATGTTTTACCCGTGTGGCATTAAACAGATTTGTAAAAACCCTTATTATAGCATTGTTGAGGTGATCTCTGTTGCGTTCAGAAGTCTCGGCGGTCGGTGCTTGTTCAGCTAATATGTCGAAAATCTTATCAGCGATCTCTTCTCAGGCTCATTGTATTTCTCGTGTTCAAAGAAACGTGGTTTTCAATCCGTTGACGTTAGTGATAATCCTTCTTCAATAGAGAAAAAATACCAAAAAAAAGTACAAATACATATGACAGGATTCGCAATTTGAAATGTTCGATTTCGAAGAAAGTGAAAATGAACTAGATGCTGGAAAGTGCGAAGACGACAGCATTGCTTCTAAAGATAATGATTTATATATTTTGTCTCTTGCTTTTTTGTAATAAATCCTTCAAAGATAAAAATGTTTGCAGTAGCCTATTTTATCCTTGTTTTATTTTACCTACTTATTGAGAATTTTATGTTATTAAGGAAAAGTAGAGTAGTATATTATCTGTTAGTCTGTGTTGTTTGAACCTTCTTTTATTTCTATGCATTCATGTGCATTCTTGGAGGGAGAGGAGGTAAAGCTGTCTTGAACTTCATAGAGGTTGTGTGTCTGCCGCGCGGAATTAGGTACGTCGAGCATATAGCCACGAACTTCCCACGTTCTGCATTTCTTCAGTCCCATCAGGCGAATGCTGGAATTGCACCTTCTATAAGGCCAAGACAACTGTTTCCACATCCTTGTTCCTCCCCTATTTCGGTCTGAGCCTTAGCTAACTAAAGAGTACAAAAATTGAAATTTAATAATTGTCAAAAAATTTCTACATTGCCCAGTTCTCATTTTCATTGTTCGCCCACCCAGCAACTAAGTTCGCCTCTTTCCGCCCACCCCATCAAGCGTTCCTGGCGCCGTCCCTGAGTTCGGATTCCATTAACAGTTCCAATTTATAACACATTTCGGACTCCAAAATAGTTCCGAGCCATTAAACAGTTTCGATTCCCAAAACAGTTCTGGTTTCGAATCCCCTAACCTTTCCGATTCCCAAAACAGTTCCTCGGAAGAGTTCTTAGAGATGATCATTAGAAAAATTAAATGAATTTTTTGAGTTTTTCGTCCCATGCTTATGTCGGCTAGGCTAAAGGAGAAAGTGATGATGTGCAATAAATGAAATGGTGGTAAATCACTATTGTTACGAAACACTTCTGGTAACACGCGCATATGTAGTCCTGTTTACTAGGTTCCAGCAACATCTTCCATTCCATTTCCATCATTTCCATCACAATCAGAGAATTCGGAAATACCGGATAAAGGAACCTGCGAATCATTGGCACTGGAACTAATCAGGTGTTCAGTGATGACGTCGTCCTCAACAACACGTTTCTTACTTACGATTGTATTCTGAAAATTATATACATCAAAACACGGCTTCTCACTGCTTCAGAAACGAATAGCGCCAGAAACAGAATAAACGCAGTTGCATTTCATTCTTTAAACGGGGCACAGTTAACAAAATAGATTCTTTTTCTTCTTCTTCTTGTTTTAGTAGAACTTCAAGTAGGAGAAACCTTCAGACACTTCATAAGTAATGATTGTGGTGAACATATTCAAGAAACACGTATTAATTCGTTCAACAGAGGCACACGCGTGTCAAATTAGACCAACCACCAGCACCAAAGCGACCGGAATATATCTCAGAATTATGGGCTATTTATGGGCTAATTAGTTGCTCTAATCCCAATTTTTGGGATCCGACTGTTTAGCGGGAAATCGGATTCAAAGTGGGCGAGTCCAGCTTGATATCAAGCTAGAACCCCCCATATGGTTAGAATGATCGAATCGAAAAAATTCAAATTCCAGATTTATGGGCTATTTATGGGCTAATTAGTTGCTCTAACCCCAATTTTTGGGCTCCTACTGTTTAGCGGGAAATCGGATTGAAAGTGGGCGAGTACAGCTTGATATCAGGCTAGAACCCCCCATATGGTTAGAATGGTCCGATAGAAAAAGTTCAAACGCCAGAATTATGGGCTATTTATGGGCTAATTAGCTGCTTTAATCCAAATTTTTGGGCTCCTACTGTTTAGCGGGAAATCGGATTGAAAGTGGGCGAGTCCAGCTTGATATCAAGCTAGAACCCCCCATATGGTTAGAATGGTCATATCGAAAAAATTCAAACGCCAGAATTATGAACTATTTATGGGCTAATTAGTTGCTCTAATCCCAATTTTTGGGCTGCAACTCTTTAGCGGGAAATCGGATTCAAAGTGGGCGAGTCCAGCTTGATAACAAGCTAGAACCCCACATATGGTTAGAATGGTCCGATCGAAAAAATTCAAACGCCAGAATTATGGGCTATTTATGGGCTAATTAGTTGCTCTAATCCCAATTTTTGGGCTCCTACTGTTTAGCGGAAAATCGGATTCAAAGTGGGGGAGTCCTGCTTGATATCAAGCTAGAACCCCCCCATATGGTTAGAATGGTCCGATCGAAAAAATTCGAACGCCAGAATTATGGGCTATTTATGGGCTAATTAGTTGCTCTAATCCCAATTTTTGGGCTCCTACTGTTTAGCGGGAAATCGGATTCAAAGTGGGCGAGTCCAGCTTGATATCAAGCTAGAACCCCCCCATATGGTTAGAATGGTCCGATCAAAAAATTCAAACGTCAAAATTATGGGCTATTTATGATCTATTTAGTTGCTCTAATCCCAATTTTTGGGCTTCTACTATTTAGCGGGAAATCGGATTCAAAGTGGGCGAGTTCAGCTTGATATCAAGCTAGAACCCACCATAGGGTTACGGTTAGAATGGTCCGACCAAAAAACTTCAAACGCCAGAACTATGGGCTATTTATTGGCTAATTACTTGCTCTAATCCCAATTTTTGGGCTGCTACTGTTTAGAAGGAAATCGGATTCAAAGTGGGCGAGTACAGCTTGATATCAAGCTAGAACCCCCATATGGTTAGAATGATCCGATCGAAAAAATTCAAACGCCAGAATCATGGGCTTTTTATGGGCTAATTAGTTGCTCTAATCCCAAGTTTTGGGCTCATAACGTTTATCGGGAAATCGGAATCGGTACCTCCCATAAGGTAAGAAACCTCGAATGAAAAAAATCAAACGCCTCAATTATGGTTTATTTATGGCGGAATTGGTGTTTTCTTTTCAATTTTGGGGCTGCTACCTTTTAGCAGGAATTCTTTGTCAGATTGTGGGATTTAGCTTCATTTCTAGCTGTAATCCTGGGCCTATAATACTCCGATCAAAGAATCCAAATGTCGAAATATAGTTAGTTTGTGCTAATTAGTTGCTCTAATGCCAATTTTTTTCTATTGTTAACGCGAAATTTCATTCTAGACTGGTATTGATTTTTGGATAACGTGGGACGATATTTTCAAAGTTGTAGTGAGAAAACATCGATGTTTATTACCTGAAAATTGATTAATTTTGCATTCTCTGGAAATGTAAATCTATATATCTCTATTAGTAAATCCATGAAATGTATTTTAACGTGTTTATGTTGATGATGTTTGGAAGTAAGTAGTATATGTATATAATTTATATAGTGAAATATATTATTTTTAAATAAATTTTTTGTTTAAAGATAATGCCTCTTCGCCGTTACTGGGGGCCGCAGTGGCACAAGTTTACCTCTGTTGTTTCCCAGCTCGCGCCAAGTGGTTTTTGTGGTTGACAAACCCCGTGTGCTTGGGTTTTATCGCGGTTCTCCCGTTTCTTCCCTTTTTTCATTCCAGCATTTCATTATTTTTTAATCACGTCTCCCTTAGCCTCGGTGATACAAGTGGGACGTTAAACTAGATATTTCATTTCTTCCCTGTACCGACATTTTTTAACATTTGTGGAGGCTTTATATTTTCAAGAAATATACAGGTAATCTCACCTATGATAAAGATATTGCAGAAACTGTAACTCTACTTTGGAGTAATTCTCGAAGAGTAGGTTAAAGATTATGCCCCACAATTGTGTTGGGAAAATTTTTATATAACTAATTAATAGTGGAAACGTAAAATGATTATTGCTTTTTACTGTGGCCATGGTGTAGAAAAACACAAGACGATTTCATAGATATTATTTCTGATTATTTTTTCTTCATTGTTATGCATAGTTTGAGTTATATTACTAGGCTCATTCCGAAAGTAATGCCTACTATTTTTTGTGTTGACTGTATTTCTGTGCCAGATGTCGTTGGTGTAGTGGTAGAATGCTTGCACCTTTCCCGTCTATTTGCAGGTGGTTCCGTTGTTCTGTGGTAGTTGGCACCAACATAGGAGTGTTCCGAAACAGAATCTGATGTAGACGCGCAGATAAAACAACGATGTGTGATTGTATTCCTCATTGCTGAAGGAATTGCGACGATTGACATCCATCGACGCTTTGTAAAGTTTTATGGAGACGATACAATAAACGTAAGCAATGTGAGGCGATGTTTACGGTATTTTCAGGGTGGTGAAAAGGGTATTCATGACCCGGCCATAGCGTCATCCCTCGCAATGAAGAGCGTATTGATCAACTCATTCGTGCTGATTGCCTGATAACGACCAGAGGATTGTGTAAAAACACTGAATATCGGCTGCAATGCCTTGGAGAAAATGCTGGAACATCTTGGTTATCGCAAGGTTTGTGCGCGATGAGTGCCCCGAATGCTTACAGAAGATAACAAAACGCAGCGAATTGCAATGTGTCGGGACCTGCTGGACCACTACGAAGCTCAAGGGGACACATTTCTGGATCGCATCGGCAGCGGAGATGAAACGTGGTGTCATCACTACGAGCAGGAATACAGAAGACAGTCCATGGAATGGCGACATGCGAATTCTCCCTCAAGGAAGAAATTCAAGACACAGCCGCCTGCAGACAAAGTGATGTGCACAATCTTCTGGGATAGCCGATTCTTGTGGATGTCCTGAAGCCTGGAGCAACTGTCACTTCAGAACGCTACAAGACGACTGTGATGAAGCTGAAATACCGAATTTCGAAGGTTAGGCCAGAGAAGAAGACAAACTTTTACCTGCAACATGACAACGCCAGGCTCCACACCAGTTTCGCGACCATGCAACTCATTGCAGAATGTGGCTGGACTGTCGTACCACATCCGCCGTACAATCCGGATTAAGTGCCTTCCGACTTCCATTTCTTTGAACCTCTGAAAGATGGTCTACGTGACGAACGTTTTCAAGATTCGGAAGCTGATGTGACAGTTGTAAGGAAGTAGTTATCAAAAGCCGGTTCTGATTCTTACAAGCGCGGCATGCAGGATCTGCTTCATCGTTTGCAAAAGTGCATAACGAATGGTGGGAACTATGTGGAAAAATGACAGTTTGTAGCTGAAATATTGCTCTGTTTAGCTGTGCTGTTGTTATTTATGTATCTTCATTACTTTCCATGAAACAAATGAGCGATTACTTTCGGAACAGTCCTCGTATTTTATCACCATTATATTATTATTACAGCATAATAATAATAATAATAATAATAATAATAATAATAATAATAATAATAACCATTATTAATAACTTTATTAATAGTTCATCAATATTAGTGGTAACGCCAGCTGGCATCCAATATGCGCCACTGGAACTTTTGAACGCCCTTCTCTAATAGCAGTAGTGTTATTAGCACATAAACTGGCGAGGCAGAAGAGACAATAACCTTCATAATAAAGATCAAAGATCGGTTTTACTTTCTTTCTATGTGGGGCTTATTTCTACTACAATGTACGAGGCACGTCACAAAATAAGTGTACTAGGGCCCTCGCGGGCAGAGGAAATTTATTATTGCTATGTTGGATACACTGCCGTGTAGCTTAGCTTCTATCATTTCCAGCGAGTCCAATTGCACGCCAGTACGAGCACAACTGTTGCCAAAATGACGTCTCCCGTGAAAGATGTCTATAAAAAAATCTGCCGCCAAGTACAACATTCGCAGTGCTAACCGTTATCTCGTTGTGAAGGGAAAATCTTCGTCTGAAGTTTTTAACGAGATCAAATCAGTTTATGTCGAAGGAGTTATGAATCGTAGCGTCTTTAAACGGTGATGTGAATTTGAAACCGGTTGTACTGATGTGCACGATGAGCAAAGGGGTTGGACTGATTCGCTTGTTTAAAAAATTGAGGAAGCTGTTCGTGGCGACCGTAAATTCACTTTGGATTAAGTTTTGGTGATGTTCGCACAAATCTCCAGATCTTTTCTGTACGAAACAAACAGAAACACACAGATTTCATAAACTGTGTGCAAGGTGGTTCCAAAACAGTTGACAAAGCAGCACAAATTGAATCTCATGTGGCCATCGCAACAAAGCAACTTTTGGAGTCATTCGGATGGGATGTTTTGAACCACGCCACTCATTCGCCTGATCTGGCGCTTTCATATTATCATCTGTTCACCTCGCTGATGATGCATATGGGTGAGAAAAAGTTTCAACTGACGAGAAACTGAAGGTGGAGGTGAAGAATTGGACAAAAGAGGTAGTGGCAGACTTCTTTGACCAAGACTTAAAAAAAAAAAAATAGATCCCTCGCCTCACTAAGTGCATCGAAAGAGATGGCGACTACGTGAAAAAATAGTTCACGTACGGATTGATGTAACCACGTAAAAGTTTTGTTTCAAATAATTTTTTTGAAACCTACAAAAATCTAATACACTTATTTTTTGGACGTGCCTCATATTTTATGTATACAAAGCCTTTCGATTGAGTCTTTTCCGCAATTGCCAGTGAGGAATGGCAAACCAATAATTATTATAGTACATGTATCTAATATAGTACATTAAGTCAGTACTTTTATAAATTAACTTTTCACAAAGGTATATCATTTTCTATAACGGCTCTATAAGTAGAAAATATTAAGTAGTTATCTTGACATGTCAGGATTTATTTTTATGACATGTCAAGATAACTACTTCATATTTATTTAGGATAACTACTTTGGATTTATTTTAGTTATAACAAGCAGTGGAGAAAAAGCAGAGGTGGTATGTTTTATTAGAATTTTCATTCGACATATCGGCTATATAAATGTTGAAATACAGTGAAGGTATATTGCCTAAAAGATTGCATTTCTATTTACATAATGAAACAAAACCATCGGAGAACTTGCCCGTAGTTACAAGAAAAGAAGCATGGAGAGGCTTTGCCACCGTCTCCAACTTTCTTAGAAAAATAAAAAAAAAATATTCCCTTATTTAGTATTATAGGGAATTTACACGAAAATGCTCAAAAACCGAGTTTATATATGAACAATTTTTAAACAATTTTCACGGGACAACTAGAACCCCACTCGACTGAGGGTATTCGAGACACCTTGAAGGTTTGCCCCCCTCCATAGCAGAAAATCCCTAAGTCCCCTCATGCTCAAATTTTCAGATTTGAATGCACCCGAAGTTCTCTTTGCACTTGTACATATAGAACAAGCAAATCCAGCATTATTGTATGTGAGCCACGATGGTCTTCAAATTTGGCCTCACATTGTGCTTCAGTAAGACAATAAGGAAATGCCGCAAAATTCACGTCATGAGGATTAACTTTCTGATAAATGAATTTATTCGGGAAGAAAGTAAAAGAGTTTTTTTAAAGTTTTACTAAAAACTCCTCCATATTGAAAATATTTAATTTCCATTAATTAACAATATCAAATCAAAAAGCAATCGCTACAAAGATTTAAATATAAGGATGCACTCATGCACACAGGTAATGACAGTAGACTAATTCACAGTGTTATCTAATTATTATAAAGACGCAGAACAGGTTTTTGACTGGATAAACTACATATTTTTCCCGTAAATACCGGAGTCTGTTACGCATTTCTTTATCATTATAAGCCGAAAAGAAGTTGCAACCGGGGCCGCCTCTACCATACGTGCTACACGTGCATTTGCACAGGGAAGCAAGTTTCAAGGGACGGCAAAATCTGTCATACGTAGTAGATTATTATTTAAAGAGAAAACAGACACAGCGAGATTGTATTTGCAGTGTTTAGATCTTTCTGAGTGCCAGTGTCCTTTCCATCTCCTTCGTTGTTCATGATAGGGTAGCATGCTTAAAATCGTGGTTTTTAAGATTTGTTCTTTCTGGAGAAAGGGACGGCAAATGATTCCCTTGCACAGACGGCAAATCGCCTAGTGCCGACTGTGGTCCCGACGAACTCATAACAGTCCTTTCGATTTCAGTTCAAACAAGTCGCCTCAATACACTATTTTATTTATTTATTTTGTTATTGTTGTTGTTTGGATTGGACCCATAATACATTCCTTTATGTCCTGTGACCCTTATCGACAACCAACACAACCAACACGAGTTCTTGTATAGAAGAAAGGGGCGAACCTGTTTGTAGACACCTCATTTCAAAAACAAAAGATAGGAAAAATAAACATTTTGCTGTTGGCAACTTACTTAATTAAGAAATTAAATCTTTCACTTCCAAAGCTATTCGTGTCTTGCTGTGTATAAAAAAGGTTTATCAAAAGTATATAAGCATCCACTTTCCAGTGATGGTATGTCTTGACCACTGAGAAACCAGAGACGGTATGCCTTCATCACTGAAGAACCAGAGGCGGTATGGCATACCACCGCATACCCTCTCACTTCGACCACTGATAAGAAGAGATAACTACGAGTATTATAGCATTCATGTTCACATTGGAATGAAATTGTTAATTGGAGAATGTATGCTAGTGCTAAATGTTGAAAGGTTGAGAAGAAATATAGAACGCAATATTTGTATAATTACGTGATTTCTGTAACTTGTGTTCATGTCATGTTAATTGCATTGTTCATATAAAATCGTACTTCATTATATCAAATGTACTTTTCTTTTCACAGATGTTACAGAAGTAGTACAATTATAATCGTATTGTAATTAAGTACGATCTTCATACATTTTTGTATTTGTAGAAATTATCGTTCACTTAATGTCAGCTATTCACCTGATATTTCTCTAATCGATATTAACTGTATTATACCATCCTAATTTTTTCATCATCTGGCACAGGTTTTATTTTCTACTTGACGATGATGAATATTTCATTTAAATGTGAGTAACTTATACGTGGTGGTTCAATTATCTCGCTACGCTCTTGTAACTTTTAAACTAAATTACAAAAGGCACTGAAATTTTGCACCTTTAAACTGTCGGTAGGGGGGGGGGGGCATCGTCTGGCATATTAGCTAATAACACTAGACTAACAGTATTGCCAATTCAACATAAAGTTATATTTTTCAAATGGCACTCTGTCAGGTTATTACAAATTGCAAATCTACATACAAAACTGAAACATACAATACCGCTGTATTTGTTGTTTACTTTGCAAACTAAGGATGCTACAGTATCACAAAAGTCCAAAAATGTCCCAATTTTGGAGGTCTCTACAACAGTAACAGTACGTTAGTGTAGAAAACTACGATTAGGATATGATGTACTTCTAATAAACAGAAACAAAGTTACAGGGAATTCAAATTTTGACTTTCTTCGAAGGGTTGTTTTGCGAAAAAGTGTTAAGTACCAGGGTCGCTCAATAAGTCCTTAGAAAACCCAAGAGATTGTGCTGGTAGTATGTAAAATGAATCGTTACTAGTAAACAGCACTCCTAACTAATCAGCTGTTAAGAGTTTCAGCTGTTTCCATTAAGAAGTTTCATTATTGTTGTCGATTGAAGTAAACAACTTTCATTTGTTTCTAAAAATGGATAAAAGTGAGTGTGGATTAAACATTTGTATTTAAAAGGGTTAACGCCAAAATAAAAGCGGAGTTGGATGAAGTTCATGGCGCATATGATCCTGTGTTTGCAACTGTTTACAATTGGGTAAATGTGTTTAAATGTGGTCGCACATCCACGAAGCTTCCGAATCTTGAACATCGTTCCGGACGCCCTGTGGAAGTGTCTACCCCCCAAATGATTGACAAAATGAACGATATGGTTTTAGTGATCGACGAATCAAAGTGCGCAAAATAGTTGAGGCCACAGCCATATCGCAAGGCACAGTCATTTCAATTTTGTATGAAAAATTGGGTGTGAAAAAGTCTCGGCAAGATGGGTGCCGCGTTTACTCACAGTGGAAAATACAAACGGAATCGTGTGGTCGACTCTGAGGCTGTTTTGGTGCTTTTCCGTCGCAATCCTGAGGATTTTCTGCATCGATATTACTGCTGATGAAACATTTATACATCACTACATTCCAGAGACAAAAGAAGAGTGAAAACAGTGGATTTTTGACGTCATCGTCCTAATAATACCTATTTTGAGGTGCTTCCGAAATCCTACTTTTTGGACAGCTTAAAAAAATTGGAAAAACGCTTACAAAAATGTATAGAACTGAAAGGAGATTATGTTGAAAAATAAAAAAATCTTCCCAAAAAAGTGTTTTTTTTCCTACTTTTTTCTAAGGACTTATTGAACGACCTTCGTATCAAATCTAATTATGTACATTCTTTTCAAAATACTATGTAAAGATCATAATCTAGTTAACAATAATTTGATATTTTAAACCATTCAGGAGATATGATGATTGTTGTTAAATTTGCCAATACTGCTCAAAATTATGTAGTTGCTTGAAATTCTTAAAATGAACGTTTCTTTTAAGTTTCTTTGAAATAAATTAAATGAAATCTTTGAGTTTTACGTCCCATGGTTATGCCGATTAGGCTTAAGGAGACGGTGATGATGAGTAATGAATGAAATGAAGAAAGTGGGAGGAAACAGGATAACTCCGAGGAAACCCACGCACACGCTATTTGTCCACCACAAAGTTCACTTGGCGAGGACTGGGACCGAACCCGGGACCCTAAGCACCAGAAGTGAACGCTCTACCACTGAGCCACCGCGGCTTATGTTTGTTTGATTTGACCAATAGTTGCGATTGCTAGAAGTTCTCATGATTTCGTGATTTTTAGCAGTATTTCCAATTTTAACATTATTTACCATATCTTCCGAACAATTAAAATATCAAATTTCTGTAAACGGCATTATGATCTTTACATATTTTGGAAAGAATCTCCGTAACTAGATGTGATACTTACCTCAACAGGTTTTCAAAATAAAGCAATTTTATGAAAATACATTCATACACTGCTATTGTACGTAACTCGCACTGTATCACCTATGGGAATAGAAAAAAATACCAAAACTATTTTTCACCTCTGTCATTTGTTGCATTAATCCTACGTCCTCCAAAGCTTCTATAACACGCAAATATCTAGCACGACTGCGCTGCAATATTCACGGGATATAAGTATGAGGAGGAGGTGTGTGCAGCACCCCCCGAACACAACAATCTATGCCAGACTATCAAAGAAAACTGACAATGACATGACTTTATTTATAGTATAACAGGAAATAAAATGCTCACTTTCTTGACAAAGACTTTTTTTTATTGAAAACACTTTCACTATCAATTTAAGACTGGTCGGAAGAGTCAGGTTCCTGTCCCTGGTCCGCGGGCTCGTCTGCTGAGGGTTATTCAGTGTTTCATGGCTCAATTGTGGTTCAGCCTTCACCTCACATACATCATCATCACCTGCAGTTTCACTGGGCAAAGTAGTAATCCGCTAAGACACCTCTTTCTTGCTCTAGAGAAATAAATCTACATTCTCGAATGAGTTGATTGTGTATATAAGATTATATGTGGGCAAGTTATATACTTTTCATCCAATAATGTTGGCGTGTCTTTGCAGTCATCGTATTGGATCCAATTGCCACGTCGATAACTAATGGCGGTGTAATGACCAATAATTTGTTCAATACTTCTGTTTTCTTTCGTAGAAGCTTTAAAATTAATAATTCCAGAGAGCGAATACTCTTCTGCCATGAAGGAAAACTTGATGGTTTTTGGCACATCTTTCAATAGAATACCATATCCTTGATCATCGCCGGAAAGTGAGTATATTTCAAGAATAATAAATTGCCCTGTAAAAAAAAATGTACAATGTTAGAAATTATTGTTACACATTAGCACTTCCAAAAATAATATGTTTGTACAAGATATCATACAGTAGCTGAAATGCCAGTTCTTCACATAAAGAAAATAGTTTTATGCAAAATACATGAACAACTATAACCTTCAAGGAAAGTGTAAACTCGCTAAACGCTGTAATGTCATCGGAACTGTTACCAATCATACCTATCAACGATTCCTTGCTATCTCGAAAACAATGGATTCGACACTAATCTCGAGCATTAGCCACGTACGCAGGATTTCATTTCGTTAGGATCCAAATCTTCTGGGAAGTGGGGTCCAAGTAGAGTTTAAGGTTAAATTTATATTAAAATTCGTAAAATTGCCCCTCAAATTAGGCTATATATACAGACAAGATCGGGTTTTGGGAGGCTCGGGACCCCCAAAACCTACCACTGCGTACCTCCCTCTCAAGTATTATTTACATTTTATTTTAATCTCTTCTCTATCCCCATCACGATGATACCTGAACTTGGGCTTAAACGGCATTGGGCCCATCACAGTTCATCTCATTGACCCCGAAAACTATGAACTTAGAGTTTTTGATTATTTTTACATATCACTTCAGAGTGGTTTTAAGGATGTGTTTTCTACAGTATTCCCCCCAACCGATTGTAAATAATATGTAAACTAAGTTTCGTTGAAATTTCTTCAGCCATTTCAGAACAATCAGGTGTATGCACAATATTTGAAAAAAGAATGGAACTTTGAATTAAATAAAAACCTAGCAGCGTCTTTAGTGTTACAACCCTTATCGAAAAGCAAAGCTTTCGGTGTTGCCACCGACATGCACAGGAAAAATAATATTTACACAAAATAATTCAAAAATTTGAATGATAGCAACCTGGAATGCAAACAAAAATACGAGCTGGTACCTTACTCATTCTGACTCTCATACCGATGAGGTTCAACTTGGATTTCAATTGGCACTATGAGTGTCATTATTCATCTCAGCGGTCCCGAAAACAATGACTTCGACAATAATTTGGAATTTTGGACAATTTATGATTCAACTCTTCCCTCATATGCTGGTGGATGAGCTTGAACTTAAATAGCATAAGAAGTGTCACTTTTCATCTCAGCAACATCGCAAACTTTGAGTTTGTCACCAATCTCGGTCAATTTTGACATTTTGTTTTCCGACCATCTCTAATCCTCCGTGCCCATGAAAGCTGAACTTGGACTTAAATGGCATCGGAAGTCTTACTATTCATATCCGCGACCCCGAAAACTATGGATTGGACACTAATATCTATCGTTTACGAATATTATACGTCACCCCCTGTGACTCCCTAGGGAGGTAGGAATATATTACCTCTACATTATTTCTTACAAGATCCTGAATATTTTTGTTTAAAATTGCTCGAAAAGTTTCAGAGCTATACCGGAACATGCATACATATAAACACTGATACACAGAGTGCGGATTACCGAGGCAATGGGAGTTTTTTCCCCTCAATCACATTTTGATCCAACCAAAGAAACCAACTGAATTATCCCCACCGGGGATGCTTGCATTCCCCCCAAAACGTGTTTAATATAATGACAAATTTCTCAGGTTTTTGTAATTTTAATCTGTTAGCTGTATTTCGAAATGAGCGATGTAAACTATTCACTTTTGGTCACTTTTTATTCCCTTCCCCTGTTTTATACATCATTCAGTTTAACTATATTATTATTGCTATAGTTGTTAGTTGCAACTGTACCCTCATGCCCTTCAGTTCGTCGTTGTTGGTGAGTTTGGACGTACGCATAAGAAAATCTATATGGATACACCCTTAGCGGTTCGCCAAGATGTAAACAAATAACCCGCACTTGGTATAGCTGTAGCTAAAGCTGTTAAGGTGTAATGAAATCGATGTGTGATGTAAAGATGAAACTTTACGTCTTCGATTATGTAACTGCTATAAGTAAAAGATTAAAATAGGGGAGACCAAGACCACCAATGTTAATGATGTGTAGCAGAGACCCCAAACTTTATTATGTGGGAGCATAACCTCTCAATAACTTCGTTTAAGTAGATCTAAATATTATTTCTTTTGTCTTATAAAGTTTATTGTAAATTGTGCAACATGAACTTAACATTGAATATGTATTTGAAATGTTCTATTTAGACACGCAACTTGGGTGGACTAAAAAGTTTCAATAATAAAGTTACAAGGGCGTATTTAATGTGAAGTGTATATATATATATCGTGTACTTCAATCGTTGCTTCCTAATTTAACACTAGAAGGAACAAACCGTCATTTTGACGATATCACTTAAAACAATTTTCTATATCTCATATATTTATTTGAGTTACGCAACCAAACTTCAGGACTTTTATTATTTTAAAGAGAGGTTTGATATATCATATAAGCATTGTGTGTCTATTTGAAATACATATTTTTGTTGTATACCCCTAGAATGACCATACCGTCAATTTGACTGCCTCAATACAAAATCTACATTTTGTTGTTGACGTGGACAGTTTTATAGGTTGTACGCTATATGGTAGTATCTTTGTTGGAAATAATACATTTTGAAATACTTTACATTATTTTTCCAATGAGTTTGGTATTTTATATATGATTTATTTCTGCTTTCCACTGCTGTAAAAGTAAAGTATATGGCACTTCTTTGAATGATGTTCTTCTTCAATAATGTTCGTATGTCTCTGGTAATACTGTTCTCTGTAGAAATAAAATTTTTCTTGAAGGTACATACGAATAATTACAAAAACAACATGAGACCTGATAAAATGTCACGTGATTTCTGAGATTTGAGTGAAAATGAATTTTGCTTGGAAGAACAACAGTGATATTACTTCAATGAAGGCAGCAGTAGTAGCGAGACATTCTGAAACGTACAGTTATTGAAGCTCATAGACAGCGTCAAGATTCTCTTTGGCTGCTGTCAATTGCTGAACCCGTATCATTTCTAGCAATATTGATATTTCGTGTAGCTTCAGATATACCCGTAAAGAAACTATAGAACTTAAGCTATGGACCAGTGTTTTACAGAAAGATTATGGAAAGAAAGACATTTCTTGAAATAATGAAGCATCTTCGATTTGATGAAAAGTGCCCTAGCAATTCAAGGCTGAAAGTCGACAAGTCTGCTTCATCATCTGTGTGGAACTTATTCATTGCGAATTGTATCTGGCAGTATAAAACCCACGAAAGTGTTTGTGTGGATGAACAGTTATTCCCTACTAAGATGAGATGCAAATTCAAATAATATGTGTCTGATAAATTTGGATTAAAATTTGGATGCTTGTAGATGTAAAGTCAAGATATTAGTAAATGGCATTCTCTCCTGGGAAAGGACCAAGAACGACGTCAGAACTTACAGTTATGCGAATATATTGTTCTGAATACGATGGATCCTTTTCTCAACAGAGAACTGAATGTTACTTGCGATAACTTTTCTTCCGGATCTTCGAAAAAGAAACAGACGACTTTGATTTGTAGTATGCGCCCAAATAGACGAGAACTTTCCAAAATGTGCTTGAATCAGAAAGAAAAGTCTATGTTCACTACAAACGCATATGAAGATAAAACAGGAATATACATAAATATAAAGACAAGAAACGATACCTGTATGGGTAACCTTGGTGGTTTCCAATCCGTCACATCCCTCTTGACAACAAGGCCGCTGTCCTTCTATTATTATATTCCTCTCAATGTCTGGAAAATTACCCTTTAAGAGTAATGATGTCTTTACTTGCACTATGGGTAATGCTTTTTTCCTCTCTGGACAACCATTTGCACATTTAGACACCTCCTCAAAAGATGGATATACGTCAAACAGTTTTCTACATAAAAAATCAATGGATACTTGGCATTCAACAAGAAAACAATTATTTTTTAACATTCTACCTGTAAATATTTCTTTCAATATCTTTGCGCGAAGCCTATACGATGAATTTCTAGCGCCGTGATGTGCCATTTTTAACCAAATCGAAGAATGCTAGATTTGCTTGACTGTGTACAACATCTCTAATATTAATATTATCAAAGTAGGCAGCAATAAACAGTTGTAGGATACTATCAAATGCACATGTGTTTGTAAATGTGTATACAGTTTTCTGTATTTTAACCCCTTTGAGAGACTTATCGTTACCATTTTTTATTATGGGTATCTTAGAAATACCGTCGGCTGCTAATAAAAATTCATTTCGAATCACAGTACTTCCCAAGTACCTGCCTTTGGATTGAGTATCTGTTGTTGCCAAACCACGCCAATCTTCAACTTCTCTTGTTGCAATTATTTCCTCAACATTGTTCATTACCAGACAATTGACGCAAATTCTCTTTTGGCCGTAGCCTTCTTCTCCAACCGGTGCAGAACATCCTTCCAGAGCATGAACGTATCTTTTGCAAGTATAACACGAATGCGCACCAGTTGGCTCATCTCCATTTTGACAAGCAGGACAATTTATTCCTTTTTCCATGTTAGCGTGCCCAACACCATCATTTTCATCAATACTCAATAATTTTTCATGCTCTGCATCATTTTCAATATTTGGCTCTTGGACTGTTGCCTGCCTTAGTTTCAGACGACCACTTATGAAATCCATATGTTTGCTTACGAATTCATCTGCACGCATAGGAGTTTTCTCTGCATTAAGCAGTACATTTTTTACTATATTAAAGTCACTTTCTGCTGAGGCACTGCTGGCTGGTATTCTACCATATCCAAATCTATCCCGGCATATGCAAGACCACATAGGTAATAACTTTACATCCTTCATAAGATGATCTGCAAGTTTCGGCAGGTAATGAGCATTTTCCCTGTCTCCCACCTCAGTAGCTACAATATTTTCTACTTCTTCGCTTATGCCGTTCGCCCATACACTCCATTTATTGACAGTATTGTTTTCATCCTCATCATCCTCGTCATTTTCAGTTTCAGCAGCATCATTTAGTGGCACTTCATTGGTTATTAGTTTTTGAAACTTCCTCTTGTGTGATTCACATTTCGTTTTTCCATTATTGACTGTTTCTCCTTCTGTTTCGCTTCGAGCAATAATTAAAATTCCTTTCAACATATTTCTTGCAGCATTGGTGTCTCTGCATAAGATTAATTGTCCTATCATACATAAATAAAACTGTTTTATGCGGGAGCGTAAATCTTTCAGAAAAGTGGCATATTTCTTTATAAAATGCGCCACATCTATGCGTACGTAACAATCAGGTAAATCTTTTTCCATGCATGCATCAGCATATTCCTCTAACGTAAAGTACTTTGTGAAAGCCCTTACTGCTCCTATTAATAGTGCACGTGAAAAATCGCACACAACTTCACGTGGTCTCGGGGCACCGTATCTTATCCACTCCATAAGTCAATAATGAATGGCATTTGTGTGGTGACTTTCCGATAACATTTGTGCCACTGGAAAAGTTCCACTTTTTGTGGAATTGGCGACACAATTGTACAGAAAAATATGTCCTGTCTTAGATTTATCGTATCGCTTTATTTTCTATATTATACCTCCAGTTGTGTCTATTTTAACTGAAGCTGTTTCATCTGAACTGTACGTTCTATATACCTCTATTTGAAAATTGGACCAATTGTGAACAATGAAGGGATTTAATCCAATGTTGTGAATAACATTGTTGTGTGAACTCAACTGCATGATGCCCAACGCTTTGATAGGGTCCTTGTGGAAATAATTACTCTGCATCTCTTCATATTTTGTTGTGCGCAAAACATTTGCTGAATACAAGTGAGGAGGTTCGACGGGATCATTTTCTTCCATCATATTTTCCGCCATTTCTACCCTATATTTCATTACACCGCATTCTTTTACTTTTTTGGGAACAGATTTTCTAATATGATTTCTCAAATATCGCTTTCCACAACGTCCTTCTCCTTCGATGTATTTACATTTTATTTGTGTTATTCTTTCATCTGTATTGTCAATAGCACATTTTTATTATGGAACCACATTTGCAGAATCCACATGCGAGGCCCAAATCTGCATTCCGTGTTAACCTGTGTCTTTTAAAATTGAAGCCGCAAGTTATCTTGGCACTTTCCCAAATTTTTTCATTAAATACATGCTGCCATGTTCCAGGTTGTAAAGTGACATATTCTTGCGTAGAAGCAGATCTATTTTTATCTTTTCGACGATATCTTTTAATCATTATCAAAGTATTAAAATCGACCTTTGGCATTGTGAAAGTAAATGATAATACTCCTGATATGGGTTCCGTGGATTCAAAAGAATCATGTAACGTCCATGAATCTGGTGTGAAATTTTCACTATTTACATCATTATGATTTACGCTACTGGGAGAAGTTTCATGTTGGTCATTCTCCCCATCCGACCGTGGAGGGGAAGAAACAGGAGGTTGATCACTTAATTTAATTCTAATACCGAACCTATCGCACACTACAAATGTATATAGAGCTCCTCCGTGGCTAAGCGGTTAGCGTACGCGCCTTTGGCGTGGGAGACCCGGGTTCGATTCCCGGTGGGAGCTCATGTGGTTCGGATTCCACGTTAATCAGTAGGTTCACGTCTCATATAGCCTCGCTGCTGAAAGGGACGCTAAACTAAAATCAACTCAACTCAACTACAAATGTATATATAGAAGAAGGCGTCACTTGATTTTCTAACTCTTTAGCTATCGTGACCCATATCGCATTACATTTGGATACGATTTTATGATTTTCAAGTATTATTACATTTTTGTATTTGAATAAAATTTCAAACATGCGATTTTTGTCGATCTTTACTGGTCTTCCTCTTCCAGTCATGCTAGTTAAAACATAACTCGCATCAATTTAAAATAAGCACTGCACCACAACTGAGTAAACTGTCCACTGCACTATAACAGCAAACTATACACTGTACTTTTCTACATTATGCACTAATAGGCTTCACTTACAAAAATGAACGTAACACAATGTTTTCCACACAACAACAAAAATTTATATACTAATATGACTTTAAAATATGTCGACGCACACGAGGCTTTTGCATTTCCGTTCTTTGTGCATGAATAGCCGTGAAGATCATGAAGCTGTCTCACTACTACTGATCCACTATGAGTTTGTAGTTAGCCAATCAAACCCGAAGTCCGACACGACGTCAACAATTGAAGTTCTTTAAGTATATAATTACAATGTTCTTGCAAGTCACTAATATATTATCGAAAATGTTCTTTCCTCTCAGAACTTCATTTACTGCATAAAAGATATACGATTCAAGAATATTTAATTGTTGGTTGATTTAATACGACCAGTTTTCATTTTTGAAAGAATACATTATTTCGTTATGTGTTATATCGATTATTAACTGATATACTTCTATTCATTTCTATGCAAATTACTTTTGAACACAATAGATACTAAGTTTTCAGTTCATACTTCCAAATAATGAAAATATAAGCAATCAGTATTTTTGTATAATCTAAAATTATACAATACATGTTTCAAAAAAGGAAAAAAACAACTTGTAAAAAAAGGCAAAATGCAAGCTTTAAAACAGCCAAAATATCAAAAAATGGTAAATATGTTAAGAACGTTTATAAATTTTCTATATAACGCTGCTAATTTTCCTAATGTATCCTGAATGGATGTTTTATAATTATGTCTGTATACTTCTTTTACCAAACCAGAGAATTGGATATATGAGGAGCAAACTTCTTCGAATTTTATTGTAGCTCTTCACACCCACAATATAAGTATAGATTTAAGTAATAAGCTTCAAAGAAGGTAGTTCTAATTAGCCCATATATAGACCAAAAATTCTGGCGTTTGAATTTTTTCCATTGGACCACTGTAACTGAATTGGAGGTTCTACCTTGATATCAAGCTGGACTCGCCAAATTTGATTCATATTTCCCGCTAAACAGTAGGACCCCAAAAATTGGGATTAGAACAACTAATTAGCCAATAAATAGCCCATAATTCTGGCGTTTGAACTTTTTCGATCTGACCATTGTAACCATGGGGTTCTAGTTACATATCAAGTTAGACTCGCCCATTTTGAATCGAATTTCCGACTAAACAATAGGAGCCCAAAAATTGGAATTACAGCAGCTAATTATCCCATTAATAGCCCATAAATCAAGCGTTTCAATTTCTTCGATCGGAGCATTGTAACCATATGGGGGGTTCTAGCTTGATATCAAGCTATACTCGCCAATTTTGAATCCGATTTCCTGCTAAAAAGTAGGAGCCCAAAAATTCTGATTAGAGCAACTAATTAGCCCATAAATAGCCCACAATTCTGGCGTTTGAATTTTTTCGATCGGAGCATTGTAACAATATGGGGGGTTCTAGCTTGATATCAAGCTATACGCGCCAATTTTGAATCCGATTTCCCGCTAAAAAGAAGGAGCCCAAAAATTAAGATTAGAGCAACTAATTAGCCCATAATTCTGGTGTTTGAATTTTTTTAATCGGACCATTTTAACCATATGGGGGGTTCTAGCTTAATATCAAGCTAGACTCGCCCATTTTGAATCCGATTTCCCGCTAAACAGTAGGAGCCCAAAAATTGGGATTAGAGCTACTAATTAGCCCGTAAATAGCCCATAATTCCTGCGTTTCAATTTTTTCATTCGGGTCATTTTAACCGTATGGGGGGTTCTAGCTTGGTATCAAGCTAGACTCGCCCATTTTGAATCCGACTTCCCGCTAAACAGTAGGAGCCCAAAAATTGGGATTAGAGCTACTAATTAGCCCATAAAAAGCCCATAATTCTGGCGTTTGAATTTTTTCGATCGGACCATTTTAACCATATGGGGGGTTCTAGCTTGATATCAAGTTCGACTTGCTTACTTTGAATCCGATTTCCCGTTAAACAGTAGGAGCCCAAAAATTGGGATTAGAGCAACTATTTAGCCCATAAATAGCCCATAATTGTGGCGTTTGATTTCTTTTTATCAAATCATTTTAACTGTATCGGGGGTTCTAGCATTGTATCAAGCTAGACTCGCCAATTTTCAATCCGATTTCCCGCTAAACAGCAGGAGCTCAAA
Organism: Thermobia domestica; assembly: GCF_964235325.1. Taxonomy (NCBI): domain Eukaryota; kingdom Metazoa; phylum Arthropoda; class Insecta; order Zygentoma; family Lepismatidae; genus Thermobia; species Thermobia domestica. The sequence goes on from NC_137460.1 coordinate 140,173,737, forward strand.
AATTGGGATTAGAGCAACTAATTAACCCATAAAAAGCCCATAATTCTGTCGTTTGAATATTTTTGATGGGAACATTCTAACCAAAACCATATTGGGGGTTCTAGCTTGATATCAAGTTAGACTCGCCTATTTTAAATCCGATTTCCCAATAAACAATAAGAGCCCAAAAATTGGGATTGGAGCTAATAAGTAGCTCATAAAAAGCCCATAATTCTGGCGTTTGAATTTTTTCGATCAGACCATTCTAACCATATAGGGGGTTCTAGCTTGATATCAAACTGGACTCGCCTACTTTGAATCCGATTTCCCGCTAAACAGTAGGAGCCTAAGAATTGGGATTAGAGCAACTAATTAGCCCATAAATAGCCCATAATTCTGGCCTTTGATTTTTTTCGATCGGACCATTCTAACCATATGGGGTGTTGTAGTTTAATATCAAGCTTTACTCGCCCACTTTGAATCCGATTTCCCGCTAAACAGTACATGCCCAAAAATTAGGATTAGAGCAACTAATTAGCCCATAAATAGCACATAATTCTGGCGTTTGAATTTTTTCGACCGGACCATTCTAACCATATGGGGGGTTCTAGCTTGATATCAAGCTGGACTCGCCCACTTTGAATCCGATTTACCGCTAAACGGTAGGAGCCTAAAAATTGGGATTAGAGCAACTAATTAGCCCATAAATAGCCCATAATTCTGGCGTTTGAATTTTTTCAATTCGACCATTCTAACCATATGGGGTTCTAGCTTGATATCATGCTGGACTCGCCCACTTTGAATCCGATTTCCCGCTAAACAGTAGGAGCCCAAAAATTGGGATTAGAGCAACTAATTAGCCCATAAATAGCCCATAATTCTGAGATATGTTTCGGTCACTTTGGTGTTGGTGGTTGGTTTAACTTGACATACGTCAAATTTACTACACTATGTACGAGAGGATATTACTATGCACAACACAAAATAAGCTACAACGACCAGGAACGTATTATTACGATGAATACACTGAACAGAACATCTCAGTCAGAAAATTACAAAGGAAAGAGGTTAAATATGGCAGCACGAAATCCGCTATGACAAATTTCTATTGCAATGAAATATAGGACAACGACAACCACATGTTCCGCCATTCATTCTTCCCGCTCAACCACATGAAGAAAAGCGATTTTTTCAGCCTTCATACACCGCTTGCACGAAAGCAAACTCAAGGAAGAAGAATACGAACTATAAAGGAATTAATTATCTCGCTCTGTCTCTCTACAACCTCTCTTTTTGTATTAAACTGCAAACGACAAAGTTATATATATAGATATAGATATATATAGATATATATATATATTGGGTATTGCAAAATAAGTGTTACTACTCTTGGGAGGTGACTAATGCTACTGAGACAAGAGAAAAAGTTTTCTTGAACTTTCGGCTATCGAGCATAGTTTCGGACCTACAAGGTGCCGAAAGCGTGTGAAAATGACTTTCAGACGTCAATAGTTCGAAAACTATCCAACGTAAAGAGGACGGGTAAAAATTCACCGAAGAAGTAATACCTGCTGTATTGAATTTTTCATGTTTCACAATCCTACCATGCACGCGCAAGGGATTCCCCAAAGGAACGTACGGAGTCCCGGATAATCTGTCAAATGAAAATTGGTCTAAATGGATATGAATTGATATGGTTTCTATCAGGTAAGAATAATTCGTTTGTAATAAGTCGATATCTTTAAGAAATATAAAATGGCGAACACCTTCATGCCTGTTGTGTGTGGTTGCATAATCGCCAGGTACGGATGCTGGTCAACAGTGACGTTCTGAGTATTAAGTGTAGTGAATTTGTAATCAAATGCTCTAGAAAGACATCTTGAGTGTCGGTAGAGCACAACAGATGAAGCAGAGTGATTCACATGTGACGAAACACATAACGAAAAATATCCAGAAAAAATGCACTCATACTAAGTTAACGTGAGATTAAAGCGTCGGAAATGTAAGGAATAGCATCAAGAACATGAAAGCCATTGCCAATTCACCAATAATATTCCATCAATCCGAAGCAATATGATCACGGTTGGAGACCAATAAGAATGCAACAACTTAGGCCAAGTTGAAATTGTGCAAGGGTACTCACTAAGAAACTGGGTAAAGTAAATGAAGGTCACTAGTGAGATCGCATGATCAATATTGAAATGTGGCTAATGTATGTGTTGATATCAACATGTAGCTAATGGACAAATGTGAACATGTCCCACTATTGCTGCGACACTGTACTACGTGTGAGAACTATGAAAATAACCTTGTACATTCTGCTATTACATCTGGTGCAATTTTTGGTTGAAGGTATTTAGAACACGATTGTATCAATGTCCCTCTTTGTTTGAGTCATTGTCCCTTAGCCGACACATATGAAAAGAAATTTCTTAATCCATGGTTCAAATTCTGGTAGAGCTTGAAAATAACAAACTTGCATCATGTGCCACGTCTTCTCGGACATATGGAGTACTCGAAATATAGGATAATACCTCCAGAAATTCGTATCTTACACACAGTGCACATGCCAAGACAAAGACGAAAATGAACCAATTTGGAATATGTAACACTACAGCTGGAACACCATACATATGGAAAATAAAACGACATGAGAAATAGGAAGAAATGTCTTAAAGCTCTGATTGCTTACAACCTTGCAGTAGGAGTAACAAAATGAAACACAAATGCATGTCGGGAGGCTGTACAAGAGCGCTTGCAAAACAAAGTGGGTACTCCTCAAAGAAATGAATACAGAGAAAGTGAGGCTTCCTCGAGCCTCAGGGCTAGAGCGCTTGCTCTCGCTCGTGTGATCGCAGTTTTCAATCCTACTGGGAGCCCACGGCCTCAGATTGAAGACCCGAGTATTTATTTTCCTATTTTTCGCACGTAGAACGGTGTCCCAGCAATAGTGGGACATGCTGACATTTGTCCTTTAGCCACATGTCTATATTAACACACACATTGGCCACATTTCAATATCGATCATGCGATCCCACTAGTGACATTCATTTAGTTTACCCAGTTTCTTAGTGAGTACCCTTGCACAATTTCAACTTGGCCTCAGTTGTTGCATCTTTATTGGAATGAAATCATGCACATCATATTGCATGGGTTTGAGGGGATATTATTAGTGAATTGGCAATAGATTTCATGTTCTTGATGCTATTCCTTACATTTCCGACGCTTTGATCTCACGTTAACTTAGTATGAGTGCATTTTTTCTGGACATTTTTCGTTATGTGTTTCGTCACATGTGAATCACTCTGCTTCATCTGTTGTGCTCTACCGACACTCCAGATGTCTTTCTAGAGCATTTGATTACAAATTCACTACACTTAATACTCAGAACGTCACTGTTGACCAGCATCCGTACCTGGCGATTATGCAACCACACACAACGGGCATGAAGGTGTTCGCCATTTTGTATTTCTTAAAGATATCGACTTAATACAAACGAATTATTCTTATCTGGTAGAAACCATATCAGCTTATATCCACTTAAATCAATTTTCATTTGACAGATTATCCGGGACTCCGTACGTTCCTTTGGGGAATCCTTTGCGCGTGCATGGTAGGATTGTGAAACATGCAAAATTCAATACGGCAGGTATTACTTCTTCAGTGAATTTTTTACCCGCCCTCTTTACGTTGGATATTTTCCGAACTATTGGCGTCCGAAAGTCATTTTCCCAAGCTTTCGGCACCTTGTAGATCCGAAACTATGTCCGATAGCCGAAAGTTCAAGAGAACTTTTTTCCTTGTCTCAGTAGCAGGAGTCACCTCCCAATAGTTGTAACACTTTTTTTGCAACATCCAGTATATATCCATATATATCTATATCTATCTATCTATCCATCTATCTATCTATCTATCTATCTATCTATCTATCTATCTATCTATCTATATATATATATATATATATATATATATATATATATATATATATATATATATATATATATATATATATATATTTCTTCTTGCATCAATGGTAACCTACAATTTACAAGTACAAAGAAGGATATCGTTTTTGCTTGCGTTGAAAGAAGAGCAACTCCTGTATGGAACAGCTCACGACAGTTAGTACTGTATGGCTGCTACAGAAACTGAAATATTGAATAGAAAAGGTGATTATATGTAATAAGTTCAAAGGAAGAAGCAGCTACTGTAGTATCCATCAGGAGCTCATGTTAGCGTTGAGACACATAAGAAGTAGAACTCTAGTAAATGAAACACAAAACTAAATTCTAAGATAATGCCGGCTTTTAAACGTTTGCATGATGTTATGGAATAGTGGCGGGTTTGTTGATGCAGCTGAGAAATCCTAAGTAACGAAGTGAAGGATGAAGGACGAAAGTATCTACTTGCGAAATTGTGCAGTTATTTTTTCAGGAATTCCTTGGTCTCTGAGAGAAAACCATGGAAAACCTGAAGAGATCTCATCGCATTTGGGCTGCCATGGGATGGAACACAACGGATGAAAATCTTGTATGGTATTTGTCCGATGTTTTACGCAGTCGTACCAAGCGAATGCCAGGAGGGTACCTTCAAACCATTCCTTGGTAAACAAGTTATTGCTATGTGTCGTTTTGCATAACTAAAATAATTGGCAATAATTATTGCAAATGCAAAGGATGGTACCTCTGGGCATTGAATGGTTTCATAATAATATTGGAGTAGAATTTGTGGGACGGTAAATTTCGGATTTCATAATCACATTTAACATGAACGGATAAGACTTTACCTATGGAATGAAAAGTGATGATTTTTTTTTTCGAAATTTGACAATCGAAACCAATTTCCATTCTGACAATATGTGACGTTGACAATATTCGCAACTAGAAATCAATATACAACAATATCAATTTCAACTTATTTCTACAATTTTGAGGAATATATTGGATGAAACCGTGGTAATAGGATTTAAATACATATTTCAAATTCTTGGAAAAGATTTGTAGAACAATATGTCACAATTAATACATATCGTCTCAATTCTAGGTAATGGTGCATTAAAAATAGCATATATAAAAAATATTAGGTGTACTTGTGTTATGGGATGCTGTTGATATATATTTTAAAATAATCAATTTAATAATGAAACCACTAAGAAATTGACTCTGAGAATCTTTATTTAATTACTGCATGAGACCATTATCTGTTTAAGGACAAAATGCTGAAAGTGAAAATTTGTTTCATTTAGGTTCTTGATCAGTATGTGTCCAACAGGAAAATAAGGAGGATACTGAAGTTATCAAGTTCTTTTTATGTAAGAGAAGCAGCCGAAAACCATCATTATATATTCTTTTACAAACATAAGTGGTTCTCAAGATGCTTTTTTTGGACTTTTTGTGAACATCGTAAAACTACTTTCGGTGTTATATAGATCCGCTTGGTGAATGGTTATGGAAATTTGAAATTCAACTGTTTATATTTCATACTATTGATAAGGAGAGAAATTTAAATACATTAGAAACCATGTCTTTTAAAATGGTTCGAAATGAGTGATAGCCAGTGGCGCACTATGGCGCCACCCCTAGGCACGATTCGGTCAGGCGCTCTTTTGTTTTTCGCGAATATATTAAACGTCTCAACGTAATAGTTTTTTTTTAATTTTCTGTCATTGGCACGCTTTTATTCATAACTTTGTCCAAGAAAAGCATAATGAAATAAATTGTTTTGAATTTTTATTAATAGGTTTTGAAATGAAAAAGATATTTTCCCATTTAGGCAAGAGTGTATATGAATAAATTAATCAATTGACGCAATACGTAAACTAAAACCATTAGTTACCGTTGCTGTTTGCTGTGAGGGAAAGTCGCGGTGTTTGCATAGCAAAGTCGGGCTAGAATTTTCTGCCATCAAAATGTTGAAATATGGCTGATTTCTCTTTCCGAACACGAAATTCGACTTTATGACATCTTCAGTAAAATATGGCCCTTGTACTTAAATAAATGATATAAGATTAGGTTAGTTAAGGTGGTATTACTGATGGACGGTGTATTGTAACAATATGGTAATTGTATTTACGTAAATGCTACAATTGATACAAAACAATACAAAATACTATTGCCGATATCATAAGAATGTTTGATTTCGAATTACTAAAGAGAAACAAGCATTAGCTCAAGGTTTTTGTGCCTTAAAATTCTGGCCTTATTGTACTATTCAAAGGCAATGCTAGGGCCCTACCCCTATAATTAATAAATGTGTTTAGTTTATTTTATTTTTCCTAGACTTCTATGTCCTACTATTTTCCAAAAACATATGTTTCAAAGAAATAAAATCGTAAAATAATCACAAAACATCAAACACAATGCAGTAAAACTGATAAATATTACAACTTTATTGTGCTTTCTGTACACTCACAGCAGACTACAACTACTATAGGTAGTAAATCCATCGGACTGACTACGTCAGAAAATGCGATGTTGCCTTATTCACTTCGTGGCTATAAAGAACGCTATGCCATAGCCTTTTATGTTAAAGGCTGGCACCAGGGGCGCCATAACCGTAAGGGGGCAGCTGACCCCTGAAGTTTTCATAGAGGACAAAATACTGATTTTGCCCCTCCACTCTCAGACTGTAAAAACATCATGCAAGACTGATTATATGAACTATTTTTTATGATAATGTGAAGAAAATTTTCTATTCCAGATTCATCTTTCTTTAAGAAAAAAGAGATCAGAGGCTTTTTCTGTCATGTTAGACAAAGATTTAGGAAAAAAGAATTGAAAAGTCTATGTCCATTGGTGTACACTCTCAAAACACATCAAGTTCTTTATGAATTGTTGTATTTGATTCGTCGAACGAGATTTTAAAGTATAAAAAAGATAATAGTTTAAATACGGAACAGGATATTTAAATATATTTTTTTATAAATTTAAATTATTATTACAAAAAATATCAAGAGTCCAGTAAGTTTTATAGTGAGGAAAAATTTATCCCTTGTGAGCACTAACGAATGACAGTATGAAGGATGTTCTTGCTTGAAGAAAGGATAGGGCGGGACACGTTCACAAACGTCAGCAAGGACCTTTCCGACAGGGATGTATGCAGGGCTGGGTCCTTGGGGTCAGGATTTTCTCCGAAAGCCCGACTTTTCTGTATATTTAGTTAATATAATCTATCCTCGTGTTGAATGTGAATTTACCCTTCTACTTCCACTTCGTATCTAAATCTGAAACTTAAATCCTAGAGACGTTTACATAATATAAATAAAATATGTTTACTAATTGCCTAGGGTAATTAGCAAACAAATATAACTTAATCTTAATACCCAAGGTTCAGGGAATTTTGTATAAATTAGGCTTTTCCAAGTAGACTGTATTTTATTCAGGAATCAAAAAATTCTCTTATCGGGATTAAAGATACTTAATTAAAAGTTTTGAGTTCTCTAATTTGTTCAGTTAAAAAAAATAGGTACACCCCTAGGTATAGAGGTCTCCACCTACTTAAAGCCTTAAATTCTCCTTGCTTCAGTCCGGAAGCTTTCCATACAAGAATAACTAAAATTTCCCTAAAAGAGTTTCTGAACATGCGTCCTTGTAGAAGCCATCATGAACCTCGAAGTTTCTAAAGACAACCCCAACATTCTGAGCACTGTTTGGCCTAAATCCCTAATTCAGGTATCGCACTTTCTCGGACAAACCTTCAGGAAGTTAAACTAACTAATAATCATTAATAAGGGAAAAAGGAAATAGGGAAATTTCCTTCATCTAGAAATAAAGCACCTTCATTCAGGCTCGGTAATAGGAAGCAATCTCAAACCCACAGCCTGTCATCCCCTTACGTGAGGAATCAGCTGTGTAAAATAATCTAACCCAGCTAGTCAAACACAACTAACTGTAAAAAATACTTATTCGGCTCCAGTTTCCATAGCAACGGCCTTCCCTAAAATTCATTCAAAATTCCTGTAACAGCCAGCGCCCAAGGACGTTGCCTACAATAAATCTAATGGTCCCTACAAAATACATTTCTCTCAAAATTCCTATCCAGGTATCGCACCTATAGCCTGAAACCCAAGGACAAACTAACCAGAATTTAAATATTCCGATTCGTATTCCTCCAATACAAGTTTAAAACTTGGTCCTACCCACAGCCATCTCCTCGACTGCACCCCTCTTCTGACTTAAAAAAAAAAGTCGCGAAGAAAAACGAGACCTTTGGAGCACGGAGGCTCCTCCCGAAATTCCGTCTCGACTCTTTGAAAAGAATCCAGAATCTGCCATCCCTCTGTTATTTCCCTTCTTTCTTATATATGATTTTTACAACCTCGCCTCTCCGCAACAACGAGAGAAACTGTCGTTCTGCTTAGCAGTGTTTCAAACTGAACTAGCTAGCTACTACAACAAACTTTAGCCTAACTTGGAAATATTTTCTCTAAATCTGTAAAAGATATTTTCAGATTAGCATATATATATATATATATATATATATATATATATATATACTAGCAGCGTTCACCCCGCTTCGCTGCGGTCACCCCGGAACGCAATAAACTTTGTTACTTAGATAATTTTTACTTTTTCGCTTTCAAGTGATATGATAAAAACCATAGAAGATTGCAGTAAATCTTAACATTATATCGCCTGTCATTTATGTTAACCCGCCCCGCTTCGCTGCGGTCATCCCGGTGCTGGCATATTGTAAAAGTGTCTGTAAAAATAAGCAAATCAATTAAAAAATTTTAAACAGAAGATTCAAGCTATTTTCCGCTGTATATCGCCTGTCATTTATGTTAACCCGCCGAGTGACACGGTCATGCGGGTTGCATATAAATACGTTTATTTTTACCTATGATGAACTAACAAAGGATTTGTGGACATCTGAATGGTCAATTATCTCAAGACACTGGTAATTAAAAATTAAAGTGATATGATAAAAACCATCTAGGGTCCAAATCCTAATAACCCCCCAAAAATGAAAGAAATTGGTTCAGCCGTATTAGCGTGATGAGCGGACAAAGGATTTTGTACGTTCTCTTTTATATATATAAATATATATATATATATATATATATATATATATATATATATATATATATATATATATATATATACATTCAACAATACATAAAATGAACAACAGGAAATATTGCCAACCTACTCAGTTCGTGCCTTGAAATGGGGATGCAATAGTTGAACTGAGCAGATCACCTTCCACTCACCATCTAGAATGAGTGGGTACGTTGCTGTATTTTATGCGAGAGGTTATTGCGTTAAACATTACGGGGATTAAAGGAAATGACAACTCATAAATTCAATTGATAATTAACAGTTATATTTCTAATTAGACTGTGTTGCTTGTGTAAATGTCGTGGATAAAATCAGATATCTAGAAACTTTGCCAGAAGAGCAACACATACCAAGCATTGAGCATTTGAACACTGAATTCGAAGTCACACATACCTTGATTGATGTCTTCGGTCGATGATCGCTGATGGTGCTCTCCTGGGTTGAATATTAGGTGTCGATATCGCCAAGTTGATATCGTAGATGACAGATGTCTCTCGGGTTAAAACCTGGTCCACATTGGAGACGGCTTCTCAATCCAATGTTCTTGTATAACTAACGTTGGATGTTAGTTAGTTGAAAATCATCGCATTGGGACTCCAGTCTCAACGTTGTAATTAAATTAGTACTTTCAATTCACCTTCAGAAACTTTACAGTATTCAACTTCTACGTCTAACTACTCGGTACTACTCGATGAACAGGCTCTGTACTTCTCTCTGAATAGGCTCCGTACTTCCCCTCTGAATAGGCTCCGTTCTTCTCCATCTAGAGACCTCCTGTCCTCTGGTTTTGTTTGAGAATTCACTCCAGGAATTCGGTGGCGTCGTCTGACGTCAGGCACGTGTGTCCTCCTTTCTTTGGAAAAACAAGTTTCTTCCTCATTTCGAGAACAAAAACTGCAACACTTGGAATGCTCTAATCTCATGATTCTAGACAATTTCTACATATCCGTGAATGTGTCTCGTGTTCACAAACATTGTACAAATGCAACTCATGATTTTACAAATTGTTATTGCCGACGCATTTTATAAATTTATTTCCTGCATTCGCAGACTACAAATTATGTGATATTGTTTGTTTTTATTCGCTGACGGCAAAATAGTATAATTTCATAAAACTTACATTGACATAAATCATATCTGTTATTTTCCTTCACCAAACAACAATTTTAATATCTTACATAAATCCAATATTCTCAAAATAAATTAAAATTAATCATTAAATTATAAACTTTGTTAACTCAAAATACTGGCTCTGCCACAATATATACAGCAGAGCGTAGATTATCCGAAGGAATTGGGGGACATGGGTGTTCGGAAAACTGGTTTGTTCGGATAATCGAACTGTACATGTTTATTTGCCAAAAAAGAAGTACTGTACAGTAAATTTATTCATAGAAACAGGCATCTCTTTAAGTATTACAAAGTAACGTACAAAGGCAACTTTAGTAGGAATATATAGTATGTGGTACAGTTTATTAAACAAAAATATGTACATATTACATACGCATTTTGCATGAACAATACAAACAATACACAAAATTAACGTTTAAAAAAATCCTTTAAGCGAGCGAGTACACAGTTCGGTTAAGAGGTCGTTCGATTGACCGACGTTCGGATAATCGACGCTCTACTGTATATCTATATAAAAGATTAATAAGTATATACCATGTTCTTTCATGTTTTTACCAGCGCTGGCACTTACTACTAATTATATATGTATTAATACAACCAAAGAAAAAATATGAATATTAAAATACTTTAAATATATGTAGATATAGACAAACTAGCAATGAGCCTGAAGGTGCTCATTGCAAATGTTGACCCTTGAAAACACTTGAACCCCTTCTGAAATAAATTCCTGCGTACGTACCTAACTTCCGAAGAGAATTTACAGCGAATAAGCTTGTTTTCGTGAAAGGGGGCTGCGGGGTTTCGCGTTTTGCAAGTTTCGTTCTTCTGTGAAAACATTTACTGTTAACATCATAATATTGGTAATGATATTTCCTGAATAACTACTAAACATTTTTATATTAAAATTGCAAGCATAGGGTGAACTTAGACATATAATATATGACTTTTGGACAAAAAATGTAAAATAAAAATACAGCACTGGATGTAATTATTTTCACAAAAATGAGTAACCTATATTCATTCTCAGGAAAGTAGCAACAGTCTATTGTAGCGGTTTCGGAAAGGACTGTATGTAAGCAGTAATTGTTATCTCTATGAACTAATTATGTAGCCTACGAGTAGTATGTAAAAATATCAGAATCAATATTTTTCATTATCATTGGGTAACGCTATTGGAATAATTGCAACAATCACAGAAATCGAGAATACTACTTTTTCTTAAGTAAAGCTCTGTAATATTATTGAACAAAAAGAAACAAATGGTAGGAATCAGAAAAATTGTCATTGCATAAATATATACAGTACAGATGTTTTTAAAAGAATATTTTAAAATTTAGAAATTATATAGTATACTTGTTTGTAGTTGCGTTAGTGCACCAACCGCGTTGGTGTAATACTGTTTGTTTTGGTGTTTCTCTTCTATGAATTTTGTTTTTCCCATGTTTGTGTGCTTTTTTATACAAATACGGTATAATGTCTTTAGGCACAGAATGTCCTATATCTATCAATTTATTTTCTTCGTATTACCCAAGATACACTAAATCAACAACATATTCTCTTTTCAGCATATGCAACAGCTCTTCTAAATTATAAAACGGGGTAGAAACATTTCCTTTATGTTTAATTCTTAGATTAAAAATCAAAATATAGGTATTTTTCTAAATGATTTTCTGTTTGCTGTGAACCCAATAATTGTGATTATAGAATATTGCAAACATTATTTTTATTAGTTTATCAGCCCCATAAAGTCGATAACGAACAATCATGGCGCAGTGATAGCGTAAACCGAGGCTGGCTATTGTGACTGAGGTTATTTCACAGTTTCCATCAGGTAAATGCTGGGATGGTACGTTCTTTAGGGGCTGTGACTTCCTCTTCTAATTACTTCTTCCTTCCTCTCTTTCTTCCACGGGTTGTGTGCTCGCCGAGGGACGTCATCCTTTAGTCACGTGATGGGCTTATATAGCCAAATTTGCTGAAGGGCCCATAGAAATTAAAATTCTATTCCATACACAAAGTCGGTGGTCTAATAACTAGTTGGCGAACCTTAGCACAATTTTTCAGAGCACAATTATGATTCACCTAGTTGAAATTTTGGTTCACGTGATATTTGTGTTTGGGTTCTTTTATCGTTGCTTTACCAGCATAATAAAAAGAAAATGAACACTGATCAAATTCTCGAAAGGAGCTCTCAGCTTACGCATTAACGATCGCCTAAACCCCCTAACTACCCAAATCACATAACGTTCACTTAGGCATTGCTGCAAATCAGTGACAATGAAATAAAAGAGTTAACTTCGCGTTACTAAATCGTTTCCTGTTTATGTAGGAATACATGGAAATGCATATGCTAGACCTGTGTTCCTTACTTTATGTCTGACCGAGAAGAACCCTTTTTGACACATTATCAACAAAGAAAGTGTAGAAAATACTAATTTCCCTGGTTGTTTATGAAAAACTTCACTAACAACCATTGCCAACATTGATACAGGACGTTCACAACAAAAGTCTCTCAGAATTCTCTGCAATGTACCTCACTTGAAGTACAGGATTCCACAAGCACCTAGAAGCAGCAAATTGAGGAAAGCGTCTGGCAAATTGCGACAAATTTCCCCAACACTCCCTTACAGGACTTACCTAAAGAACTGGATGAAAGATCTTGTGTAACCGATCACGGGAAAAGATTTGAAATTCCTGTTTTAGAAAGTAAAACTCAGCCGACTAAGGATTTCAATTTTTCATAAACTTCACACAGATCTTATCGCGCGGAATGGTTTCATATATTCCCTGGTTACATTATAATACAGCCAGAGATTATGTTTTGTGTTTTGATTGTATAAGGCATATCATTTGACAGGTAAAATGCTGATTCAAGGAGCTGAATTGCCTTTTCTCGCCATAGGGTTCAAGAATAGAAAAAAGGCCACAGACAAATCAAATTCATAGCAAATTCGAAAAGCACATCCGAATATCTGAATATTTATATTATTTGAATATTTTCTGTCATGTACAGAAAATATTTTCTAATTATTTTGTCATTTAATATTACAAGTCGACACCACAGGGGACACTGTAGAGTATAAGAGGAGAAAAAATAAATTATCTTGGACACACCACATTCAATACGTAATTATGCCAATATTTGATGAGACATGATATGGAGGAACAATAACAATCGGAACAAATCACATGCATTTTGTGACAAATATTTATAATGGAACTCCTAAAAAATACATTAGAATAATTTCTTACAAAAGTATTAAAATATACGAAACTTACAAACACGTGTATATAATGAGTTTTGCTTCTAAAGAATCATTATAAAACGTGATCATATCACCATGAAAACATTTTATTGCACGATGACTCTTAACAAAAGGACAATGTGGACCACTGAGATGTTCACAAGTGGGGTTTTGATTGTCCTGTTCGTTGTATGTTTTAAAATAGGTATTGTAGTTCGTAAAATAAATGACAGAGCACAAGTAAGACTCCGGGTGTCAACATGTGATTTGTCCATGTCATACTTGTGGTGGTTTCATGGCACAGTGAGAAGTTAAAGGATGTCTGAAGTACTACTATATATGAAAACGTTTTATAATGAATCATTTTAGAGAGAAATGTTTATAAAGCTGCAGTAGGCAAGGACGCCATCACTTGTACCACTACATTGTAGACTTCTACCTTATATTTATATAATTTTATCACGACGTTATTCCTCTTCGTCATCCCAACCCGAAGAAGCTTTGCTGACAACCTCACACAAACACACACTGGACAGGAAGATGTGAAAGGAGATTACCTTCGCTGTCGCCAGTAACAGCAAGTGAAGGCCATGGCGAAAAGGATACAAGCTAAGGGTGTTACATGCTTGTGAACCTATACATTTTTATCATAATGAACGTAAAACGTATGCAGCACCACAATGCTGTTGAGTGGTCTGACATCTTACACGGAATACAGTAACATCTTTCGGCTCACTTCAGTAAGCAAGATTCGCAATAAACATGCTGGGAAAGCTCGGCTAGTGATACTAACTGGTGGAGGAAAGAAACATAAATCTGAAAACGATTTAGAGAATGTATGATCTCTGCCACATACTTGATTCCTCTAGAGAGAGAAAGAAAAGGAAAATCAAGTGGCCCGCCTATAAGGTACACGATGGCAAGAGTTAAAAAGGACTGTGCCGAGGATACACCTGGAGTAGGTACGACTACAATTTCAGTGATTTTTAGCTTGGCAAACAGAGGGCAAGAGGGAGTCAAAACCAGTGTAGGGCGACAAAGGACACATATATACGTACAATCGTAAAAAAATGTGTATCAAATGTCATCCATAAGTACAATACTGCAAAAGTGAAATACTGCCAAATTAAAAATGTCACTACGATCTGTGTGGGTATCTATCAGAGAATAACTATACTTTTGAACACGACTGTACATATAAATGAACATGCACAAAAATGGAAATGCTTAATTCATAAATATCCATTGTTTATGTCATTACCCATTATTATTGAAAATGACTAGGATATTTACATCAGTATCTATTGGATCAAGAAAATGTCACAAATCATCCAATTTTTCAAAATACTTCCATATTAGCACGAGGTACGTTAAATCCACGTCTTGATATCCACTTTTTACCATATATATAGGAGTTGGAAAAAAATTTTGAACGTTTGCAAAAGTGTGAAAATTTTACCACCATACCTGGTATGGTGTGGGGCTTCCTTTTGTGTCCAAAAACGCTTGGATACGACGTGGAATGGACGCATACAGCTCTTGAATCGTGGTGTGTGGAATTTTGTACCAATGTTCCTCCAAAACATGCTCCAGTTCCGTAAGGGATGCTGGTGAAGGGTAATGAGACCAAACACGCCTTTCTAACTTAGAACATAATGGCGCAATGATGTTCAGATCTGGCGGTTGTGGGACCCAGGGGACCCAAGATGAAGCTCTCGTTGAAGAAGTACGGAACCATCCTTTGCGTCATCGGCCTGTCTTGAGAGACAAAGCTGTTGAACTAGGATGTTCACACGAGACAGTAAGGCAACGGCTTACTGCGGATGGACTCCATCACGCACGACCAGCTATGAGAACTGTTTCAAAAGATTGCTAGAAGGAAAGGCGTTTAGAATGGGCTAAGAAGAAAATGAGTCTTCCACAAGCCTATTGGGATCTCGTCATCTGGTTTGATGAGAAGGTGTTCCTCTCTGATCAGCAAGGGAGAATGATATTATACAGGCTACGCGGGACACGGTATCTTCCACAACATGTCATTCGCACCGAACATTCAGGATAAATTTCAGCTCATTTTTGGGGCTATATGACAGCTGAAGGTCCGGGCGAGATCGTTCCTGTTACTGGACGAATGACTAGTGCGACTTATATCCAAGTACTGGAGAATACATTGCTTCCGTCTCTACACCAAAAGTTTCCAGAACAAGAGTAATTCATGTTTTCGCAAAACGACAGTGGTGTTCATACCTCGAGGCAAACTCAAGCATGATTGGAAGATCATTCAGAGCTAATATGTATAGAATGGACGTGGAATGGACGCATACAGCTCGCCAGACCGTAAACCCATAGAACATCTTTGGGCGTTAATGGTTCAAGAATGGGAAGAACGTCGACAAGACAGTGACAAAGAAATTCTTGATGTACATGTAAAAGAACTCTGGTACCATTTCTAACATCATCCAACTATATGCTCGAATCTTGTAGCTAGTATACCTAATCGTTTGGGTGACGTTATAGAAGCAGAAGGTGACTACACAAAATACTAGAATTCTTTCATTTCCAAATATTTGCCTTTTATTGATATTTTCTTCTTTTGTTCAATGGTAAAGAACTTACACATTTCATTTTTGTTCTCAATTAACCTAAAAATATTTGAAGCTGGATTAAATGTCTTATGTTTTCTTTATCAAATTCAACTTTGATTTTTTTCATCCCAAAAAGAGACTTTTGGAGCTAAAGTTAAATATTTTATTTCGTTTTTATAAACATCTGTTTTACTTTTATTTTTTCCTAATTAATGCCCAAAAGATATTTGGGGCTAGAATTATGTATTTTTTCTTCTTTACAAAATAACGTTTTATCAGCACTACTGGTGCTGTCTGCAAAAGAAGCGAGGGGATTTATTTTCAACTTTTACATTTACATTATCTTTCTCTTCATAAATTTCAGTCCCTACCAACAATACTAGTTCTTAGACTTTCAAAAAAAAAAGTGTTGCTTCATAAAATCAGTTTTAACAAAAGCACATAAATTATCCTAAAATGTAATCTTGAAGTTCGCTTAATTTCCTCCAACTCTCATGGGTAACAGTATAAGCAATAGGCCTAACTACACCCTCAAAGAAAGCATACCTACTATAATATTTCATGAAAATTGGGAACTTTGGAGAAAAAAATATTGTTAAAAGTTTCACGAAATGAAATTAATTCACCTTTTCTCCTCCAACTTCAACTCTAAACAATAGCTTTAAGTCTATAATTTCAAACAAAACATATTGTTTCACAAAACTCTAATTTGCACGAAATGTTTCTCGTTACATGACAAGAGGGACAAAATTTACTCCCTTATGATTGGCCAATTATAATTCCAAACAGCGGAGATAATTGGGAACGTATAAAATAATATTTGGCATTTTGTAAAGGAACATGGTTGGGAGGCGGCGACTGGTCATTCTTGACTGATTTTACCTCTAAAAATGAGGCTTCTTAAGAGACTAGAAATTACATTCGCATCATATTCTTTAAAAATGAAATACCTTTTACATATTAAAGTTATATTGGATCTTTTTAAAACGGCAGGGTAAAGTAATTCAACCTCTAATACTTGCCAGCCTTCTTGTCTAATTCAACTTTAGTTTCCCCCACATTATCATTGCACCAAGTCTATCATCATAATTCACTTCCCTTAATCATCATCTCCCTTAGTCTACAGAGTATAATCGTTGGACGTAAAACTGAAAGAGTCAATTTCATTTTTGTTTTGATCCCAATTGACTTCGTTTAATAGGGATGATCGAGAAGCCTCAAAGAAAATATACGCCATATTGAATCGAAACTGACTAAATATGGTGAAAGTTATTTCTAAAATATTTTGTTATAACATTTAAATAACGAAGTTTCGAAGTTCAGAGGAACTTGGTCCCTTTTACGCGCTTATCCATTGCCAATTTCACCCGCAACCAATTCGAATGATGCGGATGGCCTAAAGTAAAAATAGGCTATGTTTGGTCTAATCAAATTATCTTCACGTGTTTTTTTCCTAAACCACAAAATTTTTTTGTATGTATATGTGGAAAGCGTGAGTGTTTTAGCTGTCACCCCTTATTCTTGATAGAGTTAAACTCAAAACAATAGGATTATTAGTTAAAACCATAAGCCAATTTTCATTAAAATGAAACTAAAACAATAGAAGGTAGTTGTGGAGCAGGCAAACGGCCGCACATACTCATAAATGTCAGTTGATTCGAATTGTAGCGCTAGTTTCAAGTTTAACTAATGGTGTTGTGCATTGTAGAAGTAAGCGAAGTTTTTCATCACTTAATCTTGTCTTTATCAATTTCACTATGTTTCAATAAATTGGGATTTGTTTAAAGATGTCTTCGCCGAACAGTTTTCAAATCAGGAAGATATAACTAACTTTCTCGTTATCGACTGATTTCAGCCCCAAGCTGTAGAATTGTGGGAAAGGCTTATAGAACATATACTTCATATTGTATTAGCATCTAATCACTTTTAAGAATCTTGAGCCGGCTCGGTAGGTTGAGGTGCGGACTCGGCTCACTTCTCGGTTCGGCTCGGTGGTGATTGAGCCGTGAGTGAAGCCTGTCAAGCCGTTGACAACACTACAGTCTAACACCTCAGGCTGCTCAGCTACACCCACCGGCTTCTATTGGGAAACAGCGGCCTCTACCTTTGTAAAAGTTTGTAGTAATATTCATAATCTTCACCCTCGCAATCACATATGGAGTCGCGGTGATTAAATTATACATAACATGTATTTTATTTACTAAAATATATACGATAGAGCCAAAACATCATTGTTTTTGTAAATGTTTATTATTTTCGTGAAGCAAATAGTAATTATTTTACTCGGGTTTAGAACTATCGCTTACTACACTTTTGATTGACAACTAATAATTTATGTTTATTATTTTTGTCCATTTTCTACAAATTACTTGCAGAGACCATTCGCAGTAAATATTTTACTTAGGTAATGTTTCATTAAAGCTTAGTCATATGTTAATTACCATCAATTATTTTTAAGATTCCCCTTCCGTTTAGGATAATGTTTAAAATGAAGTTTCCTCTTTTTATAAAATTCTTTATAATAAAATACTTTATTTAAAGGACGCAATTCTGCATTGTTTTGAAATATTCAAATAAACTAGAATAAAGACGATAATACCAAACAACATTATTAGAACAAACCAGTGCTGTTTAAGAAATTGACAGAATCAATCTTTTCAAAAAAAAAAAAAAAAAAAAAAAAACAGCGTAGGGAATTCCAACTGATGATCGTGAATTGAAACAAAATAGTCGAGGAGCGTGCGCTAACCGTCCACTCTAGGAAGGTATACTAAGATTCATTCTCTTAGTAAACACATTCTAGAAAATCACTGCCTCAAACTGCCTGATCGCTTCTCATATTTTAAAGCTTATTTCCTTTTATTTGTTTGTTTGCGTGTAAAATGTATATCTATTATTATTAGAGATGTGCAATATGTATAGTAACTAACATTATGAAAGCTTTACGTTGTATTTCTAATAAAGCATAAAATCCCGTCTCTCTCTGTACATTCCGCCACGCGTTTGCCACGCTTACGAAAATGGAACTTGGAATTTGGGGATGAATTTCGGAGATTTCTTTTATTAATTATATCTTCTTTATTTCAAGTGTGGATAACTTAACGAAATGCGCAATATTTACAATTTGTTATCTGTTCCGGTTACTATTTTGTAACCTATTTCTGCACCTAGTTAATAACGTTATTAGTCAGTGTAACTTTTAAAATGGTACGCTCTGAATTACGTTAAACTGAGTAACGTTACTCAATGGAACATTGGGGCCGCGGTGGCTCAGTGGTAGAGCGTTCACCTCTGGTGCTTGGGGTCCCGGGTTCGATCCCAGCCCCCGCCAAGTGAACTTTGTGGTGGACAAACACCGTGTGCGTGGGTTTTCTCGGGGTTCTCCCACTTTCTTCATTCCACCATTTCATTCATTACTCATCATCACCGTCTCCTTTAGCCTAACCGGCATAACCGTGGGACGTAAAACTTAAAGATTTCATTTCATTTTTGTCAATGGAACATTCTGCATTTTGGTACTGTAGTTACAGTCGCCAAGGGATTAGCGTTACTCGAAATACCCTATGTCGTATCTGCTTGAGATTGTTAAGATAAAACTGGTTCGACTGAATACCAGTTCTCTCTCGAACCCAAAAGTGTTTTGTTCCTTGATTTTAGCGATATGAAACGTATTGAAATTCTGCAAAACATTTTTGTGTAAGTAGACATATTCTTGTTATGATGAGTACCATTTCTATGTTTCTCTTTTCTTTATTGGTTACCTTTTGTACCTGTATTTCATCTTCTTCAATTCTGAGGGTCTTGGAGTTACACTTGAGTAACGTTTAAACATCCTTGGCGACAGGGAGTCTAAGGTTGGCTTTAAAAGAATCTCCATTATACTAGTAAATAAATTCCACGTTTTTCAGTCTGTTTTCTTTTTCCTCATACTTAAGATTCAGTAAACACCTTAGGCCCCCAGGCACATGTCCTTTGAGAATAGCTCTGTATTTAAAAAGAGGAAAAAGAGAAATGATCAAAGAGTGAAGTTTTTAATACAAGCTTATTGATAAGATTTTTACTTCTTGTGATGGCACTGCCGATAGTGAGTTGATTTGGAGTTTAACGCCCTTTTAGGCAGCGAGGCTTTATGAGACGGGACCTACTGATTAACATGGAATCGAAACCACATGTGCTCACGCCGGGAATCGAACCCGGGTCTTCCAGGCCAAAGGGGCGTACGCTATGCGCTTAGGTATGAAGGAGCTCACTGTCAGTAGTCACCATATATGTTTATTTTACAACAGTCTTGCACTCACCAATGTGGTTGGTGCTCGAGCTCACTTCCCAATAAGGATCGAACCCGGAGCTACATACACCAAAGTTACACATACACTGGCCCCCAGGGAAGCATTAAGGACATTTCCTTTGCTTGGAAGCAATTTAGTTTATAAATTAAATACATATCAGGCATCAGTGGCGTAGCGAGAGACTCATCAAGGGGGACCAACACACAAGATTTGGAAGAAAGGATCTTCTGAGGGGGTGCACCAATAACTACCAGTACATTTGAATTGAATTGGAATTTTTTAAATGCCTTTAGGCACCTGTAGCGTGAATGAGGAAATGCCCTGGAAATCGTAAGTATGTGTTCTAGGTGAATCCTTTTGTTGAACTTTTAGAAAATTGAATTAAACTATCGATTTTGCAAAACTTCCCTTTAATTTAAGCCCAAATCGAAACATGACAGAAGAAAATTTCGGAAAGTGTTGCTATTTTCACTCCTAGCTTCTCACTTTAGGTACCGTAGTGTATATTTTTCAAGGAATGGGGTGCACGTGCACCTTTGCATCCCAATAAATCCGGCCATATATATATATATATATATATATATATATATATATATATATATATATATATATGTGTGTGTGTGTGTGTGTGTGTGTGTGTATGGGTTGAAAAAGCCGGAGTGCCAGGTCACCATAGGAACTAGAAATATGAATCTGGTGCAGAGTTGTTTTGTTTAGAACAAAATGTTTAAAACAAGTAATTAAAACTTGTTTTAAACAATTGGTTTTGTTTAAATCAAATTTTATATACGTTTTAAACATTTTGTTTTAAACACGCATTTTTAAGACTTGTTTTAAACAAATTTCTATTTTATCTTATTTTTGTAAAAAAAAAAAAAAAAAAAAATCTGCCAGAGAAAGAAAATTGTCAAAAAGTGCTACCCATTCAGAAGACTATTTTCTTCTCATATGAATGTTTTGAATTCTCGTGGCAATGTGGTAATCTACAGTTTATTTTGTCTCATTTTCTCCCTTTGATTTTTAACGTTCATTGTATTGTTTAAATGCTTATAAGTTAACTTGCGAGAAAGTGTCATAGTCGAATGTTGTACTACTTGTAGAACTGATATAAAAAAGTAAATAAAAGAATTATCATGGAAACAAATTTTTATGTTGTATTCAGAAAACAAACATATGGTTCTTGCGGTCCTGAAATTAATATATCGCAGGCATTCGTTGATATAGTAGCCTACATGTTGGTTCTCACCAGGTACATTCGCGAAGTGTCCCCTCGATATTCGTGTAAAATTGATTTAAATACAAAGTTCTCTGCTGTCTAATGTGTATTGTACTAAATTTAGCTGCCCATGCCGGTAATTGGCATATTTATGGGCCTTCATATATCCGGAATTCTATCATACACTACCATAACGCTCGGGCACAAAATTTCTTTTATTTTGTTTACATGTTACTCACTGGACATGAATATGGGCATATGCAAAACAAATTGGATCAAGTACTGCTTCTGACACATATTACCCACCCCGGCCGCCATCTTAGATCCGCCATATTAGATTTTACTTTCGGTTTTTCGAATGGAAATAGGTGCAAGTGTTACATCGGACATTTACATTTACATTCACTGGTGTAATGTATTTTGCCGTAGCTTGTACCATTTGGAAAGTATTACATGTTCATTCCCTTCAGGCACTTTGCGAATAGACATTGCAGATTAATATCAGTTTATGTTTTTTGATGTTGACAAGTCAAAACAATTTCTAACTGGAAAATTCCTTACAACATAGGTGTCATAATCTTATTACATTTCCATGAGTGATTGTTATTACTTCCATGTTATACTATAATAAGGAAGTATTACATTACTGTCAAAATGCTTAATGTAGATCCAGATACGGCCAGATTTGGGTGAAGACCTAGCATTTCCGTATTGACATCTGTGTGTCTGCATGTATATAAGTTCAGAGAATATTTCATCAACGATAACACATAAAAGATTGCATATACACACGGGGTCCTACACAACTTTCTATTTGGTTCAATATGAAGTGCTTGACATTTAATGGTATATGCAAGCTACGATAAAACTCAGTATACCAATGAAATTCCGAGAAAAGTTTACATTAATTTGATGTATCATTTGCACCTATTGCCATTTGAAAATCCGAAAGTTAAATCTAAGATGGCGCCCAAGGTGGGTAACATATGTCAGAGAAGGAGTACTTGATTCAATTTGTTCTGCATATGCCCATATTCATGTCCAATGAAATCTAAAGAAACTAAAACCAACCTTATGTCCGAGTGTTATAGTAGTGTATGATTGAATTCCGGATATATGGAGACCCATAAATATGGAAATTACCGGTATGGGCCGCTTAAATTAGTACAATACGCATTGGGCCACGGAGAACTTTGCATTTGAATCAATGTTACACGAATCCCGAGGGGACACTTCGCGAATGTACCTTGTCAGTGTCCGTACAACTTGGAATCGGTTAACATTGGTTTTGCGGGAAGAAAAAACATCATTTGGAACAACTTTCCAGTTTCGATCATCTGTATTTACTCCTTATTTATTCGGTGTAAAGGCCTCAAACTTATTTTGTTTGACCTTGCTTATCGAAAGGTTTTTAAAACTGCCTTACTGCTCCCAAAGTCTAAAATTCAGGGTGAGGTGGGGGCGGATGCCCTCCTAACCCATTGACGCCCCTATCTAGCGGCTGTCATATGAAACTATCCCAAGACCTTTAACGTGGTTTTAGTTATAGCGAAAATATTATGTTTGCGAATAATATTTTCTCTTGACTGCGAAAATATTATGTTTGGAAATAAAATTTCTATTGCTGAGCAAACCTGAACCTTATTGAAAATGGACTTGGATCCATAGTGCTCTGAACGCCTCAAATATTACTTTTCTTCAATGAATTATTGACTTAAAAAAACAACCAATTACATAGGCTTGCAGAAAATATTCTAAAGTTAACACAACATGAAGTGTGCTTCAAACTATCATTACTTTTCGAAAATTTATTATTTTAAGATAATTTTATTGGCATGAGTGTTCTGAAATAGTAATAAAATTTTTGCAACTAAAAATCACAACCGCCTGCATGAAACACGATCTTAGCCCCTAAGAGCATAATTAGGAAATTTTCAGAAGCAGTAACTCCGAAATGACTTGTTTTAAGGCTAAAGTTACCGCACAAGCGTATTTCTGGTAAAGTTCTAGCCTTAAAACACGTAACATGACTCCATTTGTATTTGAAATTTTGAATTCCAATCAAAGATGGCAGCCATGATGCTTGATAGCACTATCTGATGTGTCACACCACTTCACTGGCGGATTAAACCAAACGTCTTGGGGAGGGGGCTCTTTGTTGTGGAGTGAAATATGTTCCCATAAATTACCCCCCCCCCAAAAATAAAGAAAGGTAAAGCGGATTCAGGAAAAGAGGGTAAAAGATATAATTGCTACAGAATTTTCACCACAATGCCCCCTCCCCCAAAGCGATATTCTGTCTACAGGCCTGGTCGTGGCTATGCTTTACTAAATATTTTACTAGAAAAATATCAGGTTAAACATTTCTTAGAACGCTCATAATTTTTTTGTATTTTAGTAAAATGAATTAGACAAAAGGACAAAAGAACTTACAAGTTACAACGCAAAACGTGCTTTTTGGTGAATACTACCCAAGTTGTGTCTGTCGATATAATATTGTCGCGATCTACGACAATGTTCCTGTGACATTCAAAAGTGCTAGTCCTTCTACTTTCTCCATTCCATCATTTCATTCATTGCTCATCAGCACAGTCTTCTTTAGCCTAGCCCGCATAACCATGGAACGTAAAACTCAAAAATTTCATTTTCATTTTTTCCATTCAGCCGCTTTTCGCCAAAACGAGATCGCAACCACGTTTTCAGTCGGTGCAATGTGGATTAAGATCGTTCTGCACTAGCCGTATCGTATGCACAGCAGTTTTCGAATAGTCACGCGAAGATCTTCGTCACTGGTGGCCAAGGCTTCCAACGCAGTCCGTGATAGAGTTTCACCTTCCTCTTTAATTCTCTTCCATTTAGAAGTACAGATTGCAAGTTCAGAACTAAGGAGAGAAAACAGCATTTTTTCTTCAGTTCCGATAGTTTTGTAAAGTCCGATAGTTTTAGAACGCAGTGGTGTTGCTCAGAGTTTTGTCAGTTGCACGTGTTGGCAATATAATGTTGAGTCCGTATACGTTTAAAACTTCCGGCACAAGACGCATTCTGAGGTCTTTTACGACCGACTCTATCAACGGAATGTAGACAGTTCTTCAGTAGTAAGATGTCGTGTCATCTGCCCTGAAGTGAGTACGATGTGTTTGTCTTTGGGTGAGATGAGGAGTTCGAATCTGCACGTCGACACTGGCAGCCATTCTGGATATTGCTTCAAAAATTGCCTTGAATTCTTCTTTGCTGTTTGAACGCTTATTGTTTAATGCTGCGATAGTGTCCTGAATGACATCTGACGCTGCGTTCATGCCTAAATCTGTCTTCTGTAAAGTCGATGAAGGAGAGAGTTATCGCGAGAACATCCTGAAGACAAGTAATAGTTACGATAAACTCGCTGTCGTGCATGGCAGAAGAAAGTGCCCGTGCTTTGGCTGTATCTAACTTGGATCACTTGGAACACACTGTAGAACCTCACTAATTTTCTTGAAATTTCAAGTGAAATTGTAAAACCATGTAGTTCCGTTCAACCCATCTCATTTCACAAAATATCTCCAATTGGCCACCAAGCTTAAGCTTAAGGACAGAATTACGTTTTGACGATGCGGTGGAAAACACAATGATCTCTTTCATTGTTTCCAGACATTTCCTCACGCACTATACTGACGATGACCTGAAGATGGACAAGTTGAGGCTGTGATTGCAATATGAACAGTACAGCGCGTTTGAAGCCTCCTTCTGGATCTCCTACACTGCCCCGCGAATTTGAGAGGTCATGACGGCGCAACCATCTGTACCAATACCAACGCAGTTTTTCGGGTCAAGTGAGAAGTCTCGTAGCAAAGATAGAGCATTTTTTTTCAATTTTCCCTCCAGTGAGTGAGAGTTCGGGCGGTTCTGTGTCTTCAGATTCCGAGCTCGAACCAATGTCCTCACTTTTCAGCTCTGCTGATCGAGGATCAATGAAACTGAAGCAGCCTTATCTTATTTCACCCATGTGTTCGTACCTTAGAATCAAAGACAGTTGAGATGCGAAACGTCCGTAGTTTCATCAAACACAATAGAATAAAACTTACCCTCCTGCACTCGATTGACAATATTATAGACGTGATTTCTCATCCACAACAAACAATGAGGGCATTTTGTGTGGTTTTATTGGCAAAAAGTGCCCTTTTCGATGCTTTCTTCCAGTGATTCTTTAAGATATCGTTACCACAAGTCATTCTAAATTTGCCCAATTCTCGAAAATTACCCTCTTTGAACTTAGTTTCTACACCGTCACCATCTGAGGCCCAATTATCCGCACAAGCATCTTCCCTGTGGCCTTGAAAAGCAATGCCTTGCCTTCCAAGGAATATCACATTCTACAACATTAATTTCAGTTTGTCGCGATTTAGGATTGCTTGTCTTCTTGACGAGTTGATTTGATTCTCGACTGATTTCACTGGTTCCCAGTAGTTTTTCAGAAACGTTTTTCCGACCTCAACAGCGTTAATGTACTATTATGCCTTGTTGTGAGTTTCTAAAATACCGTAGAAAGTAGCGAATTTCTTCAAAGGTTTAGTCAAAAGAGTTTGGAGATGCATGTTTATTCGATAGCCCCCAACCAAACCCGTTGCAAAAAATGAGCAATATTTACAAAAAAAAAGCAAGAAAGAAAGAAAGAAAAAAGAAAAAAGAAAGAAAGAAAAATACCCCTCTCATGGGAAAGAACTAGCCATGGATAGTTTTCCTGATGTTATGGCCTCAAGTAAAATCGTCCTTCTTCCTGAAATTTATCTGATATTATGACTCGAGTTATCGTTATCGTAAACGCGGCATGCTGGACAGACACAATTTTTAAATAGAATTTAAAGAATTAACCCTCTTTTGAAATAACGCAAGAATGATCCCAAACTTTCGTTCGTGTGGCGGTAAGCTACAAGCAACAGTGTGTGTAATTTTAACAATTTGGAGGGCTCTTGGGGGGCAATCGCCCCCCTCGCCCCCCCTTTAATCCGCCCATGCACCACTTAAAAGTTTCATCATTCTCCCTCAACCGTTCTCAACGCACAAAGGTGGTGAGGACTTTTGTTTCACCATGCATATTGATAGATTGTGTGAAATCTTCACAGTAGGTAGATTTTAAAATTTACCTAAAAAGCTAATTACAACCAAGAAAGTACTTATGAGAATCACTGGCAAGAGGGTGTAATAAAAAGGGGTTGAAATATGAAATAAGTTAAGAATTACTAATCTATACTGAAATATTCTGTACCCAGCACGGTGTTATTAATCAGGATAAAATAAATGAAAAAGTCGGTTGCAAGTAGAGAGCAAAAAGTCCTAAGAAATAAGTTATTACATGATTTTGAAACATGTTAAAAATCGTGTTTTAAACTGTTCAAAATGTTTAAAACGTTTTTTTTCGTCTGTGTTTTAAAACATATTTAAAACATTTTGAACATATTTTTTTATGTTTTAAACACGTTTTGTTCTTTTTAAAAAATAATAAAACTATTTTTCCAACCCTTATCTGGTGCCTAACTAATATAAAATAAAACCATGTACCAAATTGGTCGCCAGGTTGGAATTTTCGATCGCCAGGTCGCCAATGGTGGCTGAATATTTCAGTTTGGCGATAGACATTTGCATAAATTATATCATGCAGAAAAAAAAATGATCTTGTTGGTGGATTCAGACTTAAGGTTTCGTGGCGTGCTTGTAATCAATATATATAGCAAATCAATATATAGAAGTCATTACATATGCCGGTATGAAAAGGTAAGAAATATGGCGTTTGGTGCGAATAACTGACAATGTACAGGGCCAAATGAACACATTCTCACACGCAAGATTATACTTCAGCCCCTTCCTCTTCCGTCAATCAAAATATATTCGTAGTTCTTGTGTTCTTGTAAAGGCGAACATGTTCTTTGCCCTGTCGCTTTGTAAAGTATAGCGATCTTTATTCTTTGGACAACGGGCTATTGAGCACCATATTTCGATGATATTCAGCCAGTAGTTACGGAGAAATAAAATAGAACATACAAGGCAAGCCCAGCCGAGCCTATCGCCGGCTGAGCTCGGCCACCACACGTAGTGATCTTTATTCCTTAGATGATTGGGTATTTGCGCATCAAGTTTGATTTAAATTTAGCTGATAGTTACTGAGGAATAAAGTACTACATATACACATACATAATTGCAGTATATCTGGAGTAAAAGTACAACATCCGGGTCGGCTTACGCCGGGAATTAAAAAGAAAAGTCCTAACATCAGGATCACAAATAGAACATACTATATGTAAGCGGGATCCACTTTCAACATCGCAACACTAATGGTGGGGAGGCTTGAGCCGGGTGATCCTCCCTGGCTACGCCACTATCAGACATAACCTACAGGTTAAGAAGATGTCTTCCCATCATCAGAGGCTTCAGAATCTTCATAAGATAACATGTAAAATTTAATTCATAAATATCTCAGAAAATACTGCATTTAGGAACTTGTAATTTTGTTGGCAAAGAGTAATACAATTCAGATGACTGTCACAATTTTACGGGCGGCGGTAATTTCGTCACCGGAAAGTTCGTCACCGGAAAGTTCGTCACGGTAATTTCGTCACCGGTAATTTCGTCACCAAAATATTGCCATATAGGTAATTTCGTCACCGAAACTTTTGTCACGATAATACAAGTAAAAAGAATGAACTCGAAAAAGTTTTTGAAGTTGTTTTCTTTAATCTCCAACTGAAGCAAAACTATGCAGCATAATCAAAATAGATTATTATTATTAAATAAAGAGTTACATATTTTAGATATCGTATCTGAGACAAGAGATAAAAGTTTCCAGTAATTCTATCACAGAAATATTATCATATAGGAAATTTTGTAACGGTTATTTTTTCACCTTTCTTGAACTAAATAGAGGCAAACAAATGATCAAAACAGTTTATGTTATCTTAATCAAACTTGGAAAACAATTCAGTTCGTGTTGAACTCTACAAAATTGAAGTTTCGGGTACTCGACGCAGGAGCAAGCACCAGTAGAAGAAAATAATGCCAGCTTCAGCAAATGTTGAAAGCACAGGCAACATGGGAACTAATGGGTTTATATATCACTATTTACAAATATTAAGTTTCACCAATATCAAAATTTTAGAACAGAAAATAGCAATCAAATATAGAAAGATATGTCAATCCGTTCATTTTCCCGCAAACTGGACGAAAATTTGCATCGTACTTGTACCATTCTCTGAGACCAAACTCTTGGACCTTCCTCCACGTGAACTATCATGTGAAACGAGTGATCGTTTTTAGGAGCTATTGAAAGAAGAATACTATATTTCAACTCAGAGTAAACATTGGCAAATTGTTATTGCATATACGTGGAGAAAACAAATTTATTTAAAGGAAGAAAAACGTAAGAATATGTCTGGAAGTTTCCTTTAAATACCTTATGGAGCTATTAAGAAGTGAAACATGGATGGTGGACTGAAACTTTCCAATGGCTCCAAAAAAAGCCCTATATGTTACGGTATTTGAGCAGTACGGTACGCCCTAATGCAGAGTTAGACACAAAATTCATATGAAGAACTGTTTCGTGCGGTGATATATCAATGTAGTGAATTTAGTGAATATGCGGACCCTGTAACTGTGGTTATGGATTTCGAGATAGCGGAAATGCAGGCTGTAAAAGCAACTTTTGAAAACAACTCGTTTCCACCATCCATGTTTCATTTCTCAATAGTTGAAATATTTCACTCAGAGTTGAAATATAATATTCTTCTTTCAATAGTTCCTTGAGTAAACATTGGCAAATTGTTATTGGATATATATGTAAAGAAAACACATTTATATAAAGGAAGAAAAACGTATATATTTCTGGATGTTTCGTGAGGTGGTACATCAGTGAAGTGAATTTAGTGAATATCCGGACCCTGTAACTGTGATTATTGGATTTCGAGATAGCGGAAATGCAGGCTGTAAAAGCAACTTTTGGAAATTCAACTCGTGTACACCGTTGCTTTTTTTTACCTGACTCAGTCAACATGAAGGAAGGTCGGAAAGCTTGGGTTCACAGAACGGTAGAAGAGCAATGAAAATTTTCGTCTATTTTGCGAGAAAATGAACTGATTGGCATTTCTTCCCATAGCACATGTGCATCGATTAATACAAGAGTCTTTGGAGGAAGAGCGGGAACTTCTGGACTGTTCTTATAGTACTTACGTGTCCGGCACATATCGCCGTGTTAAAGCTCGATCTGGAAATATTCGTTTACACAATGTGCCCCTCTATATCCTCCAGACACCTGGAATGTTCACTAAGCCACCCTGAACAACAATCCTAGGACAAATAATATTTGTGAATCGTGGAACCAGAAGTTTCATCAACTGGTAGGAATATCCCACCCAACTATTTGGAGGTTTATTCGTGGAATTCAACAAGATGAAGCAACGGTTTCAACTATGCTTCATCAAGATGCTGTGGGCCAACCACCAAAAAAAAGTTTCAGACTGCAGAAACGGCTCCAGTCTTTGTGTTTAGCGTACAATGCTGGAACTAAAAGTTTGACAGATTTTTTGCTTGGTGTTTCATTTAATGTGATGCAAAGTAGAAAATGAACGTGTAAAACGCTTATGGTATTATAACGACTTACATTTTCTTTACTATTTTCTGTTTGGAAATTTTGATATTGGCAAAACATAAAATGTGTAAATAGTAATATACAAACTCATTAGGGGCCATTTTGCCTGTGCTTTTAACATTTACTGAAGCTGGCATTATGATCTTCTACTGGTGTTTGTTCTTGCGTCGAGTATCCGAAACTTCGATTTTGCAGAGTACAATACCAACTGAATTGCTTTCCAAGTTTGATTAAGATCAGGTAAGCTTTTTGGTCACTTAGTTTGTCTCTACTTAGTTTAAGAATTATGAAAAGAACCGTGACAAACTTTCCATGCTAATTAATATTTCTGTGATAGAATTATTGAAAATTTTCTCCCTTATCTCAGACATAATATTTAAAATAATATATAACAATTGTAACTATTTATTTAATAATCTATGCAATTTCAAAAACTTTTTCGAGTTTATTCATTGTGTCATGTTCTATAAGACACTGGGCATTTTCGATTACAAAATTACCGGTGGCGAAATTACTACGTCAAAATTTTCGGTGACGAAATTACCTACATGCTAATATTTTGGTGACGAAATTACCGGTGACGAAATTACCGTGACGAAAATTCCGGTGGCGAAATTTCCGGTGACGAAATTACCTAAGTTCCAATTTTACACCTAATTACTTGGATTAATTGTAATGCATTCTTCCGTATTGAGTTACTGCAAGTAAAGAGTCAAAATACCACTTGCAAACCTCATGAATTACTATGGATGACATTCTTTGAAGAACAAATGTTGAGGAGGGATGTATTATGACAATTTGAAAAGTGAAACCCGTGTCTACCCCTCCAGTTTCATAATCATTTATGCCTTGTGCAGTCTCCCTTCCCACTCCCACCCCCCACTTCCTATTGATTTCCCACAACTTTACGACGCAGCTATCTGAATGTGCTTCTTCGGTGTAACTTGGTATGATTCACGTGTCAGCAAAGTACTTCGTAGGACAAAGATGATGATCTTTGAAACCTCAGTATGAAATGTCTTTCCAATTGCTTTTCTACATCTTTTGTTCAGTGTTGCCAGATCAATCAGTTGGAAAAGCAGGAGATTCGAAGATAAAAAAACAAGAGAAAGCAGTAGACACATACCGGGGTGGCAGCTGAATGTAAATCCGGGGGGAGGCAATAAAATTTGCCATTAGTAAGGGGGCAGTAGTCAAAACAAGCAGTCCAGAATTCATTTCCGATGAACTACGTTGAGCAAATAAAAGGGAAAGTCACGATTTATATTAATATTATTTGATACACACGTATGTGAAGTAGAGCTCCTCCGTGGCTAAGCGGTTAGCGTACGCGCCTTTGGCGTGGGAGACCCGGGTTCGATTCCCGGCGGGAGCTCATGTGGTTCGGATTCCACGTTAATCAGTAGGTCCACGTCTCATATAGCCTCGCTGCTGAACGGGACGTTAAACTCAACATCAACTCAACTCAACGTATGTGAAGTAAAACGTAGTGAAAGAGCAAAGCGGAGTGGGAAAATGTCTTTTCGTGCATGTAGCGATAACGTAGCTATATGGTACAGTCACACGTGATCGTGGCGTAAGACGATTTCTTGCTGACGATCGTAGAGAAATGATCTAAGCCACTCTTCCTACCCAAGTCCCAATCTAAATAGCACTTACTTGTAAATCTTACAGAAAGTCAGAATATAGACGAATCTTATAGAAGATGACGTACAGTTGTATTCTTTGCACTCATATTATATATAGTAAAGCTCTGTAGCTATACACTCTACAGAGCTTTGTGTATTATAACAGAGAAATTTCATCTTTTTATGTGAGGAAACACTGAAAATTCAATAATAATAATAATAATAATAATAATAATAATAATAATAATAATAATAATAATAATAACATATTTCTTTAACTTCTCGAAGTAAGGAAAAAGCAGGAGATAGTTCACTTTTCATTTCCTTTCGCAGTAGATCAGTAGAACGTAGAAAAAGCAGGAGATCTCCTGCAAAAGCAGTAGATCTGGCAACAATGCTTTTGTTGCTTGAAACGGATGGATTCTCCTTCGAAGCAGTAGCTTTAATCTCTTCCACTCACAAATGTACAACCAAAAAAGTCTAAATGTTTCTTATATATTTCCTATTTCTTTTGTTTTCTGGAAGGATAGATTTCTTTTCATTTTATAATATTTATCACAAAAGCACACATAGTACGATGTTTCTGTGGTTGGAACGGATTAATCGTGTGCAGCGATTGCAAAAATCAAGTTTTCGTTGTAAGTTTTTTTTTTTTTTTTTTGAATAACTTGAGTTTGGTTTGTCAAAACTCCATTATATATTTACCATATTCGCGTGTGTCCGTGTGACAGAAAGTAAATAAATAAATAAATAAATAAAGTATTTCATGGATCATCACCAAATTTGGTAAAAAATACAAAGAATCAAGAATTAGGAAGTGAGTTTGTTATTAAAATAGTCTTCTCAAACCGAAAGTGGTTTAAATAAACCATTTCCGGTTTGATCATGGATCATCATAGATCGAAAAACGTAACACGTATTAAGATCCGGATATCTGTTTCGTAAGAACATATTTAATCTATATTATTAACTCTCTACTAAAACCGGAAGTGGTTCATTCAACTATAATTTCTCGTTTCAATAAATATTGGTCTACATAGAGCAAGAGCGGTAAAAGATAGATGAAAGCAGTTTTCTCCAATCGAATAGCTCTCAAGTGTCTCAAAAGTGCAGTGGCGTAGTCAGGGGGGCTCACCCGGCTCAAGCTCTTCCCTTTAGCGTTATAATGTTGAAAGTGGATTCTCCTTACATGAAGTATGTTCCATTTGTAATGTTAGAAATTTTCTTCTTAGTTTCCTTAGTAAGCATAAGGGAACTTATAGTTTTACTCCACATGTAATTAAGTATGTGTGTGTGTCTAGTACTTTATTCCTCTGTAACTACCAGCTAAATTTAAACCAAATTAGATGTAGAAGTACCCAATCATCTAAGGAATAAAGATCACTACATGCGATGGCCGAGCTTGGTCGGCGACAGGTATGGCTTGGCTTCCCTTGTATGTTCTAATTTATTTCTCCGTAACTACTGGCCAAATATCATCGAAATTTGGTGCGCAGATAGCCCATTGTCCAAAGAATAAACATCTCTATACTTGGTGGCCGACTCGGCAAAGGACAGGCTTGGTTCGGCTCTGTTTGTATGTGGTAGTTTATTTCTCGGTAACTATTTGTCAGATTTGAATCAAATTTGGTTTCCAAGTATCGCTTAAGGAATAAAGATCATTATATATTATGTCTGGGCTCGGTCGCCGACAGTCTAGGCTCGACTTGCCTTGTACGTTGTATCTTCTTTTTCAGTAACTACTGGCCGAAATATTTTAAACAGGGACGCAAGTGGAATGCAGGACAAAAATGTCCTTCTCTCCTCTTGCCTTATGTTTTCTTACTTACTTGACAAAAGTTATATTATTTTGCTTGGTGAATTCTTTCCTTCAATCTTCAGAAAATCATGCTTTTGCAAAGATCTGCTTTCTTTCAAAGCCCCAAACAGAAACATGATGGCAAAAAGTGTCGGAATTTGTTGCTATTTTCACTGCTCGCTTCTCATTTTAGATAGTGTATATTTACAACGAATGGGGAAGTGCACCTTTGCAGCCCCTAAATCCGGCCCTGTATATATATATATATATATATATATATATATATATATATATATATATACATAGATAGGTAGATAGATATAGATAGATGGATAGATAGATACAGTGGCGGTTCCAGGATATGAACAAGGGAGGGGCTAAACCATAGCTTGCAGCTTTATCCAGTGTAAAGCAGAATTGAAGCCCATTTTAACCAGTGTATACCTGATAGTCAAGGGGGTACTATGGCCTCTATAGCCTTCCCTCGGATCCGCGCCTATATACAAGGGCGCCGATTTCTCTGTAAAATGGGGGGAGGCCTTATTTAGATGGAGAAGGCATATATGAGAATGTTAAAACAAATTGCATTCAAATTATTCCAAATATTATATCTTCTTAAATACAATAAGTGGGCCCACATGTGCTTTGGGGGGGCCCGGGTCACCTTAGTCCCCCAGGATCGGCGCTCATGCCTGTATATATATATATATATATATATATATATATATATATATATATGAAATGCTTGTGTGTGAGCGCTCCGTTGATGAGTTTCTCGCTACGCAACTGCAAGAATACCTTTCATTTCCTCTATTGATCTTCAATTGAAACCAGAAGTCGTAGGAATGAACCACTTCCGGTTTCAATAGTCATATCCATAGAATAGAAATTGTAACAGTAAGAAGATGTTTTCTGCATTCTATTCAGCGTTCTAAAAATAGCTGCCATCTTCTGTCTAGGCCTCTATTCAAACCGGAAGTGGTCGAAAGTCAGAAACTTCCTGTTTTAACGTTGAGAGTTATAGAATAAATCTATAATAGATAACAAGAAGCTGTTTTCTGCAATCAGTTAAGCGTCCCAAAAATATACATTTCGTCTGTATTCTAATCTCTCTACTAAAATCGGAAGTGGTAGAAATCTATTACCTTTTGGGGTTTCAATATTATTTGTGAAAATATTGCACTACTGAAACCTACTTTGTTTCATGAACTTTTTTTTTTTTTTTTTTTACTTTGTTGAGTAGCCCTAACCTGTATTTTCTTTTAAAAAATGAAATAAGTCAAACTCGAGGTCATACGTAAACTAGTTTTACAAATGATTTACCAGTAGAGCACAGCTTGTTTACCACTCTGCCCATTCAGTACTGTCTAAGCTTGACTAAGTCAAACGGAGTAGCACGTCTGAACAAAGGATTATGAACTAGGGAAACTAATATATAACAGTGCCGTATACTGGTTTGATGGCTTGGGCTACCACTAAACTTTATAACACCTATACATTATTATTATTATTATTATTATTATTATTATTATTATTATTATTATTATTATTATTATTATTATTATTATTATTATTATTATTAATCAATTTGTAATAATAATAATAATAATAATAGTAGCTCTTCTTTGGAGTAATGAACAGTTGCTAGTTGGGAGTAGTTCCTATTTAGTAACGCCTATGCTCTTCCTGCTGGTCTAAAAACCTAGAGCCCGCTCCTTTGATGAAATGATCCCGGGACGATTTTTGGTGGAAGAGGTTGAAGGCATTACGATGGTTTAGATCCTACCTTAGACTGTTGGTCTGCATCTCCTGTAGCCCCGGTGCTACACCGGAAGGATGTCAGTGAAGCTCTGGGAACACTGCTTTCGAACAAACAAGCAAATAATAATAATAATAATAATAATAATAATAATAATAATAATAATAATAATAATAATAAAGAAGAAGAAGAAAAAGAAATGAAATGAAATCTTTCAGTTTTACCTCCCACGGTTATACTGTCTAGGCTAAAGGAGACGATGATCATGGTGAGAAATGAATGAAATGGTGGAATGAAGAAAGCGGGAGGAAACGGGAGAACCCCGAGAAAACCCACGTACACGGTGTTTGTCCACCACAAAGCTCACTTGGTGTGAGCAGAAATCGAACCAGGGACCCCGTTCGCACCAGAACTGAACGCTCTGCAACTAAACCACCGCGGCATCTTATAAGAGAAAGAGTACAGATGAAGTGTAAAATCAAATTTTTGTGCTACATCAATCATTTCCATGTTGAACAAATATAGTTTTATTGAGAAAGTGTACAAATATATATAGAGTTAGGATGTTTTGAGGGGGCTTCAGACCCGTTGGACCCCGTTGGTGTGTCACTGTGGGCGAGTTATAAAGAACGCTGAAATAGGCGATTAGCAACAAAGGAGCCCAGTCTACAAGAGTTATCTAAAGTTTGACAAGAATTATCTTTTGCCATGGCCATACTTATGGATGGCAGGAGGGGCAATTCCTCCTTCCATTTAAGCCTTCCGCTAATCAAGAAGGTACCACTTTAAGATAAAACTTTCGTAATCCATATGATACAATACTAACATGACTGTATAAATGTTGCATGGAATAGGTTCACCACATCCCATAAACATAGGCACATAAATCCTGCTGAAATGTGATCTGAGCCCATTTCAGTAAAATTATTAGAGTCCCCAGTAATAATACATCTATCTTAATGCTTTAAGTTGAGTTAAATATTATCCTCTCGATTTAACTCCTAAAGAATGGAATGGCACCATGATGCCATTTCCAAAAGAACTGAAAATAATTTAATGCTGCTGATGCCCCATCATCATCTCAAAAAAAAAAAAAAAAAAAAAAAAAAAAAAAACCTAAGATGAAGTATAAAATAAATTCAAGTCCCGCCCTACTTCCGCTAAACACCAACTGGTGATTCTAGAAGTAGTACAGATCTTTATTGAGATTTTAAATTTTGGGAACCCACATATTAGTGCTTGCCCTTACAGGAAAGCTTTCAAGTTACGGCACTGTCATCTTCATAGCTATATACTGTTGATAGCCATACACGTAGCACTTATATACAGCCTGCGGGAAAAAAATACACGAGTATGGAATGTACTTCATTATGTCAAAGGAGAAACTTTCTAATAAACACGAGTGGCAAAACATCTTTTTTCTAAATAAAGATGTTACCTATACTGAGACGGACAATACTGTCTAGAGACACGACTGAGACTCAATGTGTCGAGACGAGACAGAGATAGATTTATAATTCGATACGAGACCAAGACCCAACTCAGTCTGTGTTTCGTTTCGAATCGAATATTGAACCAAGTGTCCCAAATCTTTCTTACCACAGATTTGACTTGGTCACTAGTCCAGGCCAGGAATACTATCGCAAGGAGTAAATGTTCTGCAAAAATCGATGGGTTTAGCAACCTTAGAAAATAATATAAATAGTATTTCGTTTTTCTAAAAACAATGGACATAAAGTAAAATCTCGGAGATACGCTAGTATAATAATATAGCTACAAATCGTCTCCTTTTCTATTAAGATTCTACTATACTGTAAATAGAGTAACACAGCAATTTTACTTTTTATATTTTTACTACATTTGGTGTAAAATACATAAAACTAAAACCTACATAATATAAAACTGTAACATGATTTTCCAGGGGAAATTCTGAATTTCTGGAGTATTTTTCACCAGGCTAACCTCTGGATTCATTCCTTTTCAGGTGTTGTACGCAGTTATAAGTTAATAGTACATATTGATATGACATATTCGACAATCTCTGCTAAATAATTCGAAGAGGATTTTTGCCATTTTAATTTTCTTGCTGACTTAAAAGAAAACTATTATTTTATTGTTAGGTATTATGTATGCACGTAATTTTAAGTGAACTAGACATATCTTGCCATTTTCGGAGTCAGCTGTAAAATGTTTAGAGATGTGTTGTTCCTTCCGTAGGTTTCCGCAGAAAAGTAAAAAAGCGCTCATATTTTATCGTTAGTATGTACATATATACAAGTGCAAGATAATTGGACGTGTTCTAGCGTTTCTCTTACTGGCACTAAAATATTTCCGAAGGGGTGAAAATATTTTCCTTTAACGGGCTTTTCATGTAAAAGATAAAGTTCATAATATATTATTTTACTATTGCAATGTATGTATGAACGGAGCTACAACTGAATTAGTCATATTCTTGTACTGCTTTCAGATTTAGCTGCAAAATATTTCGAGAGGGACCATTAACTCTTTGTACTAGTTTTCACAGAACAGGAAAATAAACATTATCCCTTATTTATTGTTGCTGTGTTTGCACTAAGTTTCAAGTAAATTCGATATGGTTTTCTATATTATTTATTATTTAAAAGATAAGTTCACTACCTACTTTAAATCGAAGTAGTGGAAATAAATTTAAAGCCTCAAAAAGTGTATTCCATGAAAATCTAATATTTTTACGAAAGATATCTTGGACATATTTCTTGATATAAAGAAAGGGGACACGGAGTGATTCATCGCTCATTTATGACCGATTTTAATTACAAGAACAGGAGATTACGGAAAAAGTCAAATAAAATATATATAATACTACATCAAACCGAATGAGATTTATATAAGTTATTGTGAAACTATAAATAATCGGGGAGAGGGTAAAACCACTAAGCTATTTTTTTGCTGACTTCGGCTCCATGTAGAGTGAATGATTAGGAAGCCTTAAGGAAAATATACGGCATATTACACTAAAATCGAACAGTTGTAGCCGGGGAAGGCGACTAAACGCCTTACCCCACTTCCAAAAACTATCTATGGCATTCCTCACTTCCTAAAAAATTACAATGGGCAAAGATAGACTCGGGGGATTGCATGACGTCATGCAATCCCCCTTCCTTTTCAGATTCACTACATATACACTGAGAAAAATTCGTTCTCCGGACAGCGGTATATTGTATAAATATACGGAATCCACTTGCTTACTACAGAAATCAGTAGGGAACAAACGTTATCAGTATGCCGCATAGGCCCTGTCCTTAAATGTTACATCATGCCGTTGCACAATGTCGGATATCTAACAGTCTTCCTTATAATATACATATATGTATGTTATATACTTCCATTTGCATGTGAGATCCTGAGAGCCTATATTGTTTCATACGGAAAGTACGTACAGATGGAACTGGAATACTTATGCAGAAAGTATTATAAAACATGCGTTTTCAGTTATATGTTTGCTGTACGTTAAGTCCAAAAACTACAGGATTTACAAATGCAACATACAATTTTATGTATCACTCATTTTTTTCACGGTATAGTTGTAACGGAAATTATCGAGAAAAATATTTTTTAAATCGAGGGGAATGAGGGTTGAATTCACCGCGCATTCTTGAGTGATTTTAATTCCAAGCACTGGGGATTATGGAAAGAGTGAAAAAAACATTATATTGTATCAAAACGGAATGAATTATAGAAAATTTACCATTGAACTCTAAAAGAAATACACGGGGGCTAGGAGAGTAAACCCACTAATATATTTCTTATTGGTTTTAACTCACAGCAGAGGAAATAAAAATCGGGAAGCCTCAAATAAAAGTAGGCCAAATTACCCCAAAATGGAATACTTTCTAACGAAAATTATCGTTGACCATACATATATTTAAAAAAATATATGTGGAAAGGTGAACTTAAACTTTTATTCTTGGCAGATTTTAACCTAAAATTGAGGGATATACACGATGTCATAAAGAAAATATAGTATAGCCCTA
Source organism: Thermobia domestica (assembly GCF_964235325.1). Classification (NCBI taxonomy): domain Eukaryota; kingdom Metazoa; phylum Arthropoda; class Insecta; order Zygentoma; family Lepismatidae; genus Thermobia; species Thermobia domestica. The sequence continues at coordinate 140,213,047 of NC_137460.1, forward strand.
CACCAACTTTTGTCATAAAAATATTTTACATAGTTTAAATTGAAATATTGTTTTCCATGTACATGTGTAAACTTGCAACACGGGATTGATTTTACTCCCCCTTCCCCCCGCAGTATACTTTATGAATTTTAACCCTAAACAATAGCATTATTGCTACAAGTGAAAGGAAGACACATAGCACGTAACCAGACTCTGCTAGTAGTCTTAACTTAGGAAGTTTTCCCATTGTCTCAAAATGCTGGGTAACACTTTAGCTCCTACTGACAATTGAAACCAGGAGCTACGTGGGGTTTACTGAATTCAGATTCCCCGCCCTCACTAAACTTCGTAGGCCGACGAATGTTTGTGAACTTTCTTAACACAAGTATATTTGTTTCATATCGAAATGAATGATATGGCCTAAAACTTTATTTTATATCTCTAGCAATATCATTTTTTCTGAGACATAGGAGGCCCTAATTAACAATTACTTAGGCTTTTCAGATGTTGAATAAAACAGGTTAAATACTACAATATACATATAAGACCCCCCCCAAAATCTTTGGATCCCTAAGAAAAATGGACGCGTGCCTGGTGTGCTCTAAACATTCATTTATTTATGTAACAATATTTCAAATACAGCCTCAAAGGACAATTTACAACAGAATATTTTAACATCAATAGTGGAAAAAAGAAAAAAGAAAATCAGGCAGGATTTATGCTTAAAGATAACATCCCGACATTCACCTTGTGGAACCGCGAAAAAATTGGTGTAACTAGTCAGGATAACAAGCCACAAGCTTTGCACCCAGGATCTCCCTTTTGCGAAGGAAGAAGGCTAAACACTAGTCTACGCTCGTTAGAAATAATAATAATAATAATAATAATAATAATAATAATAATAATAATAATAATAATAATAATAATAATAATAATATATCTTTACTCAATGTAGTGAATTAATTGGGGATCTGCCTGGATTAAGATTCAGCAAACTCCGCTGAAATACCCCGTGGCCATGCATCACCCAATTTTCTAGCTATTTTGTGGGCTGTATAGAACTGTAAAGTTTTGTTTTAGTAATAATAATAATAATATGATTTTCACAGGCTTGCGCCTCCATTCATGGAACAGGTCTCACATAAAATAATCCTACTCTTGTTGTGTACAGCGAAGAGCGCTATGAAAACAAAGCAAGATGAAGAATGAAAGACATTGTCTATTTTTCCGTCCCCTTTGCTACTTTTGGCTCACTCTATGCTTCCTCCTGACCCTGCTATCCTTCCACCTGCCTTTCTCCTCGTATGTGACTGACTTTCTGCTATGATATTCACAGAAATCGATCAAGTTATTTTTTCTCCCTACTGCTTTAGATTTGCAATAACAACATATGAAAGTGAAATTTCTATCTGCTTCACCACCTGAAGAACGAAGTACAATGTGACCCTCTGAAGAACAATACAATTGATACCATGCCCGAGGAACTCTCCTAAGATCTGATAAGATCTGTAACTGATGAACACAATACCTTTACCAAACCTATCTGATCAACTGTGTTACTCATGTGGCAAATAGTATTTGTAACGAAATAACTTCTGTTCCGCACATTTTCGTTCCATTAGATACCCGCAGAGGAAAGAATCTCATTGTGGTGGTACAAATGCTGGATTTTCTGCCCACAAGAGTGATAAAGCAGATTTGTTCCTTCAATTAGTTACGGTACAAAAACGTTACATGCTTGAATATCGTTACTGCCTCATAACGAAAATGTGTGTTATGTCTTGTACCCACCGAAATTAAATAACCAATAATTTTGTTACAGAGAGCTATTTTCGTTACGTTACAGTTACATTAAGTAACCCACCCCTGTTTATTTCTTATTTTCTTACAGATTTTTTTAAATATGTTGGTTTACTTTTTCCTCATATTTGTAAGAAGACATTGGACATTTCTATGATAAGGAAGAGAGTTATTTCTATTTATGTAATTTTGAAAGATATGCGACAAATATCATCGACAGAAGTGTAGTTTCTTCTTTTATTTATACTCCATTGTTAGACACAGACAAAACAACTTTAGTCAATTTTACTATTTCTTTGAACATATCACGTAATGACCCATACATTTGGTTCGGTCCTACTTGTTAGCCCTGAACTTTATGAGTCTCGATTTTTTTTCCTTTTCTACTTGTGCTGAAGAAATAAAAATGGTTCTGCGTGCGCAGGGATCCATCCGTGGAGTACAAGACCTTCAGACCACCTTGCTATCGAATACTCTACCATTTAGACAGCCCCTACATTGTTTTCGTACTGGCGGCGCTCCTAATTGTGTACAAACGAAAATTTTGACTGCGCATTTCTGTACAAACGACGCACAAACGTTTGCAACAATTTGTGATCGAATTGGACATGGTCAGGGGCCACCACTTATACAGCCCCCCACTTTGTTTTCGTTCTGGCGGCGTCCCTAATTATGTAGAAAGAAAAATTTTGCTTGCACATTTCTGTGCAATCGACGTACAAACGGTTGCGACAATTTGTGATTGAATTGGAAATGGTGGGGAGATACCACTTGGACAGACCACACTTTGTTTTCTTTCTGGCGCGCCCCTAATTGTGTACAAATGAAAATTTGGCCTGCATATTTCTGTACAAACGATGTACAAACGATTGCGACGATTTGTGGTTGAATTTGACATGGTGGGGGAACTACCATTTGGACAGCCCCCCACTTTGTTTTCGTTCTGGCGGCGCCCCTAATTGTGTACAAACGAAAATTTCTCCTGCACATTTATGTATAAACGATTGAGACAATTTCCGATTGAGACTTGAAAGGTGGGGGGCTGTCTAAATGGACGTGAAAAGGAGTACTGCAAAAATACATGTAATTCATATTGAGCACGATAGGAGGAAATGTTCATTTCAGATTTTCCAAGGCGGGGGAATTGAATAAACGATGGCTGAACATAGTACTGTGAAAATTCTAGTAACTCAGATTGTGTACGATCGGGAAATGCCATAGAGGGAATTTCGAAGCTCTAGGCCCAAGGGCCACCTCTATAATCATCACTGACTGCCATTTCAATAATGTCTTTTATGGTCTTGTGTCCGTGTTCCCATCCTTTCCCTCCCCCTCCAACTGGATATTTGATACTTGTTCTACTCCAAATTTTTGTGCTAGTTTTCTGCCGAAACCTTGAGTTTTGTACTCTCATCGATTTCGAGTTAGTTCCCACACAGCATATCACAGCCAGTGGACGTACATATTAAATCCAGAACGTCTAGTTTTAGTACATTGACTTATGCGTAACATTCATTGGTTGTCCATATTACGTTCGGCAATGGATATCCACATTCTGAACTTGAGTGGACGGTCCATTGAAAGTCCATATTACGTTCAGAAGTGAATATCCATTTTCTGGAGGGGGGCGCGGTGGCTCAGTGGTAGAGCGTTCACCTCTGCTGCTTGGGGTCCCGGGTTCGATCCCAGCCCCCGCCAAGTGAACTTTGTGGTGGACAAACACCGTGGGTTTTCTCGGGGTTCTCCCGTTTCCTCCCACTTTCTTCATTCCACCATTTCACTCATCTCTCATTATCACCGTCTCCTTTAGCCTAACCGACATAACCGTGGGACGTACAACTCAAAGATTTCATTTCATTTTTTTTCCATTTTCTGGACTTCAGTGGATGGTCCATTTGATGTCAACATTTAATCCACGAATGAAACGTCCACGGAAATGCATTATCTAGATAAAAAAAGGGACGTACGGAAAACAACATTCAATTGTTAGTGACGGCACATGCGCGGATACTTGCACAGTGCACTCTCAGCCAGTTTAATTTGAGTGGTTGATTAGAAGCTTGTGGAATCTGTTTCAGTAAGAAATATAACACTTTTAGTTTACGAAGAGTTTTCTATGTTGGAGTGAAGAATAATAGTGAAGAAGAAAGAGAGAATAGGAACTGCGAAATCGGTAAGATATGATGAGTTATTTGTTTATATAGATTTATTCCGGTGCACAATTTATTATACAACTGAAAGTTTCTGTGTATGTGGACAAAAGTAAGTCATTATTAATTATAAATAAATTCTTAATTAAGAAGGAACAATTCATGACGTGGATAACTTCACTATTACGTCGACTGTTAATCACTACATGCCATTTCAAATCTTATATTCGGGTGTATTATAATAGGCTGGGGTAACGTAGATGGGCACATGGGAATTGTTGGTTATATATATATATATATATATATATATATATATATATATATATATATATCAGTGAATTTGGATGGTGAAGGGTGTAATAACGCCCTCATATAAGATACTAGTGAGGTTCGTTCCTTTTGTACCAAAGCTCGGGACTCAATTCGGCGTTACTCGAAAAGACGGTTCTACCAAATTTTGACAGATTTCTTACATTCCCAGGTTAGATTAGAGTTTTGTATATAGAATTGTTTGAGAAAATAATTCCCTTCCCTTAACATTTTTCGATCTTACAATGGAATGAGAAAACCTGTTTCTTAGATTGAACGACTTTTGGGAGTTAAACTTGAAATTTGAGATTCATTGTATAGTGCTTGAACAGAATAAAGTATGAAAAGGAAATACATTTTGTGGCCCAAGGCTGCAAGAAAAAACTAAATTTTCAGAAACTTGAAACTGCCGCTAATAATACATTTTCTAATTTGTATTGATTAATTGATTTTCAGTTTAACGTCCGTTTCAGCAGCAAGGCTATATGAGACGTGGACCTACTGATTAACGCGTAATCCAAGCCACGTGGGCTCCCGCCGAGAATCGAACCCGGGTCTCCCACGCCAAAGGTGCGTATGCTACCCGGTTAGCCACGGAGGAGCTCATTTTTATAATTTGTAGTTCAATTTGTAATTTGTAATTGTAACTTTGTACACCTTTGAGTCCCGTTTGTATAATTTAAAGCCAAAAGGTCCCAAGTTGAATCCGTCATATAAGTTTTACTCTTTAAAGTTAAGCATAAAGAACCTTACTTAACAGCAACCTCATAATCTGATATTAATTTTGATCGTTGTGATGTTGATTATACCTAGAATTAATTTTCCCATTTTCTTAATTTCAGAAAAAAAAATGAAGCGCACCAAGAAAGAATCTCATGATATGTCAGTGAATGGTCCTGTATCTATTTACTCCTACTTCTAGAAGGTTAAAATTCACTTGTTGTTAAATAGTATTTGCTTTAGTAACAATATTATGCGTTTATAATACCTTTTATAATTAAGAAAAAAACAGGTATATCAAACTTTTAATATCATTGATATGCGAAAAAATCGTATTAAATCTTATTCAATATATTAAAAAGACAAATATTGTGGAGCAGTATATGTAATTAGAGGTAATCCAATAAAGTATATTGTTATGTTATTCGTTTCTTTCTATGTTACGCCTTTCTTATTCTTTAATGTATATAAGTTCGATAATTTGTTACGTTCTCGGCCATTAATGGACGGCATGTTTTGATTGAAGTTAATGTTTCTCCTTGAGTATGATAATATGCAAAAAAAAGTTTTGGGATATTGTTAAAAAGTTTTGGTCATCATTTGTTTCAATATGAGAAGTGAAGCGTAGCTGTCTTGTCTGTTGTCAATACTAAGTAAAAGAGGGAACTGATATTTCCAAATGAATTTGAAACTTTGGAGTGAATCGAGGGAGGTTTCGGTTTGTGATATCTTTCTACGCATCTACAAAGAGTGGAAGAGGATGCAGGTTTGAAGCTTTTTTAATCAACAAATTGTATTAACTGAAGCGTATGGGCAGAATACTTTACTTTGTTAATTATATTTTAAGTTCTCACTTTCGGGAGATAAGGATGCATTATTGTAAGGAAAGATTAATTCATGTAAAATTGGAACTAGATTTGCTATTGATACCGAATCTTCAAATAGTTTGACCTTTCAGTAGATAAAATCGAAAACCAATTATTTTCGTGGAACACAGAACAAGAATTTTGACTGGAAATTTACGAAATATTAAACGTATTTAAAACATTTCTCTTTTTTTTTTTTTTTTTTTTTTGTTTGCTCATAAAACTTTATAGTATAAATGTTGACGTGTGTATTTGTTGACTGATAGTAAAAACTGATGAAAGATGGCTTATTTAGATGTCACTTTGATATGGTAAAATTTAACCTATGTTAAAAATACATTGATTCTAGATAGTATGGCTTCTGTAGCGGGCTTTAAGTGGTATAATTCTTCTGTGGCAGTCCTCTAGAATATTCAGTGAAAGGCCATAATTCGTCCGTGTAGGAACCAAAAATAGTCACAATTTGTACGTTCATGTTCCAATCATATCCACATATGGACATCCCCTACATCAGTTTGAAATTCATAATAGGTCCATTTTAGCTCCGAATGGACGTCCAGTGGATGCATGGCAACTGTCCCAAAGTAACAGTCTTGAGTATATCCAGTGGACGTCGTATAGACCAAAAGTCCACGTCCTCTGAACGTCCATTGGGCGTCTGTACGTCCATAATTAGTTCGTTTTGGTACCAGAAATGGACATAATATGTACGCTCTGGACGTCAAGTAGATGCACGGCAACTGCTGGAACGTGTACATCCACTAGACGTTGTATGGACCAAAACCACACGTCTACTGGACATCCCGTAAATCCTTGTCCGAACGTTAAATGAATGTACATTGGACGTCGGTGTGCTGTGTGGGTTAATTATTTAAGTTTAGGATTCCCTTTCTGCATCGAGGTTATATGAGACGTAGACTCAAAGATTATGATGAAATTCAAACACAGTAATCGTCCAAATTTTGTAAGCTCTATAGTAATCAACGTTAAAATCGGAAATGACCCATTTCTACCACTTCCAGTTGGCGAATCAACTCCATTAAGGAACTCCCTCGAGAGGAATCACTGTACTTATTTATTGCAAAAAGAAGAATTAGAAAAATACGCATTCGTCCAAAGTTATCGTGTGAAGTAACGGCCGCTCGTATGTACGTACTAATATCGATAAGTTCCACTACGCGATCCCAATTAATACTTCAGATACCCCACCACACACACACACTAGCATATGAAGGGTAAGGGGAAAAACAAGGAATGTCACAAAACTGTATTTTCGAGATAACGGCGTTTTAATATTGAAAACCGCGTACAAAGAATAGGATTATGAAATCTTTTGCCACTTTTTACATGAACATTTCTACATCTACGCATGCATGGCATAGATAGTCAAATAGTGCCAAGAGTCACCAACAGATAGGACAAAGGACCTGAAAAAGCACATACATGGACATTCCTTGTTTTTTCCCCGTACCCTTCATATGTACACACGAAAGTGTACATGGTAGTATCCACACGCTTACGCCCGAAACTAGAAACACACACACAGACAAAGAGAGAGAGAGAGAAAATTTTGTTGTACCTTTATACTGAATGCACTATTACTCACAAAATCAGTTACGAAAGAAAAAGGAAAAAAAATGTAAATGAAACTTTCAAAGATTGGTACCACTGCTGCGTGTAAAACATGAAATTGTTCCATAATGATTGATTCGTAATATGATGTATATGGGTTTCTTAATGGTAGTATAACAAAATGCCTTCAAATTGACCACAAAATAAAAAGTGAAATTTATTTCTCAAATTTGGAAAATGGAAATCGGTGGGCATTATGGGAACAGTCTACAATAACAATATATGCAAATAAACATTAATATACTTCACGTTTTCCAGTGGGTGCAAGAAAGCTTCGAATAGTGTTTGGTTTCATAATCATTAGCGGATATATATATATATATATATATATATATATATATATATATATATATATGTGTGTGTGTGTGTGTGTGTGTGTGTGTATGGGTATTAATACGATGATTCCGTCCCATCTAAGCAGGATTAAAGTAGTCACTATTATTCCCCTCAGATTGGGCAGAAGTGTCATCATTGTAGTTAATAAATATATAGCAGTTCACTAATGGTTAAAATTGGTGTCTTTGTTTATGGGCATCCGGTATTAGTACTCTGTATCGGTTGAATCTCAGCTTTAAGATTAGGCCCGGTGAGTTATTTTTTTTTCTAATGGTAAAGATATATTGAACGGATAGGTTAAGTCCTGTTTCTTTTAGCGGGACATATAACAGATGAGGCAGAAATAAATTATTATAAGAACCAAGGAAAGGAGAATGGTCGGTCTTAGAATTTGTAAATGCGATATAAGACTCTTTCGAAAAATTACTCAATGTAGCGTGTCCTTTGCAACCAGTTCTTGATGGTGAAATCAGTAAAACCGTGGGCCCTTGTTCACGGGGTCCTCAGATTGATTCCTCTTGAAGACATACTTTTTAATTTTATTTACAACAATATAAGTTTCTTTTAAAGTATCCAGGCATCCGAGAAAAGGAAAATGTGTAGAAACACAACATTTCACTTCTGTATTCACATTATCGCGAAGAAATATGATCATTTCTTGCAGTTCAAACAGTAGGCAATAGGTGAGCGAATAAAGTTTTTCGGTTTTTTTGAAAAACAATGACCAGTGGATTATCGTCGGCAGAGTTCTACACTGTAGACCTTAAAGTCGCAAGTTTTTTTAGGAAACCTGTGTCTATTTATTATTATTATTATTATTATTATTATTATTATTATTATTATTACTAGAATCGCAAAAGAAGGAAAGAAAAAGACACATATTCGAAGCTATTGACAGGAACAGAAGAGATATACTTTATGTTAGATTCTTTTTAGGTTTACACATGTACGTAACAATACTATTACATTTATTGATTGATAGATAGAATTATCATTTTATGAGAACAAGAAATGGAGTATAAATATTTGTTAGCTGGTAGCAGTAATGAATTTTGTTTCGCCAATGTTCTAGATAGGTTGAGTTGATTTTGAGTTTATTGTCCCTTGAAAAAAATGACACCTTGAAAAAATTTCTTCCTGCGAGTAGAGTTATATGTTCTATCACTATTTGTAATTTGTATTCTTCGTTTAATGCTTTATCAATGTTGCATGTAGCGTTAAAGCTAATAATAACTTGTTGGCGATACCACGTGTAAAATTTGAAGACGGAATTAGTTGTGGAAATTCGAACACAGATAGAGGTAACGAAGCCAGAGTGATGTGTGTATGTCTCTTGAACAAAGAAATCAGTTCCTCTGCTCTGGCCATCCTCAGTCGTAGAGTATTCGATAGCAAGGTGGACTGAAGATCTTGTACTAAATGGATGGATTCCCGCTCACGCAGAATCATTTTTGTTTCTTCAGCACAAGTAGAAAAGGCTAAAAATTCGACACTCATAAAGTTTAGAGCTAACAAGTAGGACCGAACCAAATAAATGAGTCATTACGTGATTTGTTTAAAAACGAAGTTGAGTTGATTTTCAGTTTAACGTCCCGTTCAGCAGCGAGGCTGTATGAGACGTGGACCTACTAATTAACGTGGAATCCGAACCACATGAGCTTTCGCCGGGAGTCGAGCCCGGGTCTCCCACGCCAGCAACAAAATGGAGGAAAGTTATTTTTCTGTGTTTAGGAATGGAGTAAATAAAAGAAGAAACTACACTTCTGTCCAGAATTTCTGCGCATTTCTTTCAAAATTATGTAAATAGAAATAACTCTCTTTCTTATGATAGAAAATGTTAAATGTCTTCTTACAAATATGCAGAAAAAGTAAATCACAAATATCATCATGAATGTTTGCACAACGACGACAGTCAGGCGTTAATACAAAATTCAGTTCTTACTGTAATGTATGTATATATATTTAGAGAGTTTGACTCAGAAAGAAGCGTACAGTGCAACATTGACTCTTGGAGGTTTTTCAAACGAATTTACTATACGTATAAATTACCATCTCAACAATTTACTGTGAGGGCTAAGACACTGGAACCATTCCAGGGAGGGAAAGGGGTTATAAGTAAAAAAAATAATAGAATACGAAAAATATTGGTGTCAAATTCATAGTTTTCTGGTTCAAAGAGATGAATAGTGGCTACCAGATGGCGCTCCTCACTTGTTTGTAGCCTTGCATAAATGGGAAATTGTTTTAAAAGTATATTTACATTCAAGTATGATTGTTAAATAAAAAACTTGTCCTTCAACATTATGTTTTATAACTGTTTTCTACTGTATTTCTTATTTATAATCACATATTTTCTAGTTGCCCCATTTGGAAAAAAATACTTAAACGTAGGTATTTGGGAGAAATGGGTTCCGTACCTTCAGGATACGCCTCTGCAACTACCCACACTTTAAACAAAAGCTTTCCACTAACGTTTCATGTAGAAAGTGTTCTACTGTATGTTTTAAGACAAATAACTGTAATAGAAATAATTGAATATCACACAACAGTAAGGCATATAATATACTAATTTTTAGGATATGCAGAGTTAATTATAAAAGCTTTGCTAAAAAAATACCTACACAGACCGTATATCAATGAGCTGTAAACTTCAAAGTAAAAATAAAAGACTATAAGATTCCGTCTACAAAGCAATTGCTATTTAAATAATGGACATACACAATTTCGAGAATCATAACAAGCCGAGAAATATTTACGATACATTTCGTCTCGCACCCCCACTACAAGAGTGTTACATCTCCGAAAATAGCGATTTTGAGATAAATCTATAATCTAGTAAAGAAAAGTGTGCTCTTTCACTTGTAAAAAAATTATAATGATATCTCGTCTGGTTTCCGCTTGGGAGCGTTAATAACGGTCAACGGTTTCGGGTAAATGACAGCCTACGAGTGTCCACTAGTGTTGCATCATCTATACGTCAGTAGTGAGCGAGCTTCCGAAGGGTGAACATCGCTGAGGACAGTTACATCTCAGTTGCAACTGTATTCGGCTGAAGGTAAGTTACTTTTTGAATTCTCTCAACAGATGACCGTTACATATGCAGATGCAACTGTATTTGTCTTTTATCGTTAAATGTTCAATTGATTGCATTTTGTAGAACAACGTTATTTATATAGATACACCCATATTCGACTTCTTGGAAACAGTATTTATTTCCCATCTCACTCTTCTTGTTGTAATCTAACATTGTGTAACATTCATCTTTTACCTAAATGGGAGGTAAATGTATTAATGTAATAATGTACCTACTTTACAGTTACATTATTTAGCATTATAACAGGACGAAATATTATTACATCTTCAATAATGTCACTTTAAATTGATCGTAATACTATTTTCGATTTTCCAAGGTATGCTGTTTCCGACAACACATTTTTCGAAAATATCCCTTCTAAAAATCAATTAAATATCAGAATAGGATAGGAGTATCTAAACTTTGCCGAGGCTTACGAAGAATTATTTCTTTTTTTTTCAGGAATAGCATTGTTGTCTCTTTTCATCTGCATTTTCTAACTTACAGAAGTGGGATTGTTCCTGGTTTTGGGTTACTGTCTGTTGTTTATTCCTCCAACCGCAAATGTTGTAGGGAAATTTAACCATAGATATTATGAATAATTAAATCCTCGTATTTCCTTTTATAAAGCATTGCGCATGTTGAAGCCGATAGAAACAGCCGTAATTGCTGTGGCAGATTGTATGAAGAACTAAAGCAGATAATGACGTTACGAGTGACATTACGCTGACATCTAGTTCATGCCTGGACGTCTGGCAATTCCAGCTTCAAAAGCACGCCTCCATAAGTGCTCTATTATGTTTTCTCTGTGAATTTAAGTGTTATTTCATTTTCGTAGAATCCGAATAACTTTTGTCTCCACCGACCATAATGGTATTAAAATGCCAAACATATGTATTTTTTTAGATCCATTATTATAGTTTTGTTTTTAATAAATACTACCTTGATTATTAAAACGCAAAATTAAATTTCAATTTGAGACAAAATAATCTCAGTTCCCGTGTGGAGCGTTCATTTCATTTTCAACTTTCTCTATTCATTTCCAGGAGCTTCAGGTTCATTTTGTATGCTACATGACATTGGTAATTTAATGTAAAATAATACTAATCAATATTAGAATTTTATAATGTTAATTGTTATAATGTTAGAATTTTATTAATTTTTTATATCTTTTCAGAAAATGGAGCGCGGACGACCTATAGTGGATATGGTTTATGATGGGCTATCCAGTGCACACAAGAATAAAAGTGATTCTGGTAATGATTGTAAAGAAAAACTAGAGCAGACTGAAAGAACTGAAACTACTGGTTTAAGATTTGAAGAAGGAGAGTGTTGGAAACCGATGCCTTTTGAACATGACTCTTTTTTCCAATCGGTTAGTTATCGGACTATTAGAAATTTGCGAAACAAGTTTTTCCCTAAGTTTGACAGTTCCGTACAACTTCCAGGAACACATTCTATCGAAAAAACGTCTCATCTAGACCAACAAAAGTGTCGTGATTATATTTTGGATAGTGATGATCCAGATAAGAATCCAGACGTGCTTTCAGAAGATCTTAGTAGTTCATCTTCTGAAGATTATGAGAACTATAGAAAGCAGTCACCTTCAAGAAAACGGCGGTCGCAAGAAATTAAAAACACTTCTGCCTTACTATCTCCCATAGATCATGCGTTGACGGAGTCAAAGAGCAACGATGACTCTGGTTCATCCAATACCACGAAACGAGGAAGAAAACGAAAGGCAGATCCATCATTATGCAAAGAAAATGTTGTAAAACAACTTAGAAATGCTCGTCAAAAATATGTATCAAGGACTACACATAAGGAAGTCGCAGCCAGATCATTGAGAGAAATTTGTCAGAATTGTAAGTTTGCTTGTTCAACCAAAATTGATGAAGATTATCGGAGAAAGATATTCTCAGATTTTTGGGAAATTGGAGACATTAACCCTCAAAGAGAATTTATTGCAAGATGTACCACACAAGTAAACAGAGGAAGAAGAACTACAACAACTAAAAGAGGTTTAAATGTGGCGTAATATTTCTTCAAAGGGGAAGAGAAAATACGTGTATGCAAACATTTCTTTATGTCCACGTTAGATATAAATCACAGAGTTGTTAGCACGGTAATGAAGAAGAAATCAGAAGATGGTGTTATTCAGCAATATTTAAGAGGGAAGCATGATCGCCATCGGAAAATACCCGACGAAATAAAAGATGATATACGGAAACACATTAACTCAATCCCTAGAATTGAGTCACTACTTGAGATCAAAAAGTAATAGAGAGTATATCGATGGAGAAAAAACGATTGTAGGTATTTACCGTGATTATGTCGAAATGTGTAAGAAAGAAGGAAAACAGCACGGGACGCGATCACTGAAAAAATTTTAAATTTCGAATTTAACCTAGGCTTTTTTGTCCCCAAAAAAGACTTGTGCGAGTTGTGTGTAGAATATTCCAATGCCAAATCTGCTAATTGTGTTGACGCAGAAGTTACATTAAAATATGACATTCATCTAAAAGAGAAAGATCTCTGTAGAGCAGAGAAAGCAGCCGATAAGAGAGTGGAATCAGGTGGAGTCATCGTCTGTTGCTATGATTTGCGCGCAGCTCTGCCAACACCTTGTGGTGACGTATCACTCTTTTATTATAAGTCAAAACTATCGACATACAACTTCACCATTTATGATGTCAAGAGTAAGGAAACTGTTTGTAATGTGTGGCACGAGAGAGAAGGAAAAAGGGGATCTATTGAGATTTCAACTTGTCTATACAAGTACATGGCAAATATTTCTGAAAAGTCTCCAAATAAGGTAGACTTTATATAGACAATTGTGGAGGACAACAGAAAAATAAGTACTTATTTGTGATGTACATATATGCTGTTTACAAACTGGACAATGTAAATAGCATCACACATAAATATCTTGTTAAAGGTCACACGCAAAACGAGGGTGATGCTGTCCACTCTGAGATAGAAAAAGAAATTAAAAGATCATGTAAGGGTGGTCAATTTATGTTCCTTCCCAGTATTACCAGATAATAAGGAACGCCAAAAAGATAAGCCATATTTCAATGTTGTTGAGTACGCTCATGAAGATTTTGTGAATTTCAAGGATCTAGCTGATAAAGTAGGCAATAATTACAACGTGAATAGTAAATTTGAATGCTTCAGTTTCAATGACATCAGAGTTTTCAAAGTTGAGAAGGATAACCCATTGAAGTTTTACTACAAAGCATCTTATCTTGCATTTGATTTCGAAGAAGTGTTTGTTGACCAATCTAAACGTACGACTCATGAAGCAAGAACCACCCGAAAGCATACTGTTTCTGCGACCCCAGCTTCCCATTCTGGGATTGAGAGATTCAACGTATGGGGAATAAAACCAGCATACAAAACACCTCCGGGCATTCCTGCACGAAAGAAGGAAGATCTTATGTCTCTGGTGAACTGCTCCGCCATACCACAAGCTTATAAGGGTTTTTATGCATCTTTGAACATCACAAAATAAACTAAATTCTTAAAAATTGGAATTTGTAAATTTTATAATAGTCTGTTTCAAACTATTGTACTCTTTAATGTTGTGATTATGTTCCATTAAGGTTACACCTCAGTGATAACGAATTGTGTATTCTTTTATTAAACTGTATTACACTCAAGAATTATTTTTAAAATCTGTTTAAAATTATCGCACACTGTAATGTTGTAGTTATATTTTATTAAGTTTACAGGTTCAGTGATTCCGAATTGAGTTTTTATCAAACTGCATAACACTGAAGAATTATTTTTAAGGAAAAAATCCTCATTATTCTACTATTGTAAATAAATAGAAGTTGCATAGATTTGTTAATAAAAAGAATGTGTGATTCATGTTAGGTTTTCACTTCAACAAGAATTTTTTGAAAATATTTTTGAAGATACTTATAGCAAAAGTTATACTCTATTTTTTGTTTTTTTGTTTTTTTTTTTGTAATTCACCTACTCTATTTGTTAATATCTTACTTGCATATCACCACCTTACACACCAATCATACATTTGACGTTTAGAGAGAGAGAATTGGAGCAGATGAGGATAAAAGAGCCATAAAAATGTGAAAATGTCATGAAAATTTCATTATATTTTGTATGTTATATGTGCAATTATATGAAAAGTCCTATTCGAATAGTGTTACATCTAACATTATTACATTTTTTAAGTAATCAAGTTGTTACACTGAGGTATTTTCTGTTAGCGCATGATCTTTGATGTTTAGGAAGTCCCCTTGCAGCTATACAATCACCGGCTACTTGTACTTGTAGCCAGCAGAAAGCGCTTAAGCTTCTTGAAATTTCAAACGCCGTTTTCTAAAAACATTGAATTCCGAGATGTAACACTCTTCTAGTGGGGGTGCGGTCTCGTCTCGATTCTCATCTCTAAAGTGAATATGATAATTTGAGTTACCCTTATCACGTTTCGAATGTAAAATGTAAATTCTCATGTTATTTTGTTTGTTTTAGAAACAAGGTGAGTAATTTCTCTTCTCGTGGGCAACATTAAACAAAACAGAAATATTGCCAAATGTCACGTTTCTGCTTGTAATGGTATGACCGGAGCGATAATTAGCTCCTAGCTTTTAATCTTCTACGAGATAATAATAAGTATTATTTTTACTATTATTATCGGTGAAGATTTGATAGTTCAAGAATTGAAACATCCGAGTATTCAAATATCTGAATATAATAAAACGTGTGTTGTCGTCGATCAATCGCCATCATAAATCCTAAAGTAAACAAAGTTCCCGACGCGGATTCGAACCACGAACCTCTAGATTACTGATCCATGGCCTTGACCACTCAACCACGATCACTACGCTGTAAACGATCCGCCTTTAGTCTTGTTACCTTAGGTTTCATTGCCTCTGCTTGCAAAGGTGTATGTTATATTTCTTCGTTTCAGAGCGTCTTTCGTATTTCTTTTATGATGATATAAGTAAATATTCTCCGGCAAAGTTTATATTAATAATTTGAGTTGTTCTTAAACCTTTGGTTCACAAGTTTGTTTCTTCTCTACACGAAACTACAGATATGACAAATTTAATCCTCATGCTTTGCACTTGCTTTCAAAGCTGTCACCGTAAACTGGTAAAGCAATTTTTCCGTCACGATTAAAGAATTTTGTAACAAAACACAAGAAATGAGTTAAATGAGGGATGGAAGGGTTGATATCAAAGTTGAGTACTGTAAGCTAATGAAAAACATGTATAAAATCTTGTATTTGAAAATAATGTCAGCTACTTTTAATTTAATAACTGATATTAGATTTTTTTCAAACATGAAGATCTGGGATGCACAAACTCAGTGTAGCTAAAAGAAAAACGCAACAATAATGGACGAGATTCGAAGGTATGACAACCAGCAGAAAACCCGTTCACTTACGACACATCTATCAAGTCAACACGTTTTATAAGTTATAAATTTGTATCCAAATGATACCATTATACGTTTGCGCTATCAATGTTTTGCTCTTTTTCTCTTCATAAACGTAACATGTATACGACGATTCGTTTCGTTTTCCATTAGAGCTTTGAAAGCGATGACTTGTGTTTGAGTATAGGATCTTACTTTAAAAAAGGCAATACATTGACATTGAAAAAGTAGTTAACGAATTCCTCTCCGAAAAAGATCACATGTACAATTATTTTTCAAATGGTAATTTATAATTATACTTACGTTGGTTGAGATTTCTCCGTTGTTATGGGGGCGAGACTCTGAAACCACCCCTACCAAGAGGTGAAGATGACATGTAAAAGACGTCAAATACGAACGATATTAATATATTAATGTCGAATTCATGTGCAAAGATGAATAGTGACACTGTGGATAATGCGTAAGTCCAAATTAAGCCTTGGTTGGCATGGAGTTGACAATGGGAGAGTGACAGGCAAAACGAATCGAAAATATCCTATATTTGTGTCGAATGGATAGTTTTCGTGATCTCTGACATAAAAGGTGATATTTCAGATGTGGATATGTCCAAGGTTGACCCTATTGGCATGAGGTCATATGGGAACCAGTAAAGACATCAGAACAGTTTCTTTTTAGTACGTTTCAATACACTGTGGGTGAAAAGTGATAATGCACAAATATTGATATCACACTCGGAAAAATCGGAGATATAACTTCTGGGGAAACATTACTAACTGCTCACTCTCTAAAATTTTCACTGTTTTGAAGGGGCGTAGACAAGGCTTTTTGAGGGCATGTTTTACTAAAATAGCCTATATATCATCATCTCAAAAATTAGATATAATTTACAGAAAAGAAGTTATTTCGTGTGGCAGGATCTCTGGATTGCCAAGGCCTGCAATCTGTGTGTGTCCCTGCTGCTCTGAATTGTCATTAACTCCTCTTCAAATGTAAGACGTAAAATGTAAATAAGAAACGTATAGCATAGAATACAATATATATAGAAAATATGTTATTACAAATAAGAAATACAGTAGAAAATAATTATAAAACATAATGTTGAAGGACAAGCTTTTTATTTAACAATCATACTTGAATGTAAAATATACTTTTAAAACAATTTTCCATTATGCAAGAATACAAACAATTGATGAGTGCCATCTGGTAGCCCTATTCATCTATTCGAAGCAGGAAACTATGAATTTGACACCAATATTTTTGTATTCTATTACTTTTTTTATTTATAACACCTTTCCCTCCCTGGAATGATTTTAGTGCCTTAGCCCTCACAGTAGATTGTTGAGACGGTAGTTTATACGTATAGTAAATTCGTTTGAAATTCCTCCAAAAGTCAATGTTGCATTGTATGTTTCTTTCTGAGGCAAACTTTCTTATATATATATATATATATATATATATATATATATATATATATATATATATATATATATATATATATATATATATACATTGCAGTAAAAACTGAATTGTGTATCAACGTCTGACTGTCGTTGTTGTGCGAACATTCATGAGTTGCATTAAGGTTGTAAGATTTAATATCAAGTTTGAAACATCTGAAGTTAAAGAAACGAGTGTAATAACAAATATCATATTTGAAAATAATTTCGAATTAAACTAGCTGTGACTACATTACTTCAAAATTGAACTTGTGGAATGCGCAATGTGAGCGTAGTTCAAATAAAATAATCAATGAGAATAGTCTTGATTTGAAGCTCGGACCATACACGTAGGAGAACTTACATTAACCATTCACCTAACAGACAATGACGCACAGGGTTTGACACTACTTTATCAGATGGTTCTACCAAATGTAACCTAATTAACACAATCGTAACAAATGTTACTGCCCTAAAAAGTGTTCTGAACAAGGAGAAGTTCATTATGCACATAGTAACTAAGTTAGAAGAGGTTTATATCCTATCAGAACGGCACATCCACCAAGTCAACTTTTGGAATATCCCATTAAGTTAGCCTTCAACGTAGCTAAAGGAAACGTGTGTGCATGAGTACAGAGTTCTCCGTAGCAGTATGGATAAAGTCTTGGTTTGATAACTACAAGATTCGCGTTCGAAACCCGTCTCGAAAGCTGCGGATTTTTCAGATTCTTAATTCCTCAGTTCTCAAGATCTTCTCTCCATTCGTAATCATCTGATGCTCTCAAAAGGGTTCTCCACCTTAATTTGACAACTGCCTTATCTGATCCTGACAGTTCGATACCTTCTCTTCTTCTGTTTCACAAAATCACAATTTTCGCCATAATACGAATGCTGTCGGATCATTTTTCCCCAGTTCTAAATCTGTGTATATAAATAATTCCTCTCTGTTTCCATATTTAATTTCTCTCTCTCTACCTCTCTGTCTCTCTCAATGTCGCCCAGGAACTCATATGGCTTGAGATCAAACCTTCGACTCTTGAAACTAAATGTAAGGTCTCTACCAATGTGCTATCCTAACTCTATAGGTTTGTTGCTAAATGCAGAGCCATTTTAGATTTTGTTCGGGGGGAGAAATCTTCGGCGACGATTTTTTTCACTTTTTTATTAGTGTATTACATAATATGTCTTTATCGATTTGCTCAAACAATATGTCTTTATGAAGCTCAAGGGAGGATAAAGTACACACTTCTGTCTTGCCGAAATGACGCTCTTGGAACATTAGCTTGCAATTACTGGAAGAAATGAAATGTATCATTGAATAACATTCATTTCTGTAAGCAGGTGTTTTAAAGGTCTGTGCGTGCATTACAGATTTTAGGAAGCACAAAACCTACTGCCGATATTGGCAATTTCCATAGATTTCTTATGGAGCATCTTATAGCTTGCAGTCTTTAAAGAATGGACAGAATGTAACTAAAGGTATTAATGAAGTTATGGGAAGATTCTATGACTTTTTTGAATATGCTCTCAAAAGATATTTCAGAACAAACGAATGAAAAAGACTGTTTTAGAGCTATAACGTGGTAAAGTTGATCCCTTTTTTCGTCTGAATGGAAAGAGTGTACTACGCCACACACACACTGCTTTAGACAAAGATAGGTGGAGGAGGGGAGGAGTTGAAGTTGGATCGTACTAGAAGCAACTAATCGATTAAGACATATATTCCTCGATGCATAAGAAAACGGAACAAGTGTTTGTTATTAATTTGGACTTAGAATTTTTGTGACAATTTCTATGCCGCGAACTGTACAAGGTTTTTAGCCCATGCAATCGTCGTTGCCATAGAATTAAAAAGATACAAGGAAGAAATCAAGCCGAATACTGAAGATATGTAAAACAATATAAATATATAATAGAAAAAGAAACAGAAGACCTATTGAAGGAGGTGATGTAGATCTCAAACATGGTGGTGGAATTCCGAAATTCGGAAATTTCAAGAATATTTAAAGGATTATAAAATTACAGTGTATAGGGGATTTTCAGGAAGTGATGTTATGTTTGAAGCACCACCAAGTGATAATGACAGAACTCCTTTAAACTTACTCTTCATAGATAACCATTACAACGTCATTGAAATATTGACAGCATGTTTTATGTAGTTATTATTGCGAAAATTGTCATAAGAAATATGAAAACAAGCATGCACATTTGAAACATTTACAACTGTATGTTATCGTTGTCATCAAAAACCACCATGTGATTTTAGAGAAGCCCATATTACATGCAATGATTGTAATCGAGAATTTTATGGCCAGTCATGTTATGATTATCACAAGTCAGCTCCGTATCAAAATGGAAAGCCTTTATGTTCCATTGTGAAATGTTGTGCCCAGTGTTTTAAAATATATGTGGTGAAAGAAAAAGGATCTCACGTATGTGGAGAAACGTATTGCAATATTTGCCATACTAGAGTACCACCTAATCATGAATGTTACATGAAAGTGTATGAAAGAAGAAAATCCGAAAAAGCCAACGAAAAATTATCATAGAGAAGAAAGCAATGGTTGTATTTTATGATCTTGAATGTACACAAGATATGAAAATAGATGAGGACGCAAACATATATGAGCATATACCTAATTTCTTGGTTAGTCAGCATGCATGTTACCGTTGTTATGAAGACAACAACATAAAAATGATTGCATCGTTTGTGGAAAACGCGAAAATCTATTTGATGGAGAAAATGTAATAGAAGACTTTCTAAAACATTTACAAAAACGACGTCCAAATATTAAATCAGTAACATGTATTCCACACAATTCTAAGGGCTATGATGCACATTTCATCATTAAGACCACGGTTGAGAAGATGAATTGGAGTCCAGATGTGATCATGAATGGGGCGAAAATTCTCTCTCTTAAAGTAGGGAACGCAATCTTCATTGAATCACTAAGCTTTCTTCCTATGCCCTTAAGTAAATTAAGTGATGCGTTTTGTCTTCAATCTTACAAAGGATATTTCCCACACTTTTTCAATCGACTGAAAACCAAACATATGGACGGACACTTCCCGACATTAGGTATTATGGAGCAGATACAACGAAAGTAAACGAAAGACGCAAGTTTCTGCAATGGTATACTGAACATCAAAACGACACTTTTAAAATCAAAGATCTCATCAAGTGTTGTGTACAGGATGTTGAAATTTTACGCCAAGCATGTATTTCCTTTATGAATACATTTGCATCTGAAACAAATGTAAATTCCTTAATTGAATGCATTACAATCGCCAGAGTATGGAACTTGGTGTATCGAAGAAATTTCTTAAAGGAAAACACGGTTGGTATCATACCAAAGAACGGCTATCGATGGAGAGATGTACAATCAATTAAAGCATTACAATGGATATCTTGGGAAGGAAGAAACAAAAAACATCTAAATTACCAATGCTGCACGTAGTAAGGAAAAACAAATTGCATCAATGAAAGCAGATGGTGAATAGACAGATCCCGATACAGGAAGAATACACTATGGTAGCATGAAAGCTGTTGGTCCCACGGCTGTATTTTTTGCTACCCTAACGACAGAGATAAACCCATATATAACAATGCTAGATACCATGGAATTTCGATATGAAACAAAACAGAACATGATTCAAAAATTAAAAGATTTTGGCTGTGAAGTGCACGAAATATGGGGCTGTGAATTTAAAAAACAATTGGTAGGAAATGAAGAGATGAAGAAATATGTTAGTAATCTACCATATACAAAGAAAACACCGTTGAATCCTCGTGACACTTTTTATGGAGGGTGTGAATGCCATACGTTTGTATCATAAAGTAGAAGTCTGAATCATAAACATTTTCATACAAGGATTATTTTCATGTTATTTCCCTATATCCTTATATCTCTAAGACTAAGAAATTTCCAATTCGTCATCCCACTATTTATCTGCCTGGAGATTCAATATTCTCAGCACTGATGAAGTAGAAGGATTAGTTAAGCTAAGTATTTTTCCTCCGAAAACTGTCTTTCATGTTGTTTTACCTTACAAATTGAATGATAGATTGATGTTTCCACTTTGTCGTACATGTGATGAATGAAACATGATACAGCGATGAAGACCGAGTTCTACATGGTACATGGTAAGCAGATAAAGTAAAAAAAGCAATAGAAAAAGAATACAAAGTAATTGATATTTACGAAATTTGGGCATATGATGTTGTTGACTATGAAGAAAAAAGAAAAAGTGGCGGCTTATTTGCAGAGTACATAAACACCTTCCTGAAAGCAAAAACGGAAGCTAGTGGATGGCCATCATGATGTGAAACAGAAGAATTGAAGAAGTACATTCAGCAATTTTATGAAAAGGAAGGAATACGTCTAGATGGAAACAAATTAAATATAATGCAGCACTTAGGAGTTTAGCTAAATTAAAGCTAAATTCATTTTGGGGAAAATTTGGTCAACGTGAGAACATGGGGCATGTTAGCAACATCTCATGATATAGACGTACATCAAATATTTCCAGTAAATGATATGATATTGGCAATACACAGATGAAGTTCCTGTTTCACTACCAACAGTAAACGTCGTCAGAGTCGCGTACACAACAGCACATTAGAATAGTACAAGAATTTAGATCAACTAGAAATCAAATTCAAAGTATGAAATCATCAATATGTAGAAATTATTCATACCTATTCCTTTGCTTTAAAGCTAAAGGAAAGTACTTAAATGAATTTCATTATACCTTCTCATCAACTCCAGAGAAAAACGACCACCGACTGCTGTATTTAGTACTACAGATAATCATTTCTTCTGTATACATATTCTCAAATCTTCATTACTATTATTATTATTATGTATGTTATTTTCTCTTCTTTTTCGTTCGTTTGGGATACTTTATATTATAGATAAAATAAACCTTAAATTCTTTGTATTACTGCAGGTAGTCATTTCTCCTTCTTTACTAGTATCATAACGTGTGTTGTATACATATTATCATTTGTTGTTTTATTTGTTAATGATTATAGATAAAATAAATTTTAAGTTACGTTTTCCAATTTTTTCATTTGAGAGAGTAAAAGATCGTGAACGGTTGTATGGGCAGCATCATTGTACAGTATGATTTCCATCTACGTCCCATCATCATCACCACCACAAGCAGCATCGTCATATATGTCATCTGTGGAGTCATCAGCAAGTAGCTAAAAAAGTCTTCAAGAACTATTTGTATTGTGTAAAAGAGTGATTTTTTTAAAAAAATGATTTGGACAGTGAATATGAAGAAGAGGAAAGAACTGATGAAATCCATTTATATAAAAAAGATGCACTACACTTACCTTCGTTTTTTGTGTAAATAGTATCATGATCAATAAATACCTTGTATTATTCTTTTTTCTTTGAAAACAAAAGTTTTATTTCTTATTTTCTTCCGTTTGCTAATAAATAAATGTTTTATGGTCAATTATGTAATTAAATAAGTATATCATAAAACATATTTTTAAACTTATTGAATTAAAGAATTTCATACTGTTTAAAAAATAACCTAGCACTAATGTTTTTAATTCAACGATGTAATCATATAACTAGATAATAATAATAATAATAATAATAATAATAATAACAACAATAATGAATTCAAATACTTAATCAGTTATTCTTTTGTAAATTAAAACAAGTATGTGAATACAATATTATTATTATTATAGTGATTGATGGGACTTTGTTTATTAACATTTAATATTAATTATTTTAAGGTTTCTTTTTTCAAAATAAACAAAGCCATTCATGTTTAAGACAGAGTTGTATAATAATAATAATTTCCAATACTAGCTTTTATTTAGCAATCACCTCAAGTATTTGAATTCATTATTATTATTATTATTATTATTATACGTAACACTTATAGTATACAGGGAAAATAGGTTAGGATTTTCTTATCATAAAAAATTAGTACACTAATAAAAAATCCTATCATATTCAAGTGTATGAAACGAGCATAAAATAAATAAAACTTTTCACTTTCACTATATTTTTTATTTTTGAACTTATAACTACACTGTACATTATACATCAATTTTCTTCTCTATGAACATTCATCCACTTCATTGATAACCTCCGAAGTTTGAGTATCGGTTTCCCCACACGATGGTTGTGTCTGTACACTATCAAATAAATCAGTCATAATTGAATCTATGAGTTTTTGTTTGCAAAATACTTTCATTTCCAATTATAATCTTTCACCGTTAACGGTCACATTACTGTTCTTATTAAGAGATACACTTGGAAAACTGATGTTCATACCGTTAATAAAACTTTGTTCATCAACACATGTATGGATTCTGGCAAGTCCTCTGCATGTAAGGCCCTGCGATTGTACATGATTGCGAATAGTATCAGTACACCAGTCAAAATATTCACGTAGCACAACACTGCAACTTTACTGTTTTTCACAGCATGTTCAATACACGGCAATGTTTCCAAGAAATAAAGCCAATCACTTGAAGTTAAGTAGACAGTTTTTCGAGAAGCACAAAGTGTTCCTTTCTTCTCTAATATCACTAATTTTTCACCCATTAGTCTTCGTACCACTAGCTCGTTTTTTCGGCCAAGAGATTTTATAAATGTAATTTCTACTTGAGAATGTAAATAGTCCGAAACAAACGGGGTCCAATGTATCAGTTTTTCCCACTCTAACAAATTTAAATCCACTCCAAACACAAGTCCTTTACCAACACGAATCAATGGTTCAAATATATAGCTATCCAATCCAATACAAATTAATTTGTTTTTCATTGAATTAGGTCCATATTCCACATTTAACAAGTAGTCTTTCTTGGTATCCATAGTTGATGCACAAGCACTCAAACACATGTTACTCCAGTAGATGGTCAACACAGAATAACGACATTATGCTTACATAAACTGAGCATGCATGAAGAGGAGGGGCGAAGAAGGAAATTCATGTTTCATCTTGTTTCTACATGCCACCATACACTTACGATGAATATAACAACACAGTAAATTCAAGATCGTGCATGTTACGTCCAGATACATACATTTTCATTCCTTTGTATGTTAAACATACATTTCCACTTTTTAAATACGTTAATAATGCACCATTATCTGCTTCCAATTTTTCAGTACAGCGTCCTGGTAAAATCACTTTTTCTCCTCCTTCAATTGTTACGCATGCCTTCCTACCCCATATCGTTGTAATTATCTCACAGTCTACAATACGAAATGGTACGCCAATCTCCAAATCTCACATTTTTGTAAAGGGTACCATTGTTGACATATTAAGCTTATTTAATAAATTCATTGACGATGCCATCTTTAATTTGACGTTTCTTCCTTTGCAACAGCTGCTAACGGAATGATATAAACAAACACATACGTTCCACTTATGCTCTTTGCAGAAGGGGTGGAGTTTGGGGATTCAAATAACTAGCCAATACATGGCAAGAACACGAAAAAGGCATGTTTCATCTTGTTTCTACATCTGATAGGCGTCCAAGAGCATGACCGTATAGCAACGTACTAGTTTACACCGGTTTAAGCCCCGTGGAAACGTTCCGACGGCCAAAATTTTCCCACGGGGATGAACCCACTCTATTCTACCATAACCGGCGTAATTTTCAGCGGATTGAGACCAAACTTGGTACAAACATTAACTGTTGAAATAACTTGAATGAGTTTGTTAGTCAGAATAATCATATGAAAATATTCAAATTGGCACAAAATATTCAATATTTTTGTTTCGGGAATTATACTCTTGTATTGAAATGTTGGACCCGATTAATCACCTAGAGAAGGTGCACGCCTTTTTGCTACGGTCAGGCGTTTGTTTTTCAGGTGGATATTTTGCTATCGGAACAAGACAATTGTTGGTGATGATATGATTACAAATTTAAAGTGAAGTAAGTTGCGAAACGTGTTATTTGAAAGAATAATATAATAAATCTGCTTTACCCTAACACAGAGAATTCTAAGTCATGTGTTTCAAGTTCTGTAGTGTGAATGGCGAGGAGTGTTATTGATTTTCCTTTTGAGTAAGATATTGGATTACAAATATAACTTATATCGAGAGAAAACGAGGTGATAGTGGGATGGGACCAACGTTGGACACCGTGGACCAATAAGGCGAATCAAAAAAAAAATGAGGAGGCGCCAGCCACCTTATTTATTTCTGCATGATAATATAAAATTATATTGTGCGAAATATACGGACGAGTTAGATAGTAATATTTTATATTATTGTTGTTATTATCTGCAGCGTGGTTTCATTACGTGTGCATGTTTGACATGGAACCAAATATATGATTCATCATTCGTAGAAAGAAAAAGAATAGACAGTTTTTTAACTGTGAAGGACGGCGAAAAATACAAAAAACTGACTACCTGTAGCGAAAAGAAACAATACTTTCCTTCAAATGGATGAAAAATCAATTCAAAATAGATTTCAATTCGACCGTCGCGAAAAGCTTGTGCTTTGTCCACTCACCCACTGTGCCGTTAGGGATTGCAATCACTGCGTTAACAGCTATCACTTCCGTGGCTTGTATACTATAATCAAGTGTTCCTTCTTTACTGGAAATCAACAATGTTCTTACATGTAGTAGTTAAACCTACATGCTGTGTAATACATGAGGTTTTTAATTCAACATGCTCTCCATATAATGTCATGCTGGAAATAAGAAACAGAACAATGCTTGGACAAAAAAAACTATTGGCATCAGAAGAAATATTTATCTATGAAGCATGCGCAGTAACATAATTCAGAATAGTTACAGTAAATGCAGTAAACGAAGAAATGGGTATAGAAAGCAAATATGTCGCGTCAACGAGATCCACCAGAGTTAACAAAGGCGGAAGCAGATGAATAGTATTACTACTTTGGTTAAAATGATAATTCGTTCTGTATCCTGTAGTAGATCGCATCACAACTTTACGGGAGAGCAGAGAAAGACTTCCAAACCGTATCATATAGAAAGCTTTACTAAACCGATCACATAGACACAAATGGATGTAACTGTGAGTACTACATCTTGGATTTACCGAAAGCCATGTAGACATTCAGTGGTTTGCAGGGTTGTATACTCATTAAAACACAAGACACAATACCATTCTTCATACCTCAGCTTCCACTCGCTAGATACATGCAATTTCTGATTAGATAATGAAGCTGCAGTTGGATTTTTTTTACAAGACGTATTGCAGAATACAAAAAGCTTTGCATTACTTGTTTGTAAACAGCTATTAGTTTAGTATTCTGAAAGGTTGTGTGTAAACTAACGATGGCCATTTCCGCAATTTTCACTTTCCGGGCGCCCGAAAGTAAAATCAGACAAATTTCGGAATTAAAAAAATCCAATTTTGAAAAAGTTCCAGAAATCTTCAAAAAATCAGGAATTTAGAAATGTCTGATTTCGTAAACATTCCGGAGTTCGGAAAAATCCGTATTTATTCCGAATTCCAAGAGTTTTCTGAATTCTGGAATTTTTCTAACTTCCGGTTTTTTTCCGACTTCTGATTTTTTCCTAATTCTGGAATTTTACCGGATTTTATAATTTTCCGAAATCCGGAAAGTAGAATAACCGCTTCCGGAAAATGAATTTCTCTCGTTTAATATGTATCGTGGCGGAAATAAATCTTTGACCACGTAATGGCGACTGCATTGAAACAAATGAAAGTACGAGAATTAAATTTGTCATATGTGTAGTTTCGTGTGGAGAAGAAACAAACTTGTGAACCAAAGGTTTAAGGATAATTCAAGATATTAATATAAACTTTGACGAAGATTATACATTTATATCATCATAAAAGAAATACGAAAAACGCTTTGAATCAAAGAAATATAACATACAAGTTTGCAAGCGGAGGCAAAGAAACCTAACGCAACCAGACTAAAGACAAATCGTTTACCGCGTGGTGATCAGTTGAGCACTGATATTTCAATAGTTGAACTATCAAATCTTCAGGAATAATAATAGTAATAATAATAAACTAATAATAATAATTATTATCTCGTAGATGATTAAAAGCTAGGAGCTAATTATCTCTCCGGTCATATCATTACAAGAAGAAACGTGACATTTGGAAAGAATATTTTGGTTTATTTTAATGTAACCCACGAGAAGAGGATTTTCTCATCTCGTTTCTAAAACAAACAAAATAGCACGAGAATTAACATTTTACATTCGATTCGTGACAAGGCTAACTCAGATTATCGTCTTGCTTTGAAGATGAGAATCGAGACGATACGGAAAGTAACGAAAACATTTCTCGTCTTGTCTCGATTCTAGAAATAGTATATGTCCATTCTTTAAGTAACAACTGCTCTGTAGACTGAATCTCATAAGCTATTTGTTACTTTGTATTTGAGATTTCATTAAATTATTGTCTTCATAGGTATTTTTGTAGCTAGGCTTATATAATTATCTTTGCTTATCCTGAAAATTAGTTTATTTAATGCATTACTGTTGCGTGCTATTGTTATTTTTATTAGTTATTTTGCTCAAAACATACAGTACCTAGGTAGAATACTTACTACATGAAACTTTATTCGAACTCTTTCGTTTAAAATTAGGTTAGTTGCAGAGGTGTGTCTTGAAGGTACGGAACCCTTTCCCCGAAATCTCTATCTTTATATAAATTTTCCAAATTTTAGGGCAAATTTAAAACTAATACCATTACTTTTATTATTATTATTATTATTATTATTATTATTATTATTATTATTATTATTATTATTATTATTATTATTATTATTATTATTATTACTGCAGTGTTGTGAATTGAATAGTTCACCCTGTTCCACAAAGCTCTTGTCTAGCAGGTATTGTGGTGGCCAAACACCGTATGTGTTTAGGTTTTCCCCTGGTTCCGTATCCTCCCACTTTTTTATTTCAAAATTTCTTTCATTGTCATCATCGACGTCTTCTGTAGGTTACCCGGCATAAAAATTACTTAAAAACAAATTTTCTTAGGATTCCTATGAATTCAGTGGCACTACTTTCTACATGCAATTTGCCGGGAAACATTTCATTTAACATTTAGCTAATTGTAGGGACGTATGCAGAGGGTATATTCTGATTATCCTGACAAGTCTTTCTAATTTCGACAATTTTGTAACTTTTGTCTAACGCTGGGGCGATTTGATAGATTATAATACAATCTATCCTCATACGGAGTTTATCTTCTATATTATTATTATTATTATTATTATTATTATTATTATTATTATTATTATTATTATTATTATTATATTTTTATTACCGAATATTTGAGACCTCAATCTTACGTTCTATTAAAATGCAAATACGGATACTAAAGCTAAGAAAAATGAAATGGAATTTTTTGGACCTCTATCAGTATCAATTGCATTATAAGATACTTTGGAAGGAAAAGGAGTGGGAAAAGATCTCAGCTTCTGGACAATACGACAATCGAAACTTCGGATGCCTTAACAGAAACTAAGTAGAATTTGTCTTCATCACGATATATACCAACGAACTTTCTTTGGGTAAAAGACTTGGATTATGTATGCGTTATATTGATATTTTAAGAAAATATGCATATAAATATAAAAAGGAATTATTATTATTTACAAATTTTGGTTGAACAGATATATGGAACGTGTTGGAAATTGCAAACGAAATTATTGTTATTATTTCTAGTAAGAGAGGAAGAACTTAGCAGGCCCGTATCCATGGGGGTCTCGGGAGGCCAGGCCACCCTAAATTTTTGCGGGCCCCCCTTAAATTTTCACGGTAGGCTTGCAAATGAACTATAATATAGTGATGAACTATAATATTTTTTTGGATCGGGCCCCCCTAACTTCAGCCGCCCCCACCCCCTACATTTTTGAGCTGGCTACCGGCCTGGAACTTAGAATCGATTCCACAATGAAACATTAAAGTTTCAGACACATTTATAACTCACGCTTTATATATTCATGAATTGTTTGCTAAACAAGCTAAGTTTCACTGAATACGAATCGAGATTGTAGACTGTGATGTCATATTTTCAGTATTTCCCCTGCGAAGGAAAGCGTTTCAAGTCTAACTTGTAAGAACGAGAGAAATTGACTATTTTTATGTTAATATACGTCAGAAATATCAACGTCATAAATGATATTTTTTTCTTAATTTCGTCCTACGGAATCGACCCACTGACCCCTAAGTTAAGTAATGAATGCTCAAGCCACTATTCTAAGACTGCTGTGTTAATTAAGAGTCAAGAAACACTCGTCTAGGTAGGAAATTGCACACATTCAGGATTCCAATATTTTATTAACGATGAAACACTGATTTCGGTCATGATAAAATACTATATTCCAGAAAATTCAAATTTAAATAAAAGAGACTTACAAGCACGCACAAACATTAAGGAGAAATTGGTCTTAAGAGTAATTCGAATCCTTAACCTCTAGCCTCAGACCACTCTTATTTCTGATTCGCGGAAAATATCACCGTAACTTATCTATATTGTATTCGGTTATTCTCGTTTTACAGTTATTACCAGTAACCTTGAACGACAATGACACGAACACAGACATTAAATATTTTAAAGGCTCTCCCACCGGGAATCAAAACTAAGACCCCACCTACTAAACTATCTAATGGGTGCGGTACCTCGTTCGTTCGTAAGGCAAGTAAGTTTCAGACTGACAATATGGTGCTCGTGGGTCCAATCATAATATGAGAGCATATCTTAAATTGGTTGATGGAATGTATAGGAATTTCACCGTGCAGGAAATATTCATCACACCCATTGAACATTAAAGAAATATGCATTTTAGGATTGTGTAGGCATGACTTTCTTTACGCTGATAAGAATGGCCACTCCACGATTTATCTGATTCGAAATAGGGCCTGTTAAAATTTGTTTCTCTCACGATTTTTGAAAGCAGTAGCTCTAGAACTATGCAATTTGTCCCACAGGTCCACAGGAACCTTTTTACTTATTTTGATGTGAGGAACCACCTCTTACAGTTTGTCAATCTAGTTCATTAACACCCTATATATATGTGGACGGAAGAGCGGACTATAGGGGATTTATCTCCAAATTTGAACTACATAATGGGAGTTGATTTGACGAGACAATATTAACATCAACTACAATCTACGTACTAGACGTTTCCCACCATAGTTGGAGTGGGTCAGTCGGTCTGTGGGTCTAGTGGGTCGAGTTTTCTGAGTGATTCAGTGAATCGTGGTTGAACAGCATGTGAGCCACTGCTATCCACCACCCACCGTGACCCATCTCGACCCACCACCCACCATCACCCACTGCCACCAACCACCCACTGTGACCCCTCCACACACCATTATCTATTCTGACCCACCGACCAACTTTGCTCACTACATTGTAGACAGCATCTTCTGAACAGCATATTATTCTTCATTCTGCACCCTACCCATAGACACTAAAAACACGATTCTGATTGGTTGCAGTTTGCGATTGTCCAAACCATCTGGTGTATGTCTTGTGTCTTATAGTAGCAATAGAAGAAAATTGTCACTTTGTTGAAATTGAAGAAGAAGAACATTGAAGAAGCAGTTGAAGTTCAATTTATATTATGGCAGTCAAGGTTAATAAAACGAGCTCCGCAGAGCTTCTAACTTATTCCTACTACTACTACACTTACGACTACCACCACTTATACAGTAGAATCGTAAAGCAAAACTGCACACGTAAGTTAAGCAAATCCTTTTTTTGAGTATTATTTTTTCTATAAAAATAAAAAATTCCTTGGCCCGGGTTTGAACCTACACCAAAAGCAATTATAATTACTAGCTCATTGCGCTAGTACGCTCGCACACGAAGTCCACCAGTAACAGCCATTTGATTTCTGCTATGTTTGTGGTACAGGGCGAGAAGCTGATAACTCCAACAAACCAGAAGCGCGTAGTTTGTTCTTATGAGTAGGGTGGAGCGTGATTTAAAAATATGCTTCTGAACACAGGTGAATTTGTCTACGTTTTACTTTCAAGGCCTCCATTTCCCTTTCTTATTTGTTTATGTTTACTTACCTGAGATGAGTATCTCTAAGTGAAAAAAAATAACTTGAGATATTTTTGGATATTGATATTTGTAATTGTAATAAGAGCAATAGGACATATACTACTACTTGGCTTTCGAGACACACAGCCTGTGAGTTTTTAGAGGAGATAACTACTGGAAAAATACATTTTTGAATCACAGTAATATGTAAATTATATAAAAAATTGTATGTAACTATGTGTGCCTAATCATCACGTCCAAATGGCAGTCAAATGAAATGAGGTTTGGTATATAGTTAGGCCTTAATCCAAATTGGAATATTACCATATTGCTCTCATTATAATATTTTCTTAAGCGATAGTGGGGATACAAATTTCTGTGAAAAATTGAGTATCTCACAAGCCGTTAAACTTAAGGAGCTGGAATTCAGAATAGTAACTCTTTATTGAAAATGAGCAAAACGTCTTTTTAAAACTTCTTCTTTATGGGGAGGGGCGGAATTTTCCATATATTGTAAATTTATAGTGGGTAAGTTTGTAAAGATAATCGAAAACGATCGATGTTACTCGCAGTTGAGAAACAATCAATACAGTGCTTCGTAACATGTATCCATATATGCTTATCATGCGTTTTCTACTATAATAATTGCTGAAGCGTGTTTATTACGTGGAGCGCTTCAAGCACAGGGTAATCAACCCATAAAGTTGTTAGAAAAATAGACATAAAATTTGTAATGTAAGTTTCTGTAAGTTGGTCTACTTACCTTGATTTGGGACTAAAAAATTTCATCCGTTCTTCCACTAAAAAGTATCGATAATTACACAAAGAAATAATTAGACTATGATAATTGAATTTCCTTGAATTTTACTCATGACAAACACTTTACCATTTTATATCGTAATGGTCAGATGCTTCGTTATTGTAACAGAGTTGTGTTTGAGCAATTGACCGTAGAAATTCAAACTCGGTTTAGTTGGAATTTCAAAACCTGGTTTCATTATAAATATAAACTCATTAGTCAATAGACAAGACGCCGTGGATCAAGTGTCAGAATTGACGACAATGTGTTTTAGTGGATGGATGGTGGATCATGGTGGGCTATCATGATGGGTGGTGGATCAGTGGATCGTGGGTCAAGTTTTCATTGACTCACAACTGGGTTAACTGGTTTGGATTCGGTTTAAGTTTGAAGCAGAATGTGTCCGTTTATTTCAGAAAAAGGAACCGTAATTTGGTTCAGTTTTGTTTAAAAACAGACACTATATTGCCACTTTTTTAGAATATCCGTATATATTTTGGGAATCTTCCAAACGATATGTAATGGTTCCGTTCTAGGTTAAGGTATTATGAGTCTGCTGTTTCACTTTTAAATGGAGATACGATTCCCCATGCTTTCTCTCTCTCTCTCTCTCTTTTTTTTTTTTTTTGTGAAAACACGTTACTGAGCAAAAGTAAATAAAACTGTTTTTCGGTTCGGATTAGTTTGGTTTAACAGCTTGAAAATGTAATATTTATGTTTAATATCCAACAATTATGACTGTTCGGTTAAGGAAGACTATGATTAAACAAAGTCAATTATGATGTATGAATTGGTGAAATGAGAAATTGTGAGTGTCCGAGAAAACCCACGAGCACGATGTCCGTCTCAAGCTTACTTGCCTCGGGAACGAACGAGGTACCCCATCCATCAGATAGTTTAGTAGGCGGGGTCTCAGTTTCGATTCCCGATAGGAGAACCTTTGAAATATTAAGTGTCCTCGATGTATCTGTGTTCGTGTCTCTGTCGTTCAAGGTTACTGGAAATAACAGTAGACGAGAATAACCGAATATAATATACTTGGGGCGTTCATAACTGATTGGCACTACAATTAATTTGTTTTCACAGAAACCATTTATTCAACAAACGATTACAGTTTATTTTAGAGGTATTCCCCGAAAGTGTCTATGTACCTTCGCCACCGTTCTGGAAGCTTCCTTATTTGTAGCAAACTATTCTTTGGGGGTATTTCTCTGCTACTGGCGGACAAATGCTTGGACTTCATCATTTGTGTTGAACTTTTTACCTCTCATGCCCTCTTTCATTGTGTCGAATAAAGCATAGTCGCTAGGAGCCAGATCCGGCGTATATGAAGAATGCGGCAGTACACTAAACCCCAGTTCACGCACTGTGGCAATTGTCTACCTAGTGACATGTGGCCGTGCATTGTCGTGTTTGATAAGAACGTCACGGTCCCATTTTCCTTGTCGGCGTTGTTAGATGCGTCGGCGGAATCTATACAATGAACTGTAGTAGCTCTCACTGTCGATGGAAGTATTGGGAAGGAACAATTCCACCAGCAGTATTCCTTCCTGATCCCAGAAAACGGTCGCCATTTGTCCCATCCATGACTCCTTGGGACGATGGCTTCCAGTATGGCTCCATTCTATGGACTGGTGTTTCTTTTGTGGACTCTCGTAGAGGAACCAAGTTTCGTTGACGGTGACCAAACGCTCAAAGAACTCGCTCGGATTTTCACTGTACTCTTGCATCAACTGCTGACAAATGTCTATACGCTTTTGTTTATGTGCAACGGTGAAATCATGAGGCACCAATTGTCTTCACACCTTGTGCAGCTTCAAATCTTCATGAATGCTAGTGTAGAAGGAACCCCGTAATAAACCTTTTTCTATCTCTAGTTTATCAAACGTGATTCTCCTGTGCTCCATTATCAAATCAGTCAGTCGCGCGGCATTTCTTGGTCTGTGTGCATTTGCAGGACGCACAGTACTTTTTTTTTTCGAGCACTGTCTTTGCTCTTTTGAATTTGGATACCGAACGAAACACGGATCTGCGACTTGTTGCCGTGTTTCCACATACGGCTAATAATCTGTTTTGGATGTCTGAAGTATTCACTCTTCCCTCCAGAGAAACCACACTGTCCACCGTTGCCCACGTGTGTCTGCTTCCATGCTTGCTTTTCGCTGTCCACCATCGTCCTGGCAAGTTGAAACAACTACTGCTACAATGTGCTACCTACGGAAAGAAACAAAACCATTTAGTGGAGTATGATAGTACTATAGTATATCTTAATGCATACATCAACAAACATTTCAAACTGTTACTTGGCATCACTTATAGGGTGAAGAGCCAATCATTATTGAACGAACTAAATAGATAAGTTACGGAGATACTTACGGCGAATCAGAAAAAAACAGTGGACTGAGGCTCAAGGTTAAAGATTGGGCTTACTCTTAAGACCAATTTCTTCTTCATGTTCTTGCGTGTTTGTAAGTCTCTTTTAATTTAAATTTAAATTCTCTGGAATATAGTATTTTATCATGACCGAAATCAGTGTTTCATCGTTAATAAAATATTGGAATCCTGAACGTGTACAATTTGCTACCTAGACGAGTGTTTCTTGAATCTTAATTAACACAGCAGTCTTAGAATAGTAGCTTGAGCATTCATTACTTAACTTAGAGGTCGGTGGGTCGATTTCGTAGGACGAAATTAAGAAAAAAATCATCATTAAGAATTGATATTTCTGATGTATATTAACATAAACATAGTCAATTCCTCGTTCTTACAAGTTAGATTTGAAACGACTTCCTTCATAGGAGAATTACAGACAACATGACGTCACAGTCTACAATCTCGATTTGTATTCAGTGAAACTTCGCGTGTTTCGCAAACAATTCATGAATACATAAGATATGAGTCATAAATCTGTCTGAAACTTTATTGTTTCATTGTGAAATTGTTTCTAAGTTCTTCCTCTCTTACTAGAAATAATAACAATAATTTCGTTTGCAATTTCCAACACGTTCCATTCATTTGTTCAACCAAAATTTGTAAATATGAATTATTCGTTTTTATATATGTACGCATATTTTCTTAAAATATCAATATAACGCATACATAATCCAAAGTCTTTTACCCAAAGAAAGGGCGATAGTATGTATCGTGACGAAGACAAATTCTACTTAGTTTCTGTTAAGGCATCCGAAGTTTCGATTATCGTATTGTCCAGAAGCTGACATCCTTTCCCCCTCCTTTTCCTTCCAAAGTATCTTATAATGCAATTCATACTTATAAGAGGTCAAAAAAATTCCATTTCATTTTTCTTAGCTTCAGTATGTGCATTTCCGTTTTAATAGGACGTAAGATTGAAGTCTCAGAACGGTAATAATAATAATAATAATAATAATAATAATAATAATAATAATAATAATATACAAGATAAACTCCGTATGAGGAAAGATTTTATTATCGCCCCTAACATTAGGCGAAAGTTTCAAAATAAACGGGGTTGGAGACATGGAGAGACATGGTCAAGATCATCAGGATATACCTACCCTCTGCATACGTCTGTACACCTAGCTAAATGTTAAACAGAATGTTTCCAGGCAAATTTCATGTGGAAAGTAGGGCTACTGCACTCACAAGAGCCCTCAGAAAATTTGTTTTTAAGTGATTTTTATGCCGGCTAAGCTACAGAAGACGTCGATGATGAGAATGAAAGAAATTTTGGAATAAAGAAGGTGGAAGGTAGCGGAACCAGGAGAAAACCTACACACACACACACACACGGTGTTTGTCCACCATAATACATACTAGATATGAGCTGGGTGGAACAGGGTGAAACATTCAATTACTCAACACTGCTCATTATGATTATTATTATTATTATTATTATTATTATTATTATTATTATTATTTTTATTATTATTATTATTATTAATGGTATTAATAGTTTTAAATTTGCAATAAAAATTGGCAAAACTTACATAAAAGTAGAGATTTCGGGGAAAGGGTTCCGTACCTTCAAGGCACACCTCTGCAACTAACCAAATTTTAAACTAAAGCGTTCCAATAGAGTTTCATGTAGAAAGTATTCTACTGTATGTTTTAAGGAAAATATCTGTAATAAAAATAACTAAATATCACGCAACAGTAATGCATATAATAAATTCATATCTATTATATAAAAGAGAACGCACAAATCCTTTGTTAGCTCATCACGCTAATACGGCTGAACCAATTTCTTTCATTTTTGGGGGGTTATTAGGATTTGGACCCTAGATGGTTTTTATCATATCACTTTAATTTTTAATTACCAGTGTCTTGAGATAATTGACCATTCAAGTGTCCATAACGTACAAATCCTTTGTTAGTTCATCATAGGTATAAAGTAAACGTATTTATATGCAACCCGCATGACCGTGTCACTCGGCGGGTTAACATAAATGACAGGCGCTATAATGTTAACATTTACTGCAATTTGAAAGCGAAAAAGTAAAAATTATCTAAGTAACAAAGTTTATTGCGTTCCGGGGTGACCGCAGCGAAGCGGGGTGAACGCTGCTAGTTTAGTATAAGCGGAGATATTTATAAAAGCTTTGCTACAAAAATACCTACACAGACAATAATTCAATGAGCTCTGAATTACGAAGTAACAAAATAGTCTATAAGATTCAGTCTACAGTGCAATTGTTACTTAAAGAATGGACAGACACTATTTCGAGAATCGAGACAAGACGAGAAATATTTACGATTCTTTTCGCCTCGTCTGGATTCTCATCTCGAAAGCACGATGATAATTTGAGTTAGCCTTGTCTAGTGATGGGCAGTGGGAATATTTCCGGTGGGAAAGAAAATAAAAAACGGGAAATTAACCGAGGTTTTTCTCTGGCATATAAATTCCCGGGAAGAAATTTATTTCTTTACTTTATCTTCCAAATTATAAGAACCATATGACTAATTACTTTATTTTCATTTATTTTGTTTTCCTTCTAGATATTAAATAATTGGAGGTTTAAAAATTTAAGATTCATTGACTGTACTTTATATAACTAATAATATGATTTTTTAAGTTTCGTTTCCATTTGCACTAAAAGGCAGCAAAGTACTAATTTACAAATGATGAAAAGGAACCAGTTTGTAAAATAATGTAGAAATAGAAATGAAGCATTATAAAGAAAGCCCGAACCACCGTTAATAATAGACGTCCGTCTGTTTCCTCTCTCGGTCTCGAATTTCTGAAGAGGTACTTGGACTTCTCTTACATGTGAATTAACGCATGAAATCTCGAGAAATGGATAGGAAGAGAGGTCCTGTGTGGCAATGTTACGTGCAAAATTATAAAGATAAGTCAATATCTTGAAATTATTGTGAACATAAATATTTATGCGCAAATATTAATGAAATGGTGGGACACGTGTCTTCTGGCAGTTACCCAACCTAATTTATTTATAACCTTTCAAAATTTAAGATGTTTATATCAGTAATAGAGTCAAAATTAGAAAATCCATTTAGATCTAAATTTAAACTGCTTAGCGGTTTAAAAGTATGTGGACTTACTATACCATTTTCCCGACATAATTACTTCCATAGAACAATTTGTAAATGAA
This sequence comes from Thermobia domestica, assembly GCF_964235325.1. NCBI lineage: Eukaryota > Metazoa > Arthropoda > Insecta > Zygentoma > Lepismatidae > Thermobia > Thermobia domestica. Next base: position 140,251,159 of record NC_137460.1, read on the forward strand.
TATACATTTGTGTATACAATCTAATAAATTATTAATAAAATAGTATAATACCGTTCAGAATATACATTTTAAAAACTCCTCTGAGGACAACAGTAATAGTAATATACTGTGATATAAAAACGAATTTACTTTGAAATCATAATATAGTGATAGAGTGGAATTTTATTTGTGATTGTACATAAATTCCCGGAAAATTATTTTTGAGAATATTTCCGGGAATATTCCCAGGCAATATTCCAGAAAATTATCTTCCCGAGAATTTACCCATCACTAGGCTTGTCCGGTCTCAAATGTAAAATGTCAATTTTCATGTTATTTTGTTTGCTTAGAAAGGAGATGAGAAATTCTTCTTTTCGTGCGCAACATTAAACAAAACCAAAATATTGTTTCCAAATGTCACGTTCATTCTTGTAATGGAATGACCTGAGAGATAATTAGCTCCTAGCTTTTACTCATCAACGAGATAATAATAATTATTATTAGTTCATTATTATTATTCTTGGAGATTTGATAGTTCAAGTATTGAAAACATCCGAGTATTAAAATATCTGAATATAATAAAACGTATGTCATCGCCGATCAATCGCCATCAAAAATCTTAGAGTAAAAAATGCCCGACCAGGATTCGAACCAAGATACTCTAGATTACTGGACCACTGAAACGCGATCACTACGCGGTAAACGATTCGTCTTTAGTCGGGTTACGTAGGGTTTCTTTGCCTCCGCTTCCAAATTTGTATGTTATATTTCTTCGATTCAAAACGTTTATCGTTTTTCTTTTACGATGATATAAGTGAATAACCTTCCTCAAGCAAAATAAATATTAATAACTTGAGTTGTTCTTAAACCTTTGGTTCACAAGTTTGTTTCTTCCCCACACGAAACTACGTATATAAGAGAATTAATTCTCATAGTTTGCATTTGTTTCAAAGCAATCGCCATTACCTGGTCAAAGACATATGTCCGACACGATACATATTAAACGAGATAAATTCATTTTCCGGAAGCGGAAATTTCACTTTGCGGATTTCTGAAAATTATATAATTCGGTAAAATTTGGAAATCGGAAAGAAACCGGAATTTAAAAAAATCCAGAATTCAGAAAATTCTCGGAATTTGGAAAAAATAGGATTTTCCGAATTCCGAAATACTTACGAAATCAGACATTTCTAAATTCCGGACTTTTTCCGAATTCCAGAATTTGTCAGGTTTTACTTTCGGGAGTCCGGAAATTAGAAATTACGGAAGTGGCCATCCCTAGTTTGCACACAACCTTTCACAACACTAAACTGATAGCTGTCTACAAACAAACAAGTAATGCAATGCATTTTGAGTTGAGTTGATTTTGAGTTTTACGTCCCGTTCAGCAGCGAGGGTATATGAGACGTGGACCTACTGATTAACGTGGAATCCGAACCACATGAGCTCCCGCAATGCATTTTGTATCATGCAATACGTCATGTATCAAAATCTGACAACTTTCACTATCTAATCATAAATTGCACGTATCTAGCTACTGGAAGCTGAGGTATGAAGAATTGTATTGTGTCTTATCTTTTAGTGAATATACAGTCCTGCAAACCACTGAATGCCTAAACGGCTTTCGTTAAATCCAAGTTGTAGTACTCACAATTACATCCATTGGGTCTATATGATCGGGTTACTAAAGCTTTCTACATGATAGGGTTTGGAAGTCTTTCTCTGCTCTCCCGTAAAGTTGTGATACGATCTACTACATGATACAGACCGAATTATTAATTCTACCAAAGTTGTTGTATTACTACACATTTGCTTCCGCCTCTGTTAACTCTGGTCGATCTCGTTGACGCGACATGTTTGCTTTATACATTTCATTCGTTTACTGGACTAAACAGTAACTATTCTGAATTATGTTACTTCGCATGCATTGTAGATAAATATTTTTTCTGATGCCCATAGTTTCCGTTTTGTCATAGCAATGGTGTGTTCCTTATTCCCAGCGTAACTCTTTTATTACATTATATGCACAGCATGTAGATCTAAATACCTCATGTATTACATAGCATGTAGGTTTAACTACTACATGTAAGAACATTGTCGAGTTTCAGCAAAGAAGGAACACGTGATCATAGTATACAATCCACGAAAGTGATAGCTGTTAATGCAGGAGTTGTAATCCCTAACAATACAGTGGGTTAGTGGAGAAAGCAATGGCTTTTTGCTCCATTCATCCAAGATCGATGCTATCTTGGCTAGATTTTTTATCCATTTGAGAGAAAGTATTGTTTCTTTTCGCTAGAGGTAACCGCTCTCCTCGTATTTTTCGTCGTTCTTCACAGTTAAAAACTGTCTATTCGTATACTTTCTACGAATGATAGATGTTCTCTTTGGTTTCATGTCAAACATGCACACGTAATGAAACGATGCTGTTGATAATAACAATAATAATATTAAATATTACTAGCTAACTCGTGCCTATATTTCGCACAGTATAATTTTATATTATTATGTGGAAATAAGTAAGGCTGGCTGGCGCTCCCGCATATTTTATTCGATTCGCCTTATGGGTCCACGGTGTCCAACGTTGGTCCCATCACACTATCACGTCCTTTTCGCTCGATATAAGTCATCCATATTTTGCCTAAAGAGGGCTCTGCCGTAGCCGCATGACTCTCCATGATAATGTCTCTTCGTTCTTTTTACATTGAAATGGCTTATTTTTCTGAGTACTATGAGTGCATACTGTCCAACGTTGCTCTCATCACTCTACCATTTCCTGTTCCCTCGATATAAATTTCTAATATTTTGCCTGTAAGGGAGATATGGCGTTTGAATCATTACGTTTCATGAAGAAATTGCGTTGCCACGAACAACACCTTTTCGTAATGTATAATAATAATAATAATGATAATAATAATTAGTTATTATTATTATTATTATTTTTATTATTATTGTACTTACCATTAATGTTGCCACCATTATTTGCAATGCAATATGTTACTAGAAAGTAAATTAAATAACAGTCCTCACCATTGACGCTCCGGAACTCGAAATACATGATTTACAGTTCTCTGCGTTAGGGGAAAGCACATTTATAATATTATTCTTTCAAATAACACGTTTCACAAGTTACTTCACTTTCAATGTCTAACTTCACATCATCACTAATAATCGTCTTGTACCGATAAGAAAATATTCCTCCATGCAAAGAAAAAAGCCTGACCTTTGCGAAAAGGCGTGAACCTTTTCTAGGTGATCAATCGGATTTAATATTTCAATAAAAGAGCATATGTCCCTGAACGCAAATATTTCAGTAAAAGAGAAGTCACTCAAACATTGTAAATACCAATTTATGGGCGAAATTTGGTTTCCTTGGAACTTTTTAAAAGTTTGGAGGGCCGCCATTTTGAACATTTTCATCTGATTATTCTGACTAACGAACTCTTTCAAGATATTTCAACAATTAGTGCGTTATGCAGAGTCGTTTAGACGTCTGATTAGTGTCATACTAAAGGCCTGACTAATGCAGGAAACATAAGTTAGTTAAACTCTTTAGTATGGCACTAATCACGATAGAAAGACTCTGCATAAGGCCCTTAATGTTTGTGCCAAGTTTGGTCTCAATCCGCTGAAAATTATGGTGGTTATGGCATTCAGAAAAAACGTTATATATATATATATAGATAGATAGATAGACACACACACAAACAGATAGAAATTTTCGAATTAAAAGTGGTTTTATCTCAGAGGGTGATGGTCGGCAAAGGTGCCTCGCAACCTTCTCCCTTCTCGCACTCTTGCTGCGTCAGACCTAAACCGGGCCTCTTTGCAAAATGTATTGACCAGCCTAACCTAAACACAAGTTTCCCAGTACTCGAGGTAGAAATGGTAGTGGATAGGTATAAGGCATGTAGTGATTGTATTTTTAATGACAATGATTATGGGTTCGAACCCCTCCACTTCCATTTCTTTTACTTTTTGCAGCTATGTCGCAAAGTTCAATTTTTATTCTTTTCTAATTGCAAATGGCGTTTACATTCAAAATAAGAGAAAATTTGGTCGCCTTTTTTCGGATATTTCTCTCTTTCGAAATGAAGACAAGAATAGGTAAAGACAAAAAGTATTATCAGTACTAAACATTACCAATAATAATGGCAACGAAAGAGTAAATACGACCTCTTTTACCATCTCTCATGTGCTGTATTCATTATTAACAAAAGTTTTAAAAAATCTCCTTGGAGGAGATTTGAACTGACGTCCTCTGCGTTTTTAACCCAGCATCTTAACCACTACACCAATATAGTCGCTTGGTAAATGTTTAGTTGTCGGTGTATTTGCTTTCATTTGTTTTTTATGTTTCCACTACGAAATTTTTACTCTTTTTTCTCCGTTTAACAGCTGTTTCTGGCTTTCTCTTTAGGTGTCGTCCTTTATTTACACTATGCACTATTCGTATTCACAGCTTGTGCCCCTTTGCAATGTCTTATTAGATTAGAATTTTCTTCTTGCTCCTCAGTAAGCATTTGATTGATTCAATTGTCATATTCTGCATGGATTGAGCACAGGAATGCCAGACTAAAAAAAGGTGTACATTTACTTTCTTGACAGACTGTACAATAAGTAATACTTCATGTAATCCATTAAAACAACTGGAGGTCTAATATGAAAGGGATTAAATAATTCTAACATTGGTAAGCCTTAGATGGGTACTTACACTCCTGGTCTGCCAAAAATTCTGCTCTCTTTTCAAAGAGTTTTATGGTGTTACGATTTCTTCGTGTTAACATGTGCGCGACTTTCGTCAATTAAAGGATTAGTACTTTGTAGGAAAATAGCTCGTTTTCTCACATTATCGTTTTTCCACAACTTACAGAGGACAGTATATACCGATATGTACTGGGGGGCATCTCCAAGGACGTCTATTACAATGAAGGATGAGTATAGAAGTTGGTCTTGAAGCACCACGGGAATGCATGTTAAAATTTCTGCGAGTGTAAGTAAAATAATCAGAACTGTATCGTAGAGTAAGCGGGGGCAAAAATCCGCAGTTTGGTGTTTGAGTTGCGCTGGAGCCGAAAGATATAATGGCAAAATAACGAATTTCGCACAGAAGTATAAGTGAACATTCCTCTATATTTTGAAGGTGCTAAAAAGCCTACTAATTGATTACTCAATAAGATACACTAATATAAAAAAGGATGGACAAATTCGGACTGTTGCTCCAGTATGGGAGGGGGGGGGCAAAACTCCTATCGCAATGGAGCAAAAGTTCGCTGAAATACACGAAGTAGGAAATCGACATAAAGGCATTTTTATTGAATTATTATGTTTTCTACAAGAATCTTAAGATAAACAAAGAGCATACGAAGCATGAAGTGATTCTTCGTATTAACAAGAAAGTTAGACTAAGCAAAAAGGTAAGTTTATCTTACTTGAGAAAAAACTCCATAAACATACAACAAAGTATGAAGTTGTTCTTCGTATTGATAAACTTAAACTAGAAAAAAAAAAATTATCCCACTTATTTACGAATACCACAAGAACACACAAATCATTAATTTTTTCCCTCGTATTGAAAAGTTACACTAAAAGAAGAAATTGGGGTATCCCAGTTATTTATTTAAAAAACAAACAAAAACATACGAGGCATGAAGTTTTTGTTCGTGTTACGTTATACTAAAAGAAAAAATAAGTCTTCCTCACCTGAGAAAAACTCAATAGACACACAACGCATAAAACTTTTCTTTTCATCAACAAAGTTAGAGTAAAAGAAGAAATTGTCCCCCTTATTAAGAAAAGCACATAAACTTATGAAGTGAAATAATTACAAAACCAGGCTTGGGTCTAGGCATTTGTCACATACGAACTTGCCTCCTTCATAAGCTATGCAATCATGATGCCACCATTCTTCACACGAATTACACATTTTCCAGTTTTTCATCCGGTGGATCGACATTTATTTATTTGGCACCTATTACAGGAAAACAATATTCCCATTTACAATAGGCTTACATAATTACAAGCTTTATAAATATTGAAACACACAACAACAAAAATAAAATAAACATGCAAATTAACATCACGAACATGAGAAAACACAAATACGATATATATTTCTATTAATTCCTCCAATAAGAAATGCAAATATACAAATAGAACCCAGTAAAGAGCACAAGAAACAACTACATGTCTTGTTCTACAGCCCTTCGTGGAAAGAATGAAAGAAAAACAAATAGAATAAAACAAAAATATAAATATCCAAAATATAAATATTGAAATAAGATTTGACAAAAAGCAGAAATGTTTTCATTTAATAGAAATACTATTTTAATTTTAAAATACCATAATCAATTTCAGGTTAGAATTGAAAGTCTCTTATAATCAAAAAATATACTTAAGAATTTTCACACAGACTGAATAAGGCATAGCAAAATCTAAGTCGTCATTCTCCTGTATCGTCTTGTTGTATAATCGACAAACTCTCGTAATAGGTGAGTTTGAATGTGCCATAGTTTGAGACTTGTTGCAGATAAAAGGTAATCGATTTCTTAATTTTTTTTTATTTTATATTTAAATTCAATAACTTTAGACACTCTGAACTGTCGACAATTCCGTTCACTAATTTGTAGAGGGAAATTAACTGAGAGCGCTCGTGTCTAGTTTCCAATGAAATACAACAAAAAATACTCAGAGTTTTATACGATACCTTTGGTTCATAAGAATTAATATAAAAAGAACTTATAATACAGATATCTCAAAAATTTACTTTGGATACGTTCATTCTTGTTAATATAGTTTTTATAATAAGGAGCCCAGACTATTGAAGCACAATCAAGTCTACTTCTAACCAGGGTATTAAATACAGTTATTAAAGCATGAACATTGTGGAAATCAGTGGTGATCTTCATTACAAATCGTAAAAGCTCAAAAGCCTCATTACATACTTTCTCGATATGTACATTAAAAGATATACTATTGTTGATGATAATTCTCAAATCATTTACCTCTTGGCATCTTTTGATATTTAAGTTATGAATCTTATAATCAAAATAAGTATGATTATTTTTTTAAAGGTTGTTGGAGTCATTTTACTGCTATTGAAACGCAGTTTATTTTTAAGAGTCCAGTTATAACAGTTACTTAAATCATCTTGAAGCTTCCAAACATCATTAGGTTCTATTATTTGTCTATACAGTTTCATATCATCAGCGTACAATAAGCAATTTGAATTTTGGAGAACAGACGGCAAATCGTTGATAAATAAAAAAATAAAGGTTCTAAGTTAGATCTTTGTGGCACACCTGAGTAAACGTCAAATGAAGTAGATCTTTGATTATTGAACACCACATATTGTTTTCTTCCTTTAAGGTAAGATGAAATCAATAGGAGCAATTGTTCTGAAAATCCAAAACTAGACAACTAAATAATTAATATATCGTGATCCAATTTGTCGAAAGCTTTTGAAAAATCTGTATAAATTGTATAAACTAAATGATTATTATTGAGGGAATCTGATATGTACTGAACGAAAGTAATAAGATTTATAACTGCTGATCTCCTGGGATAAAAACCATGTTGATAACTTAATATATATGGTTTAACATGGTTAAAAATTTTGTTATAAAGGATGTGTTCAAAAACTATAGCTATTGTAGAAATTAATGAGATTGGTCTATAATTTTCTATTGCTGTAGGATTTCCCTTCTTTATTATAGGATATAATTGCCTTTACCAATGGACATATGTATTCCACTACTTTTGAAGTTGAACTTTCAGCGAATGCAAACAATTTCTTCCGTGAGACTGACTTCTTAGTACTCTTATTCTCTTTTTCTTCTCGAACAGTACGTAGCTCTTTTTGTAGGAGCTGGGGCAAAAGTCCGCGTTCGGATTTTTGACCCACAAAAAATCGGACTTTTGCCTCATTCATACTTGTTTTAATTACAATGAAATGCTGACGTAATAACTGATACCGGTGAAAGGGAAGATAGTGTATATTGTTACTCCAGAAGTACTTTCATATGAAACAGCAATAAAATAAGTCCTGACTTTTCCCATGGACTGTAGTACTATATCCCATAAAACAAAATATTAGGTACTTCAAAGTAAGACAAAATGTAATTTATCTGATTGTATTAACAAATTTCACCGCATACCATTACTAACATGGACAGTACACCGCCGCCATTTAATCTTTCTGCAGCACAAGCAGTGTTGCACAACGCCAACAAAATGTACCCCAAAATCCCAAAAAGGACATTTGCCCCCGGATACTCTACATAAATACTAAAATGACAGTTAAAGGAGACAATGTTGGGCATGATTTTGTGTATTATGAAAAATAATTGAGAACTCTGTAACACCAGAAGATAAGTTGGTGCCTCTCTGTTACTATTCTTCAGAAAAGGCAATTTTTCTCGTTGCATATTTTTTTGCCATACCATGTATTCAAATAATATCTAACATATGTTCTAACTCGTTTAAATCTGATGCCCCTATGACTTTTATGATTATCAGCGTCTTACCACTGAGTCAAAAAGAGAAAGTGGAGAAACAATCTCAAGCATTCTCCAGATGTTTGTTCGCATCCGTGATGGAAGCTACTGTCTTCCATGAGGGGTTTTTAGTCAACTAGGCAAACGAATTTTGCGTAATAGGTTTAAGTTTTGACACCCTTAGGAACTCAGGTGTAAAATTTGCGATTGTACATGTAAAGTGACTGTGTCCATAGCATTTTTGCATGTTAAAATCACGTAAATACAAAACTGGCAGTTGTACGTACTTACTTAAATCATTATTTACTCATCCATGTTCTCCAACCATACCCATAACGTGATAATACCTGGGCATAACGAAGGAAACAAATTAGCCCTATATTTTGCTTGAAGAGAAAAATTCCAAAGGCTGTGATGTAGTGGCGGTATAGGTTACCGAATTAACTTTATTGACACTTGACACTATGGTGGAGGAGTATCAGAAACTTAAAGAAACTAAGTTATTGATCTCTTGCGAAGATGTGGCACACCACAGATATTTGATACTGTTTGAATAGTCGCCTCTTCCGCCAACCAGATTCGTAGTTGTATTGAGAACGTGCTACTATTTACACCAGTCGCTTGGGAAGGGGATAAATACTATTCACTGAGGCAGAGAAAATGTTGGGAATATTTTATCGCAAAATATTATCACTACGTCTGTTGCTTGTGATCTTCGCTTAACTTTATCAATTATAGTTTTGAATGCGATTTTAGTGGAAGATGTGGATGTTCTATCCGTTCCTGATGATAATGAATACTTCAATACGTGTCATAACTAACTGGTAATCATCTTATTTACATTTTATGAATTACACGATGATTTACACTATTAAAGGGTAACTAACGTAGGAATAGGGCATGTTGGCATTTTCCAATATGAGGCGAAACCTGCGCCCAGAATATTGCGGATCTTTCAACTAAAAATCTGGAGAGACCCACGATTGTTTTCCATTGTGTTTTACTAATTTAACGGAATAAAATGGAATCCGAGCTGAAAACATACATCTAATAACAAAACAAACATTATTCGCTTAATTACTTCACATAACTATTTATATGTAAAAATAACGAAGTATACTCGAGTTATTTTGTAGCTAATATAATGGTCTGTACTTCTTTTCTGGCCATATTGTTAGGAATATCGTATATGTCACACATTATGATGACTTTACCAACATAATATTTCATAAACATAACAAACAATTCAGTATTAGTTACTATAATTTCCAACATCAGAGAGATCTACACAATATATTTTATTTTGTATATTTTCCAAACAGTTCTCCATCTTTTAGCACAGAAACAAAATGTTTACCTTTAATACGTGGAGGTTGATGAGAGTTGAGAAATAACACCTGCAACTTTCGGTGATAGCTGTATTCATGACGTCACAACCCTAAAGCCTGCCATTGGTTTTACGGTGAGTTTTCCGAAAGAGTTGAGGATTGCCCACTGAATAACCACACACAGTTTCAATTCGATTTAAATTACTTATAGTTCCGGTCAGCATTTGATATTTTACTGGATCAAAAAATATCATATATATATATATATATATATATATATATATATATATATATATATATATATATATATATATATATATATATATATATAAACAGGAAGTAGGGAAATGTAAATGTTGATGAGAAGAGAAAAAATAAAGAACTATTATGTGAGAATTGAATAAAGAGATTCGAAAAATCAGGTGAACTTAAAACGTTGTTTCGTATTGTCTGAGACATACTTCGTCTGGCTGCTATTAGGTCAAGGATCAAAAAGTCCGAGTGACCCGTTTTATCACTGATTGATGTTGCATATTGTTATTAAGCATTGTCGATAACAACACTTTCAGTTAGTGTGGAAAAAGCATGCCTATATAACAGCTACAATACAATTACGTGCTAAGAACAGAAAACAGTCGAAAAACAAGACTTACACTACTAGTTCTTAACAATATTCATCTGAAGAAAATTAGATAGATGGCAGTAAACACTCTTCAGTAGTTTTCAATAAATGAATTTGGGTCCTAAAAATTTATGTTATATAATAAGAACGTCACATATTAATATGAAGTGTATAACGAAATACTCACTCATTATAGTTTTTATTATTATACTATTTAATCATCAGTTATTGATATGGTTAATGAATGAAACTCAACATTGTAATTAACTCTTTTAAATTGTTTTTATTTTTTTAAACTTTAATATTATCTGAAGTAGATGTTGTACATCAATCGATATTTCAGACGAAGGTGAATAAAACTAGATGCCTTGGATTATATATTAATGCATAGATTCCAAGAAATTTGAGAAAGTAACTTGTTATTGAGCTAGAAGGTATGACGTTTTCTTTTGGCCAGCTACAGTTTAGGGTCTTTTATTGTGCTTCAACGGTTTATTTATTTCACATGAAAATACAATCTTAATAAACATACTGTATATAGTCGAAACGATTGTAACAACATCGCTTTTAATGACGTATTGGATATAGTAGCGAAATCAAACGGTCCCATCTTACCATATATAAAAACTATATTTAAAAATCGCTTAGAACGACATTGCTTATTAGGACATATCGTATAAAACGACTTATTTTTATCACATTATGGGAGAAATGAATCGCCTACAATGCTCCAATGTTAATTTTTGTTTGTGACCGGTTTCGAGATTGCTAACAACAAGGTAAGTTTCATTTTCAAACTCTTCTTTTGCTTGTACATTACAATACATAAGGTAAGTTTAAAACATGGTCAACAATTTAACTCATTTTTTAGCCAAGCTCGTGTAAGACATTACTGAACAATTTACACTGTTGATACTTTCTCCTTACTTATATAAGTTAAATATTTTATTGATATAGAGTATTATTGTTGTACGTACTGTAAAGTAATAAGCCCATATTTCGTCCCTGTTCCTAAATCCGTCCCCAACGCGTTCTAACCATGTATGGTTGATCTGGCATCGCCGGTGAGCAAGACGCATGGAGCGCCATCTGATCAGTTGTTTGTGAGAGTGGCTGTCATCGAGGTGTGGCAGTTTGCGAGGAGTTGGAATTTCTATTGTTTTTGCTGAGGTAAGTTCTTGCAGTGTCAAGTTTATAAAACTATAAAACTGAATCTATGAACAATGTGTGGGTGTAATGTGTTGTATTATAATTGTGGCATAACGAAGTTGTAAGCCACGTATCGTTGCGGTGTTGTGGTTCCATCTGTTCGTTGAAACGTACCACCGTGTTGCATCTAGCAATGTTCCTAATTTCGTCCCGTGTGATGTTCCTTATTCCGTCCCGTTGACGAAATATAGCACTCATTTTCTGCTTGCTTTTGTCGTTTCAGATGTCGCCAAGAAAACAATGGGACAAGGATTCAATGAAGAGGGCAATTAATGCAGTGCGCAAGAGGGACATGGGTTATAAAGCTACTTGTAAAGCCGTGCTATGTAAAGCTGCTTGTAAAGTTTTCCCGTGCTATGTTAAAAGACTATTGCAAGAAAAGAGGACATTTAGGTACAGACGAGCTAGTGGATACCAAAATAGGGCTTAAACCAGTAATAAGGGCAAGAATAAAAGAGGATTTAGTCTCATATTGTCGCACAATGGAGGAAAGTTTTTACTGTCTAACTATGAAGGATCTACACCGAATGGCATATCAGCTTGCCTTACGAAATAACGTTACAAATCCGTTTTGAAAAGTTGAAGGTGCTGCAGGCCGCAAATGGATGCGTGGTTGTTCTTCAAGCGACATCCCCAGTTATCAATAAGAAAACCACAGTCCCTTTCTCTTGCTAAAATTGCAGGATTATCCCCTCAAAATGTTGAACATTTCCTAATTTTAAGACAAGAACTAGACAAAATAAATCATAACCCTATGCGATTGTACAATGTCGATGAGACAGGAATATCGGTTGTACAGCATAAGTCGTTGAAAATCGTTGCCCTAAAAGGCAAAAAAGCGGTGCAGAGAATGTCCCCTGCAGAGAGAGGAGCTTTGGTTACCCTCGTCATGTGCATGTCTGCTGATGGCCACTATGTGCCACCCATGATGATATTTCCAAGCGAATTAATGAAGGCTTAACTACTCGACGGTGCCCCTGGAACCATAGGTGCTGTTCACGAATCAGGTTGGGTAACTGCTGCCTTGTTCGAAAAATGGTTTCAGCACTTCATATCTATTGTAAAACCTACTAAACAAAATACCGTGTGCTTATCTTAGATGGGCACTATTCCCATACGCGCAATCTCAATGTGATTGACACGGGAAGAGACAATGGAGTGTTCGTCGTATGTCTACCACCCCTTTTACTTCAAAATTGCAACCACTAGATGTAGCCTTCATGTTCCCCTTCAAGACGTTCTAGGCACAAGCAGTAGAGAAGTGGCTAAGCAGACATTCTGGACACGTAGTTACAAATCTGCAGCAGGCAAGATTATTTAACGAAACCTTACGTGCAGCTACTGTGCAAACTGCAGTGAATGGTTTTCGCAGAACAGGCATCATGCCACTCAACTCCGAGGCAGACTTCGTTGAACACAGACTGAATCAGAGTAACAACGAAAATCAACCCTTAGCACCACAGGATGAGATCGCACCTAGCACGTCAGGAATTAGTCAGTGACATCAAATCAGAGAAGTTCCTGCAGTGAAGGCATCAGCGTCAGCTCGCAGGTGCTCTGCTGTTTTGGTGACCAGCTCTCCACATAAAGCAAAAGTTAAAGACTCCATTGTCAGAAAGAATAATAAACTTAAGTCTTCACAAAAGAAAATCGCTAAAGAACCCCCCATCCACAAAACAAAGCTGAAAGACAAATATGTTGACGCGTAAAGGTAAAATGATGACAGTGATGATAATGTCGACTTGTCTACAGACAACGAAGAAACTGATGATGATGATGCAGTGTGCCCTACTTGTGGTAAGTTGTACTCGCAAGACAAACGTGGCAAGAAATGGATTCCTTGTTCAATATGTTTCCACTGGTTCCATGAACTTTGCTGCACCTCACCTACTCCCAACTCATTTGTGATTTTTGCTATGATGGGTGTAGTGCTTTCATTGCTAAAGCTGAGTTTTTTCTATTTTCTATTTTTTTTTTGCTAAATTCAGTTGAAGTTGGGTTAAGTTGAGCTTTCATTGCTAAATTTGAGTTTTTTTCTATGTTTTATTTTACCTGTGTTCATCATTACATTGTATGTATTGTACACCAATCATTTCATGTTGATACAGTAACATAGATTTCTGTAACTACAGTGTTGTTTCTCTTTTCATTTACTAACACCCAGCGGACGAAATTAGGAACCACTTTAGATGTAACTGCTATTCTGTTTGTTGTTAGAATTTATGTTTCCTCTCTTTAACCTTTTGCTCTACATAGATATAATTGTTATCAATATGTACTAGCATAACGACAGATTGTGTGTAATTTTTTTTGCTACCCATGCTACTTCACAAAACTTCTTTAGAAGACAAAATGCAACTGGGGGACGAAATTTGGGCCAATTACCTTATAAGTATTCAAAAATATCCTCTTTAGTCCTACTCCAAGAGTATTGTATTATATGTATTGTATTTCAGGTACTTTTTCTTTTTAAAGTTTTGTCTTAATTCTGTTCATTTATCAGGTAAGAGTACAGCCAAAAACTTAGATACGAAATTTTGAGCAAGAAAAAAAAAAAAAAAAAAAGATGCGACTATAAATGACTATACAGCTACTATCACTGTAAATTTCTGTTTCCTTCGGAGTTGCTATAATCGGTTTCGGCTGTAAATTATTATTTTAACGCAGACACACATACTGTTAACAGTAAACAAAAACATTTTTCGCTAGGATGTTATACATGTTTCTAGCAGTGAAACGCTTAAACGTAAGAGTGGCATTGTATCACTTGTAAGAAGTCTGCACATCGGTGCTTTCAGTAATTTGTTCGCACATGCGTTATGTTGACGAAATTATATTTTAAACGCACCTTAGCAATGATTGTAATTACAAACAAAATAAAGAGGGGAAAAACCATAGTGACTATAATAGAAAGAAGAAATTTACATAAACTTACTCTCTTGTACAAAATATTTACTACGTCAGAACCAACATATCTAAAACATAGATTAATATATTTATCAGAATTTTGCGACAAAAGTACTAGATCAACTTATGATTTTTGCTCTTCATACTTAGGCATGCTTGGAGTTCTTATTCAAGATTTTTGTTGGTAAGCAGTACATGAGCCTAGAAAATTTTACCTCATGTATAATGTTTCAATAGTTTGTACATTAAAATGAGAAGCTGCTAATTGGTTTCCCTTAAACAAGAATAAATATATCAGTACCCATGAGGCATTTTCACTTGACGTAATTATTGATACACATGAATAAATACACAATTACTAACTCTATTGATGTAATTATTTTATATGATTATTCATTCATTGAGGAATAAATCATTAAATGTCGGTAAATTCTACATGAAAACGGTTCGATCTCCCGACCATAGGAGCAGAAGTACCGTGATTTACCACTGATCTAACAAGAATATCCCTGCCAACATCCTTCCCAAGAAATATAACGGAATTTTGAACACAATGAAATTTATAACCTTTGCAATGCTTTCCCTTTATCCTGCTTTGTCCTTTCCATTCTACTATGCATGGAAGAACGTTCGCTGTTTTCTTTTGTTGAAAATGTCCTAGGTGGAAAAACTAGCATGTGTTGACATACACACTCAGTTTTAAATACTGTATCATTACGCATTTTATTGAATGATACTTTCCACACTTAATAAATTTAAACATGGCTTATTAAACTTGAAAGAAGAAGAGCATATCTGCACATTTTCTCCCGAATGTGATGGATCGCACGGAGGCCCCAACCGGTTATCTTTTGTTTAGTGTTTCCGAATACAGCCGAAATTGGACTTGGAAAGTTTTCGTGTCAAAACAACCATAATCAATGTGGTCATCCATTTTGGAATAAGGTGTATGAGAATACTATTTCTTAAATCAAATTTGGTGAATAAATATTAAAAACGGATTATTTTACACAATATAATTCTTCTGAAGGAATCACATTTAGATATATTTCAGGGGGAAATCTGTAAAATAAAAATATGCGGTTTGAAAGTAGTTCGTTAAGTTATATATGACTTTGATTTGCACTTTTGAAGGTTTAAATGATTCTCTAAGACATTATATGTCGTTCTTCGATTAGTATATCCTCGAATATTTGCGCCGAAATTGACATTGTGTTTGTACATTGATTTGACATTGGAACCATTAATTATGTATAAACAGACACCAATGTGTTCTATAGTACAGTAGTATAGTGTAAAACATAATAAAGTAGCGATGTTAAAGTTTAGGTTAGGCTAAGGAGCTTTAAATTGTGTTAGTAGAGTTCTATAGTTTAGAAAGTTTTGTGCTAATACGATAGGATATGTTTTGGGTAGGTCATGTTAGGTTATTACTGAAGGTATATGAGATCGAATTAGAAGGATGGATTGTAATAGTGGAGTACGTCATTTCGGGTTGGTTGAATAGGCTAGATTAAGCTACACAAGTACGTAGGTTGGGTCAGTATGTATTATGCCAGCTACAAGTGAAACATCGCCTAAGAAGAGGACCAGTTGCCAACACACAAGCGCAAAAGAAACAAGTATATGGATTCTGATTTTTTTAAATAAACTTCGATTCTACATAAGTATGTTAAAAATGAAATATACAGTATATAGTCTTATCGGGAGTAGCAATAATATCTACTAACCTTAACACATATTCACTCATTATTGTAATAATCAATAAGAATGCACGTATATGACTTATTTCATTTTAAAAAAATCTTTTCTGTGTCTTTCTTTATTTATTGGAAAATTTACATTCGGTCACAAGTTACAAAGAAATATTATCATATAAAGTTCACAAATTCCTCATCCCCGAGTAAATAGGCAGAAGTACAACTAGATTATTACAGGTTTGAATTCTTATCAGACAAAATGTCAACACATACATAACATATTTTTACTCCATTTACAAACTGTACGTTTGATCTATTTATCTCTCAGTTCAGGTAAATGATATCATTTAGTCGGTATCATTCTTCTTTCTAGGTTGAATTTTAAGATTTTTCAGAATGATGTCATTCGGTCTCCACATTGCCTTGAAATACATATTTAATAAAGACTAGAAAAAACAAGATTTCGTTACCAAATGGATTTTCCAAAAATCACTTTGCACTAATCTGTTATCAGTAACAGACACACACACACACACACATACAAAAAAAATACAAACATTACCAGCTACAACGTCAGATATTAATATTTCGCTCATTCTTCTATTCAAAAATTACAATCCAGATCGAACACGGACTTGGGCAGTATTTCTTTAACGAAGCACGTTTTAAACTACACAGAATTATGCATTTGTTTATGCTTCTTAATATTGTCATTCTTCAATAACTTCTATTCGAGTCATCTACATAACAGATCAAGACAAAAAAAAAAAGAAAGAAAAAAAAGATCATCTTCGATGAACTATTAGCAGCATTGATATCTTTATAGCAATAATCAAAATCCACCTCGGGCAGTAAAGAGAAGGAATATCCGATCAGTCACTATTTTGTCGCAGACGACTTGAATACAAACTTTCAATTTCCTGTGTAATTTAAAATTGTACATAAAATAAGTAACTGTACACACAATATCATCCCAAAGTTATTGACAAAATATAACCTCAGCGGTAAGTAGATCTATTAATTTTAATATTTACAGATTATAGTTACTGAACTACTCAACGAATACAAAAACATATGCTCTTAATGTATATGTAGCTTCGCTTTATATATACATATTTATATGACTACTGAATTGGAATATTGATACACAGAGTAACTAGTTAAGTGATATAATTTAAATTGACAATGATATTACTGTATACGTATACAGCAAGTTCAGTCGAATCTCATGCCACTTACCTAGGAATTGGTTTGTTTTAAAACAATTCTATCTGCAATTCACCCGCAACTACTATTTCCTCGCATCTAAGCTTCCATTCTCTGAGAATGCGTTGGATCATGTGTATGGTATACCACTTTCCTTTGCACATTTTCAGATGCCGATGACATTGCGTACTGGACGATAAGACAGTTTCGCTTGAACAGTCCCTAAACACAATGTCCATTGAGCTTCTATTTGAACATTTGAGCAATGTCAGAAGGTAATTGCCGTAATTTCAGTTTTATGTTCCGTACGGCAGTAGAATTTCAGAGATACTTTTGCCTTGTATCGATGCAGTAAAATTGGCTCAAAATACTCGAATCTCGTCTAGCATATAAACTTTTTACTAACCACTTATCACCGTCTTTTATCTTACATGGCATATTGTGAAAACTAAAAGAAAAAAGACAAGTCTTTTTCAACCTAATGTGTAGGTAACTACTACTCCTTTCATTTCATTTCATTGCCTATTTAATTCTCAGTGAAGGCACATAACTTCAGTGTTAGGATAGCAATACTAACATTTGTATTATTATTTGAAGAGATAACGTATTAAAGAATAACAGAAAGCAAGAATAAAGAGCGAAGTGTTTTGTCACTCGTAGTCATGTGGTGAGAGTATGCATGTTGTATCTATCTCACATAAAGCTGTAAATCCACGTCCCATAGAGCATCGATGCTTCGAAGAACTTTAAAATCCAATTCAGAAACCAGAAGACAATGAAATTATTTAACAAACTTATAAAGTATGCTGGAGACTTTACAGATTCAGGGGATATTACTAACAGCTTTTAAGTATTATGATAATTAGAGAAACATAGGATAAAATATATTTACTTAAAAGCAATGCATTTGATTCCCTATATTACATTATTCAATACAATATCTCATGATGAGCTTTATTGTGGAAAGCGGTAAAGTACTTTATTTAGATTTGTTTTCAAAAACTTTCTCAGTCTAATACATGCAGCAATTTTTTCCTCAGGTTTGTAATACAAGTTTTCCAAGATTTCCTGATTCACATTAGCCAACCGGAGGAATGATACATACCAGAGAAACAATATATATCATAGAACTTTAAATCCTATTTGGAAAAATACGCGGTAATATGAAAAGAAATATATTCTTTAGTGTAACTGTTAACAATTTCCTCCAGAATCATAATACAGACCCGGAAAATATTTAAATGTACTCAAAAAAAAAAAAAAAAAAAAAAAAAAAAAAAAAAAAAATTGGTGGGATGAACAGTTTCTCCCAAAATTTTGACTGGTTAAGTTAAATTAAAAAAATGAAAGGAAATAGAAGTAATTCAACACATACTATGAGGGATCCGTATTTTAAAATCATGCTCTTGTGAACAACATCATTTTTACATATCAGTAAAAGCATTTTATATTCCAAGGAAAGCGTCAATTATATCTCGATATCATAACGAGAATATACTGTTTTCAACACTTTATAAAAATTTTATATGTTGTCAACAATCAAACTATGAATTTTCTCCGTAAGAATTATCTTGAATTGAAAGCAATCCTTCAGACTAGTAGTGATTCAATTTTAAATGCTTAAAGATTGCCCAGTTTCATTTCTAAAGTTTTCTTTCTCCTCCAGTCACCCTCTTGCAAAACACTAACGCAAGATTCTTCCCACCGTGTGTCTTTAACTTTCTATCATACATTTTCCAGTTTCAGAGATATAACTAAATACTTTTCTTCACACATTCTGAACATAAAAGATAGATCATGTGATAATTTACCATTGGCTTTTAAGTGGCGGTGCTTTTAGAAAAAGGATACATAGACTGAGTACACACAATATCATTTCCGCGTTGCTCTTCTTGGAATAATTAATATGCTGCTAATACAATACCATTTCTAGGTACATCACTTTTTGTGTGCGATGGGCTTATAATCTTTGAACAATAAGGACGATGCGGTTTTATATTTACATCGTAAGACAATGTAAGTATGTAATTAAATGCTAGTTTACATGATAGCTAATAAAAATAGGGTGGTTCAAGTTTTTTTTTCTCGATTTCCACTGTAGAAGATATCAGTGCACATCCAGTGCAGATATATAACTTACGTTGTAAATGTATTTTTATTCTAAAGACAAACTATAACAGCACATTGGTTGCAAGCCTATAAGTACAATATCACACGAGTGGTGTAACCTGAGCCATATTAAAAGACGCATAGGCACAGAAGCATACATAATATATAAAAGCTCAAAAAATGCCGAAAGAAAATATTAGCGTTACTAATAGTTAATCTACGCCCGAAATTTTCAGAGTGTGTGGAGAATTGGTTATATACCCAATAGGTTTGAGAAAATCTTTTGAATCATTTAAAACTCTGCGAGGTTATATGGCGTCCAAACGGCCCAGTATAGAAAGTATTTTCAGAAATTTCAAATTCTTCCTTTATTATGCAATAAAATGTCCTCTAAATAACATTAAAGATATGGTTTGTAAGGAGTAGATTATGAAGTCAACATGTGTATTACATTTGAATTGGATCAGATCTTTTCTTGCACTCCTGGCTTCTATGGTGTTCTCTCTTTCAATACATTAAATTTTGCTTTGTAATATTTGGACTTCGACAAAATTCTCTGTCACACTTTCAGCACTGAGGTTTATAACAATGTATTCATCATGTCCATTGCGAAAAGTGTTTCTGTAATAATTGATCTACATGTTTGGCATATATAATAATCATAGCATGCGTTATGGAACTGCAGGTAATAAAGTGTCTTGCAAAATGACATTTAAACAAAAAAAATCCATTTCACACCCTTGGCACCTGTGAAATTTATCACGTTAATATATAAGCACATATTTTTTTTATGTGAATTTAGAATAAATAAGGTTGCACATTATTGGCATACGTGTGTTTTAGTACCGCTATGTGTCAAAATCTGTGCTGCATATTAATCTTTTGAGGGAACCTACCCTCACACGCTTTTTACGTGCAAGGTAGCGTATTGCTATGTACTAATATACGTTACCAAATTAGACTTTTAATTTTTTTTTATACTTCCAACCAAATTTCTCGTTAAATTGTTAGCGAGTGTGAAGCTTTACCTTTGTGTGTGTTAACATGTGATTTGCCAAATTAATCTTTTGACGAAATTCCTTTTTACACTCTTGGCACGTGTAAGGTTTTACACCTTTATGTATTAACAGATGTGTAAGCAAAGCAGACTTTTGAGTAAAAGACTTGCAACAGTGTTCGCACACGTATGACTTTTCCCTCGTGTGTGTCAACATGTGTTTCGACAAGCTACACTTATAACTAAACAATTTTCCACACTTTTCACATATGTTAGTTATTTCCCTTGTGTGTGTTTGCTCATTTACTGTTAAATTTGATTTTACAATAAACCCCGTGTTATACGCCTGACCCGTTGCAGGAAATTCATCTGTATGAGTTAACATGTGTCTTCTAAAATAAGAATCTGTAGTAAACCCCTTACCACACTTTTGACACGCATGAGGTATTTTACCTGTATGAATTAACATGTGTCTCTTAAAATATGATTTTGAAATAAACCCCTTTCCACACTCTTCGCACACATGAGGTTTCTTGCCTATATGAATGAACGTGTGGTTTTTCAAATGTGATTTTTCAAAAAATTCCTTTCCACACTCTTCGCACGTATAAGCCTTCTCACCTATATGTAGTAAGTTGTGTGTTGCCAAGGTAGACTTCCGACTAAATTGTTTGCCACACTCTTCGCATATGAAAGGTCTATCCCCTGTATGCTCAACCAAGTGTCTTCTTAACTGTGATTTCTCAATAAATCCCTTTCCACACTCCTCGCACGTGTAAGGCCTTTCACCTGTATGTAGTAAGTTGTGTGTTGCCAAGGTTGACTTCCGCCTAAATTCCTTTCCACACTCCCTACACGTATACAATTTTCTATCTGTGTGCACTGACATATGTCTCACTAAATATGACCTCTGTATAAACCGTTTCCCACATTCCTGGCATGTGTGTGGGTTTTCACCTGTATGTACCAACATATGCCTTGCCAAAAGTGACCTGAGACAGAATCCACTTCCACAGACTTCACATATGTAAGGTTTTTCATCGTTATGTATTAACAAGTGTGATACCAAGTGTGACCTCTGACGAAATCCCTTTCCGCATTTTTGGCACGTGTGAGGTTTCTCTCCTGTATGTATTAGCGTGTGCTTCGCCAAATCAGACTTCTCGAAAAATGCTTTTCCACACTCATTGCATTTGTGAGACTTAGTACCTGTATGTATCAAGATGTGTCTTGCCAAATGCCTCTTTAGTTTAAATTCCTTTCCACACTCCTGACAGGTGTGAGGTTTTCCATTTGTATGTATTAACACGTGTTTTCCCAAATGTGAGCTACGACTAAACTCCTTTCCACACACTTTGCATCTGTGGGAATTCTGACTTAAAGGTGTTTGCATATTTCTTCCCAAATATGATCGAGTAAATTGTTTGCAAAACACCTCGAAAGCATGAGTTCTCTCATCTGAGGGAGAAATTATTTCGTTTCGATTAATAGACGTGTCTCCTTTTCTGGAAACCGTATATTTATGGAAGCTGTAAAGAAAACAAATAAACAAGAAAATAGAACTGGAAGTAAACCGTATGAAACACCAAAAGAATCTTACACTTGTGCGCAAAATAAAGCAAGAAAATTACGGTACTTTTCTTTTTTTAGTGTATATTTAATGTTCTGAGTTCCCCGTCCCCGTAATTTATATTACCTGATAAACGAAATCGAGATCTGACGAGAATTCTCCGTATCATTCCTTTTTATCAAAAAAGAAAATGTACTATTTATAAATCTCAAATCATATCTACATACACTTACACAATATTAGAATTAAGTATATATCAAGGTTCATACGTAACCCGAACATATCATTCTTTATTAAATTGAAGATACAATGTCACTGAAAAAGTCCATGTGTAACATCGGTAATTTTGCTGTTAGAACATTCAGTACTCGCGAGAAATTTTTGAAATTCGAACTACCAGAAACTGTTTATACAATGACAAATGAAGACTAACAATATCTAAAATCTTCCTCAATATATATCATTTCAAGCATTACACTCAATAGCCACTACTGTTCTTAATATCCTCGCAGTGCTTTGGGATATTAAATTTTGATCCACCTAAAGGTTTTTACGTCTACTGTAATATACCTATCGTTCTTCCTAATTTTATTTAAGTAACGAGAGAAGTGAAGAGAAAACCAATGAGACACGAATAGGATAAACATGTGACAATCTGATATAAGATCACAATATATTAAAATTAACTTTATGTTTGGTGGATACTCTTTCAAAACGGAAGAGAACCTGGACAGAGACAAGAAAAGGTTGCCTAGTTTAAGACGAGACAGCTTAGATATCGTGAAAATAATTTTAAGGCAGAAAAATGAAACTCTTTTCAGAAGGAATTGAAGTCTGCTTTTCTTTAAATAAAATTCTTCTTTTATTTTAAAATTGTCCTGACATTCTGTAATTTTGATACAGTAACCCGAGGAATCTGAAATTTCGGTTACCGATTTTTGTTTTGTATACCCATCTTAAAGTTTCTTTCTATACATTTCGACATGCATTCACCAATGTAAATTTTGACATTGCAAGGAACAAATTGGTTCTTCTAATTCTTTATTACTTGAACGCTGAAAAATCTTTGGTCATATAGCGCAAACAATTGAAAATAAATCAATAAAATAAAATAAGAAATAACCAACATGCTCTCCAGAGGTTTTATGATGTAAAACTTCCCCGCTGATAGCTGAGTATCGTTTTGGGTATTTTTCCTTCCTCAGAGAATGTCGTTTGGAAACCAGAAAGCAGCTCCGCATCCGTCTGTCATTCTTGCGTTCCGTTCAATAAACTATTATTCATATGTGTTTCACCAGAGTTTCCTATTTTGTAAAATTCTAAAGCTTAATACCAATGATGTCGCGTTGTAGGAGAAATTTGCATTGGATGTATAAATTTGCGACTGAATGCTGTTGCTACAATCATGGCAATAACTGAAGTATTTCAGTAGGCCTATCATGCAACAACATTTGCAATGATTTGAGAGGAAATTGTCTGTTGACCAGGTTGACATGATATTTTGTCAAAGTAACAATTCTCATGCAAGACCACACATAGGAAACGAAGATTCCTTAAACTCCTGTGTCGCTTTCAACTAAGCTGTATTAAAGACCATTGTCACATATTCAAGCTGTCGTATTATATATTTTGTTATTAACAGGTAGGAAAGGTGTCTGGAGAATTTTCAACCAAAACTTTTTGAGTAAGTTACTTAGCGTGAGCTGAAGTAAAAGGAAATTTAATTCGCTTTATGTATCGTTATTCTTTACAGTAGGAAGAGATCTAAGAGAGTTGCAGAAATAAGTTCTGTAAGATAGGTGGTTCAGGTCACTTCCGATAGTAATACGCAAGGAGATCGTAAAATTCTTGCTAAAATCCCATATAGTAAGTTTCGTGCGTGAAGAAACGGTAAGAGAATATTACACATTTGAATCGTATGAATGTGAGTGAGAAAAACCCAAGGTGGCTTGGTTCTATAAGGATGAAATCCAGTAAAAATTTTTTATTTCTGAGGCAATGAACCATTGAGTTCGGTTCATCACAGGGTGAAAAAATTTCGTGTATTACCGGATGTGTGCTAATGTTTAATGGTAAAATTTATATTCTACTTTCTTTAGTGTTTAACATTTGATCGCAAAATTTCATTGTGTAAATTACTAACAAATCTTCAAATGGAGCTCAGAACTCTTGCAAATACGTTTCTCTTTCGGTCTTATGTGTTTGTGACCAGCGAAACACTGGAAGGATCATGATGGTGCGATCTCTGCAATAGAACGACCAGTTCAAAATTTCAACTTTTGAATTCGAAAAGTTTTCCGGTAAATACAAGCCGGGGTAACCGTATGCGTATTGTCCTCCTGTTCAGAATCTGTGAGGTTCTCGATCTCATTTCGTAGTTGGAATGAAATGTTGACCAGTTTCAGGACATATATATATATATATATGAAAAAATATATATAAAAATGGGAGAAAAAAGTTTTTTTCGTAAATTTTACTCTCCAAATGTGTCTTTAAATAGTTATATCATGCATGGAGGCCATTAAAGTAGGGTAATATATTTAGTAAAAGCTACTCAGGAAGAAAGTGTTATTCGTTGACGTATTCTCCCCAAAAAGTAGAATACTCCGCGTCACGTAAGGAAGAGGAAAATTGCCTTATTTGGAAGTAGAATGAACATTTTTTTTTATTTACCTCAAAACGTTTCTAAAGCCCTATGCCACGAGTCATGAAGATTTAGACATTTCGCATGTTAAAAATCAAACCGGTGTACATTTTGTGTTTTAGATGTATGAGTTTACATCTGAATAAGATTTCATAAGACTTGAGTATTACATCCATATATACATATACATGCATACAATCATTTCAGAACATAAGTACTTATTATCCCTAAGATATTATATTTAAAACGAAATATATGTAAGTGAACTATACGTTAGTGATTCTAGATAAGGAAGATTAGATTGGTTATAATAAGTCAAATTTAGGGATTGCGTAAGGAGTGATATTGATTTGCTTCTGTTGGTTTCCTATCAGAACTAGCGTGTAGATGCTTCTAAGTTTTAATCCAAAATATTTATCTATAAGTATAAAGGGAGCATAACGATTCAATTTCTAAAACAGCTTCTTTTTATGTATTAATATCCATTTGTGAAAAATTTTGTGTTATTATATTATTATTAGTACTATAATCCTTGCGCCATTTTAAGATTCGTTTCCCAAATTGTTGACTAACTTGTTAATCTAAACTGGCAAGTTCTGCAAATAAGTTATCATATGGCATTTACTAATTGTTACTTCTTGTATGCTGCTTACAGTTGAGAAAGTTGCTCGTCATGAACAGATGCCGAGCAGGTGTTAAAAGGGTACACTGCAACTGCAGCTGATAGCAGTACTGGTATCCCGGCATGTTTACCTAAGGGATCGACTTTGCAATATTGTACTACATGTCAGACTAATAATTTACGGTCTCCTGGTTGTCCTCATGTGTCTACCGAAGCGAAAGGTGCGAGATCTAATACACGATTCTCAGTAAGACCAACTAAGAACGTCTAGACAGCTAAGGAAAACTTAACGCTTTCGTAGAACGCAGGCAATAATCCGAAGGATTCGTCATGCTGGGTTATGTGGCAATGTTGCTGCCGTTAAGGAAATCCTCTGACACAAAAACAAATTTATTTGGTTTTCCATACTTTTGATAGTCCCGTTATAATTTTCTTTACCGACATTAGCCAAACAAGCAAGACTTATACTATCCTCAGGAAAATAATTGAAGTCAGTTCATTTATATAACTATACGACCTATTGGTGCCCATTCGATAAGATTCGTACGAAAAAAAAATGTGTGAAGGGAATGCTATAAGTTGTAAACTAATTTTTTGTTCCGTGTTTTGTTAAGGCCGACAATTGCTATTTACAGATATAAGTGGTAGCAAGTTACGGTGTTCGTAGCTGTATACAATAACTGGTATATGAATTTCCTAAAGATTTACATATATTAATTTTGCTTTCAATTCGTTGTAGCAACTCTATTAATAAGTTATTGAAGTTAGTATATTATCCTAAGTCCCTATGCCAATAATATTCTAATAATTTTATATTACATTATTCAGTCCTAATATTTTTTTGGATATAATTGTTTTTTGATAAACTTGTTATTTTATCAAATAAGGCATAAAAAGTTGAAAAGAAAACTAATAAATAGTGCTAAAAGCAAGCCAACAAGGGACCTTTCACCAGTAAATCCATCAGTGTGAGCACAAAGGTTCGAGAACACCGAAATGAGAAAAAGAGAAAAGGAAGAAACATCACCCCAAGATAGATCCTCGAAAAAGACAACAATTCATGAAGAAAATTCAGAAATTTTTAAGACTATGGAACAATATTGCAAAGAAATGGCCTTTCTTGAAGAATTACTTTGCTGGAAAAAGATAGGAAGAGTACATCTGAATAAACTTTTAAAAAGAATTGTATTATGGATTAAAGATAACTCAATTCTTACAGGAAATGTTAAGCAGCTTGAAAAGATCGTACAGAGATTCCAAACAAAAACCAAGACATTCTGCAAGAGAAACTGCAGTTCAAGATGAATGTGAAGGAAGGAAAAAGAGGCCCGAAGAAACATGATCAAAGAATAATAGAAGGGCAGACAGAAGACGTCAAGGGACTGGAAAAAGAAATAGAAAACTCGAATGAGGGAAAACGAGATCTCAGTCAGTCTAGAGATAATCAAATTAAGCATATGGAAGAAGAAATAATTAAACTGATAGAAAACAAAAATGAGCTAGAAAAGGAGGTACATGAAAGGGCAAAGGCACAAAGGAAACTAGAATATGAATATAGTCAATTGGAAAAAACGTAAAGATAAAAGAGGAACTAATTCAAAACCAACACTGTTAGGAAGAAGAAAATTGCGAAAGAAAGTGAATGTGTATTGTTGAGAGAGAAAATTAGAGAACTCCAAACCCACAGAGACCCAAAAGGAGAATATGATACAAGAGATTCATAGACGAGTGACAAAGAACGAGAAAATCACAACGGAAAAAATGGATACAGAAGATAAGACGGCATCATGGACGGATGTTGTAAGAAGAATAAAACCGATTGAAAAAGAAGGTAAGTTCCAGGAAGTGACAGAAAAAACAAACCTGTCATATTCATTAAACCAAACCCAAGCGAAACATCGAAGCAAACTGTAGAAAGGCTCACACAAATGATCGTCCCGCAGAAGGACAGATTAAAGATTGGATTGAGAACCAAAAGGGATATGGTATGAAAGAGGATATGAAGAAGAGCTTCAGAAAGAGCTATGAAAGACGATATCTCGAAGATAATGGCAAAAGAAAAGATAAAAAGAACTGCGAAGAAACACGAAAACGAAATCCATTAATGATAATCTATGTTGTTCCATCAGACTTTAAGAACGAGGAGTTATTGCAAGCTTATATAGAACTAAATTCTTGAAGAAGTGGAAATCGACGAGGCAAAAAAGAGTAAGTTAAGATTTAGAGCATGCAAAGGCAACAAAGAAAATATCACTTGGTAATTGAAGTGGAACCTAGAATAAGGAAAATATTAGTAGAAAAAGAAAAAAATTATATTGACTACGAGGCGCACCGAACTAAGGACTTTTTGGGCGTTCCGAAATGTTATATATATCAAGAGTTTGGTCATGTAAATAAACATTGCGAGAACAAGGAAAAAGTAAGATGTAGATAATGTGGTTCGTTACGATACGAAAGTGAAGAATGCGAGGACAAATGAAAACAATATGCTTGCCATGCAAACTAAGGCATAAAATGTGCCAGGGCCAACAAACAGAAGAATGTTTTGCTTTTATATAGGAATGCATGCAAACGGATAATTTGTAATATCAATTACGGAGAGAATTTAATGAAAATTAAGATTAAAAAGAAGAGCCCACGGAAAAAACGAAGGGACCAAGAAAGATTGAAAATTTTCTTCAAAGAAAAAGAAAAGAATTGATCATTAAAAGACATGGGGATACAAACAGAATGTAGATAACATAATATTAGAGGATGGTATTGAAGAGAAAACAACTACAAACTGAAATAAATACAGAAAGGATAAACTTACAAACTAGCTTAAGAGGAAAAGGAGAATTGGAAACACTACTGAGAAAGACAAAAAATAATAGTAAAAAACTATTTAAAGAGGAAACTTGTAAGTATATGGAAAAGATCCCTATTCTATATGAATTTTTCGTCAATGGTGAGGAAAGATATCTTTTTCCAACACAAGAAGAAACTCAGTTAAAGTCTAAGAAACTTAGTTAAGATGAAACTCCGTAAATCAAAACATAAATTGATATATCTTTAAAATTAGTAAAAAACATAGTTACTTCTAATGGACAAAAGAAAATAAGATTAAATTTTTCTAAAAAAAAAAATACTTAATATGAGTCCATCTCTTATAGTTATCAAAATTTGAAAATGAAAATGAGTCCGTTTGTCACTTTTGGGTAACATAAAATTTAAAAGAAAGAAAGAAAGCAAAATGAAGATGAGTCTATTTCTCATCATTTCATAAAAAAAAAAATTAAATTAGAGTTCAATTCTCTTCGTTTATTACTATCACTTGAAAATGGTTGCGTTTCACTGCACCATGTTAGGTGTCTATACGCAGAATTGTTAATTTTCAGCTGCAAAATTCAAAACTAGTTTTTATTTTGTATTCGATCAAGTGTCACTTACCTGCCGAGAAAGTTTGGGAAAATTCTTTACTATATATCTGGGACTTAGCGATATGTCGATTGTGCCTTGGTATTTTTGGTATTGTGATGCATAACTACGTAACTGCGTGATTAGTTGAATGTATGTGAATTAAATATTTTGTTACATATGGTAGAAATTGTTTATGAGAAGCATTGTTGAAGTATTAAACGTCGTTAGAGATAATATA
This sequence comes from Thermobia domestica, assembly GCF_964235325.1. NCBI lineage: Eukaryota > Metazoa > Arthropoda > Insecta > Zygentoma > Lepismatidae > Thermobia > Thermobia domestica. The sequence goes on from NC_137460.1 coordinate 140,280,184, forward strand.
ATAAGAAGTATGTGTGAATATGAAAGATGTAAACTAATGCTTTGAAGGTTTACCTCCAACTCCGTGTTCGTCATATATTTCATAGAATATAAATATTGCACGTAGTTTGAGCAATCACTTTAATTATAATTGCACTATGTAACATCGCTTGTAAATCCTGCAAAATACAGCAAACTTTATGTATAAACCCCTCTGTAAAACTAATGGCATGAAAGGGCAAGTTATTGGACCTTCACTGCTCTTACTGACAACCTGTACTATAAAACATCATTAGTTTGAATTTCCAAAGCGGAACCATACTTGCACTTCACAAATCGAAAATATCGTCATTCTACCTAGGATACGAAAACATGACAAAATAACGTTTATTCAGTATTAAAGTTTAATTGCAAAAATGAACATAATCACATTCATAGTCAAAATCGGGATTTGTGTTGAACAGTCAAAATCAAGATATAATGTGAAATAGTGGTATCCGTGGAAGTTTAACCCGTTCAAATGAAAACAAACTGCTTGAAACATTGGAGGGAGCTTATATCAGTTATATTAGAATTCAACTTAGATTAAAAGAAAAAAGAAGAAAAAAGTCACTTTGATAAAATTTTTAAACCATTCCAATCATTATGTCACTATCGCATCTTCTGAATATAACTTTCATAGCACTGTTGACTGAGGTACACATTAAGGACCAGGGAGATTTGGTAATTCACACTGATGACGTTTTATAGTACAGGTTGTCAGTAAGACTAGTAAAGGCCCAATACCTTGCCCTTTCATGTCATTAGTTTTACAGAGGGGTTTATACATAAAGTTTACAGTATTTTGCAGGATTTACAAGCGATGCTACACAGTGCAATTATAATTAAAGTGATTGCTCGTACTACATGCAATATTTATATTCTATGAAATATATGACGAACACGGAGTTGGAGGTAAACCTTCAAAGAATTAGTTTACATCTTTTATATTCAGACATACTTCTTATCACATTATCTCTAACGACGTTTAATTCTTCAACAATGCTTCTCATAAACAACTTCTACCCTGTGTAACAAAATATTTAATTCACATGCATTCAACTAATCACGCAGATACGTAGTTATTTATCACAATACCAAAATTATCAAGGCATAATCGACATATCGCTAAATCCCAGATATATAATAAACAATTTTCCCAAAATTTCTCGGCTGGTGACACTTGGTGGAATACAAAATAAAAACTAGTTTTGAATTTACAAAGAATCCTAATTTAACCCTACACACTAATAAGAACCTAAAGTTAATCTCATGTTCCTAATCTCATGTAACTCTGTAGAAATAGTATTGAAAATTTGAACTATAAAGCATACGAGAAGTCAATTAGTCGTCATTAGAATAATGTCAGAATAAAGTAACCGCTGTGCGATCGCTAGCGCATCCAATCGCCAAAACTACCGATGTAGAATTTTGTTACTACTTAGCAAGAGCGAATAGTCTTACTAATCCCAGTCATCAAACTCTCAATAGAATGCTCCAATCTAACTACGTATATCGAACGGTATAAAAAAATAAAAATAAATTAAAGAAGGAAATTGGGAGGTGGAAAGTTTAAAAGAAAAAACAAATCTTGGACAAGAAAGAGGGTAGAAAGAAGATAATAGTGGCGCCCAAGAATATAGATATACTAACTATACTAAAGAAGTGGTCGAATTTATTCACATGTCAAACCGTCACTTCTGTCAAATATTCTTTCGTACGCCGAAACAGATGGCCTATTAAAATATATAGCCTAAGATAAATATCTTCAAGCCTAGAAGCCACCCCAGTCAGCTGAGACCTTGGAGAGCCCGGAACTACCGGAAGGATGGTGTGGTCTCTAATTTAGAATTTCCAAATAAAAAGAAAATTATCCGATTCCTCAGAAACTGAGAAGACTCTAGAGGAAAGTGTAAAAAATTGGAATAAGAGTTAGTAAAATTTTAAAATTCCTTAACTAATGTTAGCCAAATTAAAAAAAAAAAATAATAATTTAGTACCAGCGAGTATTAATTAGACCAAAGACCCACAGGTCGCATAAAAATCGCAGGGACGCGAATCCCTGGGCACCGATTAATTTCCACTGCTACTATAATTATAAACAAAACAGGGAACGGGCACTTTAGTGCCTGTTACGATACCAGTCACCTGGGGAAAGGACTTCGGTGCCTAGTACGATACCAGTTATATAGAAAGAGAAACAAAATCCTTGCAAATTAATCACTCTTGTACCGTTCATTCCGTCTGAGTACTATATTGCTTAATTTTTAACAAATAATGAAAAGGTCAAGAAGAAAAAGATTTCGTCAGGAGCCACTAGTACGATTTACATTTTCACATTAGTCACATCGCAAGTATAAACTTCCTGATTTCACCTACAATCAGATTTATGTAATATTTTCCTTCACTTAACCGATCCTCGCCGAAGAAGTCATCTCATAACCACTTGGCCTTACATTCATTTCTACCCACTTACTATTAGTTTCTTTCTTTTTTTCTTTATGTTTAAGTATCATGTATAAATGTGAATGGCGTACCTCCTCCAATTTATCTGAAAGAGTAGACATAACAACTTTACTTAACCCAACAGACCGTATTGTGGAAGTTCACAGAGTAAAAACTATTTTCTGAGTGTTTTCTGCATTGAGGAATATTTTGTTAGGAGAACGTAGCATGATTTATTTGGTGCGGCTAAAGTCTTATGTCGTAAATATACTTCAGGGTTGTCTCTATACATATGACAAATTACATATATAAATATTATTTACATATTTATTTATTTCTACGATACTACGTCCTCATTTATAGCACACCCAATTTTTAAAACTATATCTATCATACTACAAAACACACAGTACGCAAACGACGTTCTCTTCTTTAAATGACTTAATAATCCCGTTACTCAACATTATTTCTGAAAATACAGTCAGCAGATAGTTAGTCCTAAGCAAACTTTCACTAACCTTAATATTTTGTAACGAATCTGAATAATGTTTTCAGAAAATCATTTTTACCAAAGTTTTACATTTATACAGATATTTTGAAATAATTTAACTTAAATTAGTTTTCGACGCGTGAGTGAAACAACGAAACTATAGTACAGCAATTTTACTGATTTGATATTAATTTACCTAATTTTGTCTAACGGTGCACAAATTCAGCTACGGAATCCTTTATATCCTAAATTACCGACCTGTTATATCACTGTCACACGGAAACTCTTATTTTTTTTAATAATACGTCTAAAGATAGTCGTTTGGAGCTTCGGTTAACCTTACTTGAAACAAGAACAGTTGACTAACGCAATCCAAAGATTGTTTACATTTATGTAGCGCTGTGATTTGGAAATATACTTTGCACTGAGGAAGAAGAGAGACAGAGAGAGGGAGAGAGAGAGAGAGAGAGTCTAGTATAAACATTTGAACATAGTTCCATATTTCAACAAAACGATGAAAATCTAAAAATAAGTTATCGTTAAGAAAATAAAATACATAAACGAAATACACGGAAATATTAAATCGTCCAGCACACACATAGAAACCATCAGCTAAACCTAACCAAAGCAAACAAAACAGTAATACACATCAAATAATACTTACACATACACATAAATATACATAAATGAAAACTATTAATTGCTAACTTTGTTTAATATTCAAATGAAACTGGCTCTAAATGTACTTACGGATTTTTTTAAATAAATAAAAAAATAAATATAGGAAGGAGGAATTCGATTGGGCCAATGTGGCCCTAAGTTTCTGACTAACTCGTCTCTAATTTCTAGTGTTGGTTAGGCCTACAATTATTTTTTCTTTTCGGTAATTCCTTCCTAATGGGAAGGAATTCCTACTAACTGACCCTACGTGGGGAAATAATAACTCCAGATGAATAGAAAGCCCGGAAAATTTAAGCTATAATCTTGTTAATTCTTCTTTCATAGATTACAACACTTTAACTCATGGTCTTCAAACACAAATAATGAGAGGAAACTGACAAGAATCTTTAGAATGATTTTGCATAAACTTAAATAAGGGACAGGCTATTCCGGTTGAGAAATTTTTAAAAAATCGAAATTTTGGGGAGAAAAAAAAAACTGAAATTTCGACTCACTAAAATTTCCTATAGCGTTCCGGATAGAAAACCACTCATACTCACTCTTCGTTGACTTGATGTTACCAGGTCCCGGTCGTATCTTGACGAATATCTTACAATGGTTACTAATCCAACTGCTTCGTAAAGTATCCCATGGAAATTTCCGCAGGATGTTATACAGGAACGTGTTATGATATTAAACTGCTTACCAAAGTCTCACGGTTTCTGAAAGCGGTTCACCTAATTTTCCTTAATCGGGTTATCTGACGTTGCGTTCAGTGGCAAAGTTAATATCTTCCTTCCTTAGACTCGAACTATCTTATAAGTATCGCAAAATGGAATATTCAGTTCAGCTCTGCTGTGCAGCTAATATCTTATTTCAGAATCACTGGGTAATAATTAGTATACTTAATATCAATGACAAAGTCGAACAAAGCAATGATGACAAGAGAGTACCGTGGCTTCTCCGAAAGCCAAACGCGAACACCACCATTGCTTCTTCAAGAGCCGGAAAAGAACTAACTCGCTTGGCGATGGACCTAACAACGATGAAAATCCTGTAATCAATTATGATCAAAAGTGAAGTCACATGACTTTCTTCTGTGTAAAGCACCATGACGCTTTTAACATCTGGCAATTTTTCGGAACATTGGAATCTCAGAAGTGTGAGGGGAGCTCTAAATTATTTTACTAAAAGTCTGATTGAAGGAGAGTTTGAAAACACTTGTAAAGGTGTTTTGACAGATGGTTTGCGAAAGGAAAAGGAAAAATGTGTATCCCAGATATTTACCAGACGTTATGCCCAAATATGAAAACAGACGCCGAAATATTTTATTAAATTTTAAGAACAAAGAGAAATATTTCTGAAATTATAAGTTTTCTCTTTTCACCTAAATATTATTAAATTATATAAAATAAAAATTAATTCGGGACGTAAAATAAATAGATTTAATAAATAAAGAGGACATTTTTAAATTTTCAGAGCAATTTTCATATAGGGTGTTAAATTTCTACTGCTAATCCTAAAACTTTAAAACCAAATTTTCGTGTACACAACTGTAATAGACATATTAGAAGTAGTTCATCTGTTTTTTGTTCTCTAATTATTTACATGTATTTCCAGGATCGTATATCCATCAGATGGTCAAACGTGTTTTACTCGCATTTGTTTTGCCGACATACAAATATTTCGATAGCACTTTTGACCTCATCGAAAATAGATGAAGAATTCTTTAAAGATCCAAACGCTATTGAAACGTTATCGGCAGTTAGTAGAAGTTTAAGATGATGTATTTTTTCCTTTCGTGTGAGGGATACTGTGTAATTACTCCAGGTGAATTCACTACAGGTGAAACAGGAACAGGAAATAAATTTACATAACGCTTTTTAGCCTGTATTAAACATAGATTCACATTTTAGTTTTATTGCTGACAGTATGCAAATTACTGCTGAAATAATATACACTTCAGCACTGGTATGGTTGGTATATTTCTGACGTAAATTCTGGTCAAAATAGGGCGTAGACGATGTGTGTCTTACTCAAACACGCTTTCCATTATTTTGCCATATTTGTTACTGTAGAAATCGACAACAATTTCAGCATCCAATCCTTAAAATCCAGTCATACATCTTATGTTACAATCTTCAGCAGAATTGGGCATGAAAGGTCTCCACTTGTTTGTTTTAAATTTCCAGTATAATATGACAAGTTTCTTTCCTTACTTTTGTATGTTGGCTTAATTGCTAAATGAGTTAAGAATTTTTATGGTTATGACGAGAGAAACTTCGTCCTAGCTCCGCGTTTAAGAGTATCAACACAGAAATGTCAAACATTTGCGTGGTGGCATGTAAAGAAATTGATAGTAGTGTACAATAAGTACACGGTAACGATTCCAAACCATTATCAATAAGTATCAATGTAGATAATAATTATAATAATAATATTTTTAATAATAATAATAATGATATTTGGCTAAGAAGAAATGTTTGGCATATGGCTAAAAGAAATGAAATGAATGAGAACAGAGCCAGATTAATGGAGAAAAATGCATATAGTGCTATTAACCTTTTTTTATTGTAAGATGCAATATTGAAGAATTTAAACATTTGAAAACCCATAAATCTTCAGTAATAAATATATTACAAGAATTGAGATTCACAGAAATAAACATTACATATCTTGAGTACACAACAATTTATATTATTTCTGTGTAATGTGAGTATTGTGCGTAAAATTGCACAAAAGGTAAATCTTTCAACTATACAAAACTTTTGCTGTAAATAAAACAACAACTAGATAGTATAACACGTTCTAAATTTGGCAAAACATTGGCAGCATTGTTCGTAGGAAGAACAATTGGAATGGGATCATTTTACGATAGAATTATTCTTCATACCGCCATAGAAGGATAGATGGAAGGAAAGTCAGGAGTGAGGAAGCTCAAGATCGACAAACGTGGAAAAACCCATTCTATTTCCGAACCAAAATGAAAAAAAAGAAAAAAAACACCTCATTCGACCCAGGACCTGCAAAAAGGGAGAATACTTATTATTATAGTATTATAATACTTAATAATAGTAACAATAGTAATATCAATAATAACAAACCATTCCTCGGTTAAAGTTTAATACATATTCTCAGCAGTAATTACTCATCAGGGCTGGGACATTTGAAGTTAGTATTGCGTTAAATTTAGATATCTTAGCGTTGAATTAACAACTAAAACTCACCAGAGTGACGTCTACAAATTACATATAACACCGTTTGGGATTAACTTAATACATCCTGATGAAAAAAGTTCGAGATTTTTAACCTTAAGTATCAATTGAAAATTTGCAATAGCTATAACTCATCACGTCTGGATCGTCTAAGGTTAACCCTTTATTGAGCTGTGTTGCTCTGAAGCAACATCGCATTCTCTTGCCTTATCCGCAAGAATTATAAATTCAGTGATCATTTAATTGGCATTATTGCTCTTATATAACATTCATTTACATGATTTGCGGAACGCTTTTTTAGATACTTCTAATCTTCGTCAACAGGGGACAGTCAAATTTAGTACTCTGGCAACTTTATCTCCTACGTTCCGCGGGAGTTTTTCTATTTGTTTTTATTTGTGGTTTCTTGCTCTGTAGCAAAATATTTCAACGAAACTGTTGGAAATTACTGAGAGTATTCTTAGGATATTATACCATAATAGGGCAATGTTGATCAGTAGCTACACATAAGACATATTTTATAGCAATGTTGCTTTGAAATAAACACCCTGTATTTTGTAACCAAAGTACAAAAATACTTTAAAAATTGCGAAATTATGATCAGGAATACAGGGTTTAACCATAAAAGCATAAATAAGGTTTAAACTAAATATTTTATGGTAATGCTATAAATCTTTTCCCACTAAAGAGTGAATATGGTGTTACTATTCAACACTAATAATTTAATGACAATTAGATATAAAGGAAATATTAAAAAGTGTAAAACATATTATATATTAAAAACTGAGGAACAACAAATCCGTAACTTTCGTTGCAATATATATAACCCATCACACCACTAACGTGTAAGGTTATATTTTGTTACTGTCGAAAACTTTAATAACTTAATGCAAACCAGATATAAAGAAAATAACAAAAAATGTTTAAAATATTTCGTAACGAAGTTCTGTTCTAACACAGAAATTTAGTCAAATAAATTAATTCTTTGTTTTTACACTTACTCTTTAGTCTTTTATGTCAATGTATTTTTTTGAAAATATGCAAGTTTACATGCAATAAAGACCTCTGGATTATTTCAGTGATGGGTGTATCCGAGAATTTGAGTCAATAAAAAAATACACTCATATTACACTTTTCACCACATTTCAGTAAACCCAGTATTTAATTCAACCCTCTATGAATTACTATGACCTATCAGTTTTTGCAACCAATATGAACCACTGCAACCTTCTTTGGCCGACGTTCAAGCAACACTTGCTGAAAACCAACATATATATGTTAATATTTCTTACGTGTATTTAGTTAAATGTAATATATAATTTAATTAAATTTTGTGTGATTAAAGAAAGAAAACACGAAGATTAATTTCATTTAGTTTTCATTATGAGTGTGTATCCCTATTCTTAATCCCACAACTGAGAGTAACCATAGATCAGACTATTGTGATATACCCGAAGTAAAATACTCATTATACCAACCCTATACATAAGAGAGACGAAACTGCCTGAAGCGAAGTTCTAGTGAAGCTAAAGTGAGGAAATCATTTCCTACACAAGATAAACATTGCAGTTATAAGTCTTAGATAACATCATCCTTGTTGGTTCTCTTCTTAATATCTCACCTACTATCAAATGTCCTTTGTTATATTTCCTACTCCAGGCATGGATCTCAGTTACCCTAGTTAGTTGCAAGCTTTGCCGCGAACAATGCCTGCACATAATCCCTGTATTACGATTTTGGGCTACACACGACTGACATTCTTCCCGTAGAAAATAGGATCCACACAAGCATTATTTATTTAATAATGCACTCTACTTCAAGTTAGTAAAGGTTTAAATGTCTGTCAAGTCACAGATTTCCAACAGATGTTCTTTAAAATACCACTCGATTCCTCACTTTACTGAAGATGATATACATGAGCTATTCAATTGATTACTGGCCTTTACTCAAAGAATTTATTCCTTCATTATTTAGTAAATAGACCACAGAACATATTAATCTAGTACTGTTTGCTACCATTGCATGAAACAACTATAAAGGACCGTTTGCAGTGTTCCTCATTAGACGATGATGTAACGAATAGTCATCAAATGAGGGAGGAAAAACGCTAAAACTATAATTTGACGGTATTTCGTTAAAGACCAAGCATTCCTGTCCTGACATAAGTAAAACGAAAAACTGAAGAAATCTACGTTTGTTTGGAGAAATCGACGCAGCAGAATATTTAAATAACTCAATGACAAATTTAGTTTTAATGCTACCGGATCCTATCGCTTCGAATCGAATTTTAATCCTCTCAGATTCTCTTATCTTGAGCAGATTGCTTGTCAACACTTATTTGCGACATGGGTATCTTTATGTTTAATGTCCCACGTCGATGCACACAGGCTAAGAGAGTGGATGAGCATTAGATGCATGGCAGTGGTGGAAATAGGAAAGTAGGACGCACAGGAGATGTCTGGGAAATCAAAACAAACTGTTTCTACACCACAAAACCCATTTTCCGGCATTTGGAATCAAACAAGTGCCTCCGTGCCGGAGGTGATTACTCTAAAAGTGAGAGACTGTGCGCCCCGAACATGCTCAGTGCTCAAAGAATAGAAGAAAAGAAAGCGTTATTTAAGAGGAAAAATATTTTGCCGGCAAATGTCATACAAAAGTAGCAACAGATATCCTTTTATCTATTAGCTTTGCCCGCGGTACAAGGCCATATTGTCACTTAATGTGATGCAATGTACATCCAACTTTTACGATTTTTCGTTTTGGCTTAAACCTGATGAGAAAACGATACCCCATTTCCTAGCAAACCATTGAACATCCTAAAAAATCAATTCCTGAGGAAAAATTAATAACAGTTTTGGCTCCTACGTTGATTGTTGGTAATTTTAGGTGATACCTTTTATGGCAGCGAAGTGAAATGGAATCTTTTAGGTTTACGTCCCATGGTTATCCCAACGAGGCTTAGGAAGACAGTGACGATGAGAAATGAATGAAATTAAGAAAGTGGGACGAAAGGGAAAAACCGAGAAAACCCACGCACACAGTTTAAGCACCACAAAGTTCACTTGGCATCAGCGGGTTTGAACCAGCGACACCACACACCAGAGGTGAACATTTTATCACTGGGCAACCGAGACCTCTGTTTATGGCAGCGATTAGTATTATAGCGATTGGCGTTGTGATAAGAGCAGCTGTATCAGCGTATCTTGACGAACAACACACTTTTAGACGGTCAGAAATAATAGTGCTGTGAGTAGATGTTCTTTTTTCTTTCCTGTAAAATTAATAAACTTGACATACGAGGAATCACAAGCAAGGATACGATGAGATATGCCATCATAAGGTGTAAACTTCTGACACGAGAATCTTTATCAATGAATTCAATTAAATCAATTTATTAAAAATAAACTGTATACAAAAGTCCAATTTCTGGTTAGACTACTAGGACTTAGTTCATGTTACGACATAACCAAAATTACTACAATTACGATATGTGTAGGGGTTCCGTAACGTTAACGCCTTAAATAAATGGATAATTTCTTCATATGATCTTCACTTGGCATACTTATTTACTAGGGTGTTTTGTATATAAAACGTTATTGTTTCAGAAGCGATAAATAAATAAATAATTAATTAAAAAGAATTGAGCTTTTGTATTATGAAAATATTTTGATTGATAGTGGAAATTATAGGTAAGCCAGTGATGTACTCTTCTCAATAATAGAAAATATATTACCAAATTTTCTTCTCACTCAATAAAACCACTACTTATTCCAATTCTCTAGTGTTTCAGAACACTCCTATTAAACATCCTTGATCCATCACAGCAGTTTATATCTAGTTTAAAGTACTACTAGTGATCGTTTTACTTACGAGCAGTTTTTTAAAGAAGAATTGCTCTTGAAATTGCTCAGAAGCGTGTCAGTTTTCAGTCCTTGCGCACAGGCTTAATGTAAGGAGCGAGTTTGTGATAATGTACCGTTAAATTTGGAAAATTATTTCACTGGGAACTGTTTGACATCTTACATACCTAAGAATTAGGTTAAGTTCTTATAGGTGTCCAAATATTTGCAATTCGATTAACTCAGTTTCAAGTAAAGGAAAAAACATATAGCTAACTAATTATTGTGTCGAAAAGGATTATCTATAAACACGAACTCTGATGAAATAAACGAATTTAAACATACCTGAGGGTCTGAGTATTGTCAACTCCTTGTCGATTATGATCCCCTTCAACGTCCTCGTCGTGAGCGGCAGGGATATGATTGCCTGACTCTTTCGTGTTGTATATACAATCGGAGGATCTTTGATTGATGTTACTGGGGAAAGGTTTGGGAATCCCAAGTTCTTCAGCAGTTGATATAAGCTCAACCAAACATATTGCTTTCGAGTTTAGTTCCCAGTCCGATATCGTTTTATCTACATTACTTTCTGAAGCTATTTTCTCTTCTTCCATTGCAGTTTTATGTTTCTCAGATTCCAAAAGTATTGTAAGAGGAATTTCATGATCACTGGTGTCACTACTACATAGATTATAATTACATTCCTCAAATGACTCGTTTTCTGTCTTCATTTCAATTTTAATACTAACGTTTTCTCTTTCCATTTTAACTTCAATAGGAACGTTTTCTTGCTTTGTTACAATTTTATTAGAAGCAAAATTTAAATAATATAACGGCTTCCGGTATCAAGAAAACTGTTCAAGTTGGAGATTTCAAACCTTCAGCACGTAATGTCAAAAGAAACCAAACAAATCTGAAAGCAGTAAGAAAAACATTATTCGTACTAACAAAAATTTATGAACAAGCCAGGAAAAGATAACGGTAAGCATCATTCCAGTTAATTTGGGTTGGTGGGTGAAATGAGTTGGGATCAGATAAAGATGTAAAAGGTTTTGAAAGCAGTATTTTAAAGCATCCGAAACTTCGCTACAACATATAACCATTATCGAGATAATTAAATAGCGAAACTATATAAGCTTACCAAAAACGGAAATATTGATCAATATCCGATTTTTTCTTTACTTTATCACTTGCTATAGGAAAAGATACCATATATTCTTTTACATTTACGTATGTTTTACAGGGTTTATTATGAAAGTAACGAGCATGATGCTACCCTGACTCAACAATCCACCGCAGCACGCGCTGCCGGCGCGGAAAAACTAGTATGTGGTCTGTCCTTCCAAACGCGACCGGAGTCAGTCTGCTGCGAGCAGTGACAGCGTGTGGATGTCGATCCGCGTGAAGCACGTTTTTACAAGTTGTAACACGGCGCGATGGTGGGTTCGATAGTGTAACAACGCTACGCCATAAAATTTTGCGTCAAGTTGGGTAAGACTGCTACGGAAACTTACCAGATGCTGAAAGAGGTCTACAAGCAGGAATGTTTGTCAAGATCCCAGGTCAGAAAATGGCACAAGTCGTTCAAGCAGGGTCGGGAGGAGGTCGCCGACGAGCCCCATTCTGGACGCCCAACAACGGCCAGGACCGACGAAACGTTAACCGTGTGCGTGAAGTGTTGTGCTCAGACTGGTGTGTGAGCATTGAACAAATCGCGGACCCCCTAAACATGTCAACATTTACAGTACATGGGATAGTGACCGAGGACCTGCAAATGCGAAAGATCTGTGCGAAGCTTCTGCCAAGGTGTTGACGAACGAACCAAAAGAAGTTCCAGTTTTGCGCTGCAAGGAGTTGTTGGCATTGTGTGAAATGATCCGGAAAAAATGAAAATGAAATTTTTGAGCTTTACGTCCCATGGTTATGCCGGTTAGGCTAAAGGAGACGGTGAAGATGAGAGATGAATGAAATGGTGGAATGAAGAAAGTGGGAGGAAACGGGAGAACCCCGAGAAAACCCACGCACACGGTGTTCGTCCACCACAAAGTTCACTTGGCGGGAGCAGGGTTTGAACCCGAGACCCCTAGCACCAGAGGTGAACGCTCTACCACTGAGCCACCGCGGCCCCAATAAATGATCCGGAATTTTAGACTCGGTCGTAACTGGAGACGAATTCTGAATGTTCGAATAAGATCAAGATCAAAAAGGCCGAGTGCGGAGTGGCAGACCTCATCCTCTCCCCGCCTCAAAAAGGCGGGCATGAGCGAATCCCGAATCAAAACCAAGCTCTTTGTCTTCTTCAACGTTCGAGGAATCATACATTTCGAGTTTGTGCCACCAGGACAACCTGTCAACGCAGAATTTTATCTAGAAGTGCCCAAGAAACTGAAACGCAGGGTCACCAGCGTTCGAAGTTACATCAAAGACTCAATGAAACTCCACCATGACGAAGCACCAAGTAACACCGCCTTCACCGTCGTCGACTTCCTGGCCTGAAGCAGAACTCCAGTGGACCCCTACCCCCCCCCGGCACTATAGTTCTGAACTGGCTCCTAGTGACTTTTATTTGTTTCCCCTTTCGAAGAGACACCTCAAAGAAAACATTGGGACACCGTGCTGAATATTCAAGCCCATGTTACAAGGTTTTTAAAAGCCATTCCAGCCGAGGACTTCAAAGATGCTTTCCAGGCGTGGGAAACACGTCTCCAGAAGTGTATCGATGCAGAAGGAGCGTATTTTGAGGAATTTTAAATATTTGTAACAATCGGAACAATAAAAGTTTTTCTAAAGCAATGCTCATTACTTTCATAATGAACCCTGTATATATTTTTCCCTACACATAAGTACGTTTTTAACGAAGAACGAGTACTGCTTTTCATTCTGTCTTCTTTTTAAATAAACTTACTAATTCTCAACCTATTATCAGTGTTACATGAGGACAGAAAACCAAAACTTCCTCTTCAACATTAACCTATTGTAAAATAAAATATGAAGAGCAACATTATACAAGTTTTCATCTTAAAAATGAATAACATTTTCAAGATGTACTATAATATTTTAAAAACAGATTTAACTGTCCTCTCCATTATTTTATCTTTACTCAAATACATGCAGAGCGAGCTATTTCCAGGGAAATTTATTACATCGTTGTTGTGTTTTAGTTTTCAGGTCTTGCATTATTTGGGTATATTCGGTTCTCCAGTGGTTAATTGACACTTGATTTTTTTAAAAACAACTCATGATATTTGTTGGTTGTATTGATGTATAGCGTCCATCTTCGTACAAATGTTATGTGGAAGGTAGAAGAACTCGTTAAATTTGGATCTTAACAAGATGAGCCCTTACCAAAAATGGACGGATTTGCGCTCAGATGGTGCTCAGGTTAAACAAAGAGCAACTAGAGAGCTTTACATAGTGATGTAGTGGGTCATATAATCTTCTTCTAGTCCAGGGGGCGAGATGGCTCAGTAGCACAGCATTCAATCAATCCTTGGTTCAATCTCAACTTGGGCGAAGTAAGTTTGCTGTGGATAATGATCTTGTGCGTGTGTCTTTTTGCGGTTCTCCCGTTTCTTTCTACTTTCTTCATTCCACGAATGCATTCATCTCTCATCATTACCGTCTCTTTAAGCCTAGCCGCAGTAAACTTTGGTCTTAAAACTCTAAGATTTCATTGCATTTTCGTTCATAGTCAACTGTACACCTACCTTAAACAAACGAAACAACAAACGTATTACGAACGTAGGTATCCGGTATATTTTACCAAAGGATTTTTCGGAAAGGAATCAACAAGGGTTACGAGTACTTTCTCAGTATTTCTTCCAATTTTAGGCAGAAATTTTATGAATTTATCATTGTTACACTTAATTACTCGAATGACGTAATACACTGTAAGAGGTCATCACGTATATTTAGAGAGTTATCGAACATATGAAGACTGTGATCACGTATAAAGTCGTCTTTAAAACAAATATATATTTTAGGCTGTTTCATACTGTGCGTCGCTAGTAATCTTGGAATATACCCTAGACTACATAGACCGTAATTTAGTAGATCATGCGAATGCTCCTTAATGTTCTGTAAGTGTTCGTATGTAATAGGGATGTGAAACAACTCACACGGCAAAAGTGGCAAGAGAATGTGTATGATGATATATTACCCCTAAATTTGGAATGAAATTTAGCAAAGTACGGGTAATATTTTTGATACAGCGTAATCCATACATTTTAATCGTTTTGATAATTTTAGCATACTGTACAATGAAACTACCAGTAGAAAACTATTCATTTTTAATTTATGAAATGAGGGAATACATGCGAAAATCTTCCGAAAATATGAAATTGCTAAACTCACATCAGGAAAAGAAATTTTAGAGGAAACTACTCCAGAAAAGTCTCACTTTCTAAAGTTTCGTTAATTTTTTTTCTTTTTTTTTAATTTTTACATTTATAACAACAGTCCACATCAAGAAACAATGTAATGTAGCGAAGTGAGAATAACGATTATTTTTGTAATTATGTAAAACATAATGCATGTATTTTCTTCTCGTTATCTTGTGTATCCTTTATGAAATCTATGCAATACATATATACTTTCGAAAGTTATATTCTTCCAGTGTAAATTATGATACACCAAAATATAGCGGAAACTTCACATTTGTCAGCGATGTATGTTAAATAATTCTAGCATTTCAATACTCTGAGATCTAATTGTTTTAATACAAAAAAGTTATCTGTTTAGCGAAGGGGTTCAACAGTTTAGAATCTAACCTAACCTAATATTAATAGACTCAGCAAATCTGTAACATTCTTTCGATTCTAAGCAAGTCTGGCCTGCATCAAGTAGACATAAGCATAGTGAATTAAAATTAGCCATTCATGGAAATACTTCTCTCTCATGTTCCCTTCCTTATCGCTAATGAGCAAATGCAGAGTGGCTAATGTCGTTTCTTCTACGGACGCATACCCACGCTACGAAACGGTTAGAGCAGTTTCAAACTGTCTGGCTCAGTTATACAGCATTTGCGTTGTTTAGTAACAACTTAGCACAAGTTCGTTTGCCTGTTGTGTATTGTATTTTATTATTACTTTTATGGGTAAGCTGCTGTATCGCCGAAAGAATTTTACACAATTTACCACATGAATTGGAGAGTTTATTTTCGGTTAAGAGGAAGAGTTACTAGAAGTCAGGTGAAGTGAATAATTGAAGTTAAAAATGTACTGCTGTTGTTAGTTATTGTTGATGTTGTAAGCGGCACTATATATGGAGGTGGAAGCCATTATTTTGCGGGGACGTACACATGTTATGATTTATGGGTAAGGGAGTGTGGAAATACGTTAATGACCAGATTGTCACATATCGTGCTTGCAATTTATCGAATTGTACAAAAATAAGGAAAGGCAGTTGTTGAAATGCTGTGAAAGACATGATCTAGCAAACAGCCGAACAGTTAATCATAAAGCCCGTCTCACACAGATCTGAACTAAGGTCTCAACCCAGGCGACAACTTTACACTGTTGCTTAACTCAAATTTCCATACAATTCCTTTTACCCTGATGTGATGTAGGGGTCTCAGGCGATCCTTAAAACTAAGTAGGTTTTACCAGCAGAGCCTTTCGTGGTCGCTGTATTAAAACGAACGAAAAACGTGTTACGAAAATCGTAAATATTATTGGTTTTCTATTTCAGGATATGAGTTCATCTGAAGAGGATGAAATAGCCATAGCAGCGATATCTGCTATGCTGCTGACACAAAATCCGCCCTCCCCTCCAACTCAAAAAAACGAGAGTAAAGAGATAATGAACTACTTAGAAATCCTCGTTCCTACAAAAAACTACACAAGGGATTATTCAGTTTCATACCCTATTGAAATTAGTAACTCCGAAAATTCCGCAGCAAGATACGAACATGAGGGAGTCTGTAACAGCTCAAAAATGGTCTGTAGATCCACCAGATTGTCAAACTCAAAATTAAATGGCTTGTCCAAATATGTAAATGAGGGCAGTTATCAGGCGCGGAAAGCTAAAATAAAGAAGAAAGGGCAATTTTCTAGTATTGGTACTGAGTGCATCCTCTCAGCTCAGTACCCACAAAATGCGACATAACCTATAAAGTAAACTTATACCCACAGGGAACCCATCTCATCCACTACACCTGGAATTTTTGAATTGTGCCAGCATGGTAGAACTGTTCCTTAAAATTTCACAAAAGCCACATAACACTGATGACAATTAACTCTCATTGTTTCTGTTTTTGCGCATCACATCTGAATTTTATGTTTAGAAGTGTAAGATTACTAGTCTAAAAATATTACAAGTGCTTTACGACGGATAAAATAAATGAGTTTATATGACAGATGCCTTAATAGAAACTATTTTCCACGGGCGATGAATTTCTGCACAGTTTACATAAGTTGTATTTTGTTTACAAGTGGAACGCTACTAGTATGAAACCGTGACAAATGCTATTGAAACTCGTATCACTGTCAAGACCCACTCGTTTTCATTACCCTCACTTATGTGGATACCCACTTTAGCTCACGCGCCTGTTCCCTTCAGACGCATCACCTCTTTAACTGTCGGGCCCTACAGCTTCGCTCTGCTATGACTCGGTTAGATAGCATTCGTGCTTCTAGGGGCGACCTAGCGCAGGTTGTTTTGTGTTTTTTGGGCTGTAGTTTTTATGCATGCATACGGACACTTGTGTTTATACGCAACTCGTAAAAGAATTATAATTTTTCAATTATTTCTTATGGTACCACTTGAATTTTAACTATGCCATGTGGATATTTTTATGTCGCCCAGCATAAATCATTTAGAAAACAATAAAAATTAGAGAAAAAAGATCTAATTTTTGTACAATTATCTCGAATGGCGCACCAAAAGTAAACCAGCATGCTTTTTTTGGGTTAAATTCCAAAGTTGGGCGTCCGTTTCCAGCAAAATTTTCATAATTTACAGGAAAGATATGGATAATTTGATCGTTTGTGTGCTTGACAATACATAAGAGACTCGAAAAATCTGTTTATTTGTTATATATAAAAGGTTATAAACATGGGACTATACGGCGAGCGGAGGGAACTACTTGGCGCAAGGTAACAAACAGTTGCATTGTGCGAAAAAAACGAGCATTTATGTTATCAACATGGCGAATGTACAAGGACAATGAACTAACAGTTTTAACATTTGTGAAGCAATAGGTTGATAACAAGCAAAATCTTTTAAAAGTTTGTAAAGAGCACGGATTAATGAACCTAACAACAAATTGCAGAAGGTGTGCAAAGGAGATAACAGCGAAAAAACGTGGTGAAAGCAGACGCCCAACTTCGGAATAAATGCCCTTTTTTTGGTATACAAATTGCACAATAATCAGATATTTTTATTCTTTTAAAAGATGTAATTACATTTGTTCACAGCTGTAGAATTCGGGCGGATACCTTGTTGCTGCCCTGAATAGATAGACATCATTTCCACCTCTAAGTGGGCACATAGGACAGATTGGTTTCTGTTTTCACACAGTCGTTTTTATACCATACTTCCGAAAACGTATTTATATCATTTGGGGGAGTCCTCATAAAATAAATCGGCACCATTAAATGCAAATCTTAGCCTAAGAAACAATTTCTAGGACACTAGTAGCGAACTTCATGCAATAATAATTTTGTACTTGCATATAATAGAATAGCAGGTGATCATTCCCAAAGCACGTCAGTTTGCACGTGTTTGAACAATGTATACCCAAATGTTGGTAATCCGTCAGGGTAATATCACTGTAGAAAGTCTTTGAAAATCACTTAAAAAAAGAAATGTCAAAACAATAATTTGATAGAACTTTTCTTAATCTATATGTTCACTTAAACTAACTAAACTAATTCTACCGCCTATGGAAGCCGGAGGTTCAATTCCGAGTGATGCTAGATTGAGGGAAATTTCCCGTGGCGTAGGGAGATTTAGAAAAGAAATTTTTATGGAGAGGGAAAGGGAGTTTTTACGGATATGAGCTAAAATGTAGGGAAATTTAGCTTTTCAACAAATGTTATGATACTAAGCACTGCGCCGGTATGGTGAAAGACGGTAGCATTATTTCCAGAGCAGAATCCCACACACTTTATTGTCGCACAAGGCTTTGGCGGCCTGGCTTGAGGATGTCATTATACAAGAAACATTGTAGTAATAACAGAGCAAAAGTACAAAAGTATGCTGTAGAGATATAAGCACAGTATACGAATCCATAGATACGCAATAATGCTCTCTTTAAAATACTGAACTAAAATTAGTGAAAATTTATCTTAGAAGGGAATTTTTGAGCATTCATGAGGGAAAGTTTAGGCTATCTTGAGGACCTACGGATCCGAAAAAACGGATCTTAGATACGGATCCGAAAAACGGATCTTGGATCCGGATCCAAAAACGGATCTTGGATCCGGATCCGAAATTTCGGATCTTGGATCTGGACCTGAAAAACCGGATCTTGGATCCGGATTCGATACTCCGTGTCAGAAAATTCGGATGTTCCGAATCAGCAAAATTTTCGAAATTATTGACAAAGTGATTTTCATTCCTATGCTTAAAATAAGATTATAAGACACTTTTGGTATCTGATCGTTTGACA
Organism: Thermobia domestica; assembly: GCF_964235325.1. Lineage (NCBI taxonomy): Eukaryota > Metazoa > Arthropoda > Insecta > Zygentoma > Lepismatidae > Thermobia > Thermobia domestica. Next base: position 140,299,464 of record NC_137460.1, read on the forward strand.
GCCTTGCGTTCTCTTCATTTTGTTGATATTTGGTTTTCGTGCCTTAATATGTCACAATTATTCGAAATTTGAATGAGTAAAACTGTCGACTTAGGTGAGAGCAATCTCATTGTCAGATTCGATTCTAGTGGAAATACTTGAATGAAAAGGTAGTGAATCTTTTTTAAAGAGGTCGTCCTGATGGAAATTTGTCCTTTGTTTTCTGTAACACTAGTCAAATGCTGAGATGAAACCTTAGTCTCAAGCCCAAGCTTCTTCATTAGACTTAGGCTGCTTACTTTTCTAATTCTTTCTGAGTTATTGTGGTCACTGAATGAGGCCATTCCCTAGTAGTGATGGGCTAGGCCATTGCTAATAGAACAGCCCATAAAATATAGATCAAATCAAGTTAAGGAGCAACTTCCTTTTCTTGGTCTTGATGAGCTTTTCTTATTTCTTTAAAAATACGTTTCTCTGTGACCGTACCACTCCAGTTAGAATTAAGAATTGCAGTAGAGATGAAGTTCTAAATGGCAATTAATGTATCAAAATCAATGTATTAATGTACTGCATGTGTATACAATATACCATATGGAGCCTCCAGCAGTAACACGTATCTTTGTAATTAGTAATCCACTACTATTAACTCTGCATAGGTTGTATAAGGAGCTATATCATTTATGTAAACACATAGGCGGATGCAGGGGGAGGGCGAAAAGTCGTTCGCCCCTACTCAGCGCCACCATTAACAGTGTACTTTAGTAGTAATTTGTGGCAGTTTCAGATCATCTAAGTAATTTTTCACTGCTAGCATCCCCAACCGCCCCCAAAGTATCCATCCCCCCCTCCAGGAGTCCCTTCTGGATTCGAACCTGCACAAACATAATATACAACTCATTCAAGAGTACATTTTGGTAGCTTTTTAAAAGTTTTATCTTAAAGGATTGTCATTTCTCATGGCTACTTATGCAATTTTGTCCAAAGGCATTTATGCAATTTCCAGTCATTACACAAATACATTTATATACTTAATAGACCTGGGCTAGTTGGGGGCTTCGCCACTAGACCCCCGTTACTAGGGCCTCACACCACAAAAGCCTCTAATCATAATCAATTTAAAAAGAAATGTCAGAGGATTTGCCCTTAGACCCTCTGATATCTCATTTGATCGACCTATGACCTCGTACCTCGTAAACCTACAACCATACCGAATCTCAGTTCAAATATCAAATTGTATGTAATAACATTCCGTATTCCCGAGACATACCGAATTTCAGTGCACGTACATGTGGGCTTTCCCCCCAGCCCACACATTTGCTCGGTCTACGGCCTCGCACATCATATGCCTGCAACATAACGAATTTTTAAGGGACCGCGGTGGCTCAGTGGTCAGTTCACCGGTAGACGTGAAGGAGTGCGGTCGTTTGCTCCTGCTCGTTGTGACTACCGAGTAGCCAGTTAAGTGCGGCTACCTAAGTGGTATTTCAAGTGACTGTTATTAGTGCTATCTTGCTATAGTGAACAGCTTTGATACTTGTAGAGTTTCTTGTTATTGTTTGCAAAGTATTTGTTTTTGTTTGATTTGGTGCGCATCATGTTTCGTGGTTTACGTCAGAACACAGTGAAACTTGCGATCGATAAAAGTACACGACATATCCGCCCAACTGCTTTGGATATTCATGTTTGGCTGGATGAACAGGTACATGTGAATTTGGATCAGATTGATGGTATTCAATAAAACAGTGAGGAATATTGCGTGTTCTTGAAATTTAGTTCTCCAGAAAAAATTGAACAATTTCTCCTCAATACACCTAATGATCTCTCTTTTTGCATCAAGATGGCTCCCTGAGCCTTGTTTCAGTGCAAAATGCTTCAGATACTCTTACACGTGTGCGTATCACGGATCTCCCCATTGAACTAGATGTTAGTTTTCTCAATTCTGCCCTCAGTAATTACAGAAGTGTGAAAAAGATAGAAAATGAGCAGTGGTCCCAGAAGTACCGCCTTCCTGTGTTTAATGGCGTACGTATAGCGTATATGGATCTCAAGAAGCATATTCCTTCGAAATTACTCATCCAAGGTTATCGAACAAGTGTTATATACTCTGGGCAACCCCCAACTTGCTTCGCGTGCCACCAGGTCGATCACACGTTTAATTCTTGTCCCCGACGCCTACAGCGCGCCAAACATTTGAGTACAGCTCCTCTGACGCTCAATATGTCCCAGTTATCTGGGAAATCTCTTCCTCAAACTCCTCGTTACTCAACCGATCAGAGCTTTCAACCTGGTAACAGTACATTAACAACAACCTTATCTGACTCATTACCCAGTGCCCACAGTGCCCCATCGCTACAGGACCTCAATGAGTTTCCAGTGCTGGCTGTGCCTATTTACATGGATCGACCCACGGATACCGGGATACAGGATTCGATACCTAGTGCGTCCCCCGAAGATATAGGAGATCCGCCCATGGTGCCTGATGTCAATGACCAGTGTTTGTTAATAAGTGTGTCGGCAATAGAGGAGGCTTCCAACACCAGTGCTTCGCAGATACCGCCTACTAAAGTACTTCACGACCTTCCGCCTCTTTTATCTGAATCAGTAGATGCGGAAAGCAGCAAAACTGTGAGAACGGTTTATATAAGTGAAAAAGCAGGTAAGATTGCCTTGTCAGCACTCAAGAAAATCAAAACAAACACAGGGAAAGGAAAGGCTGTCGTGACACGTGACTCACCTGAGCCTGTTGTTGGTGCTTCGATTACATCATCGCAACATAGTTTCTCGACTGTCCTTAAGGATTCACTACAAACAGACAGTGTAAAGAATCAACCTGAATAGTGTTGTTCTTTTTTTCTGTTTGTCAGGTCTCATCATGCAGTTTGTTTATTTTGCAGCTCCAATAACTCTATTTACTTTCTATCCGCTGTGTATGTCTTACCATATTGTCACTGTTCGTAAAGTGGGTACTTTAAATTTAAATGGTATAACTAGTCCTACGAAACAACGCTTGTTACAAAACTTTATACGATTACATGATTTTGATATACTCCATTTGCAAGAACTCAAAATAGCCGATTTAAGTTTCATAGATCGGTATAATTGTTTTGTTAATCTTGGATATAGTGGTAGAGGTACTGCAATATTAGTGAAAAAAGGAATCCATGTGCAACACCTTACTCGTTTACCGTCTGGCAATGGGCTCAGCCTTCTATGCGATAACATTCTATATATAAATGTGTATTGCCTGTCAGGTTTTCTACACAAAACTGACCGTGAAAATTTTTTAATGCTGATATCGTGCCTCTGTTTTCCATTCCACATACGAGTATTATCCTTGCTGGAGATTTCAATTCCATTTTGTTTTGTGACGATTCTACTGGCTATTTTAATAAATGCTTAGCGTTAGAAAGGCTGGTCCACGGATTCCGATTAGTTGATACCTGGCGGTCCAAACGAACTGATATCATTTATACGCATGTCACTCCATCAATGAAGTCACGCATAGACAGGATCTATACCTCCTTCGATCTCGTACCTCGTGTGTGTGACATTAGTGTTCTTATGGCTCCGTTTAGTGATCAAAGTGCTGTGTGTATGTTGCTCAAATTTCCTCTCCCTCTCCTTGGTTTGAACCCAACGTTCGGCCCCTCTAACTGGAAACTTAATCCACAGCTTCGGAAATCTGATGATATTAAAGAACTGTTTCGAGAGAAATGGGCTTACTGGTGTCGACAACAGAGATATTTCGGCAGTTTAAATTTGTGGTGGGTTCAATATGCTAAGCATAAAATTAAATCATTTTTCCAATGGATGCATTCTGAATACCGTCAGAACAGGAAAAATACTGTTGACTACCTTTACAAAGTGTTACATGAGTTGTGGCAACAGCCTCCCTCTGCGCGCACGTATATGCATATAAATAAAATAAGAGCAAAAATAATTCGACTAGAAAACGACTATTTAAAGACTATCACTAAATCGTTCGATTCCAAATTATTGTTGTCCAATGAACAAGTTACATTTTTCCACATCATGCGGCAACATAATAGAAGGAGAACTAATTTTATGGAACATCTTATATTAGAAAATGGCCAAGTAGTCACTGCATTACCCGATATTATGTCCAGTTTAACACAGCATTATGAACAACTGTTTGAATCGCATCCAGTTGCTACTCACATATGGCCCCCTTTCTTTTCCAATATATCTTGTAAATTAACAGCGGCTGACAATGCGCCATTGTTAGCCCCGATTACTAAACAAGAGATTTATAATGTGTTAAATACTACAAAGCATTGTAGCAGACCTAGAAAGAATGGACTCATTTTTCTCTTCTATAAACAGTATTGGGATGTGGTAGGAGATACTTTCACTGCTGTACTTAATGATATGTTTCAATCTGGCAATGTTATGCAAAATGATGATATCATTATTTTAGTTTCAAAAAGAGGAGCCCAAGCTCATATTTCTAATTTTAGACCCATTACGCTGTTAAATACTGATTTAAAATTATTGTCTAAGCTACATAAAGTACGCATGGAAAAAGTTCTCGAGAAACTTTTAAGTGGTAAGCAGGCAGCGCTATCAAAAGAACATAATATTTATCCCCTGTGTAGCCTACGAGACATCATGGGATATTTTCAAGTGCAACAGCTCCCTGCCTATGTCACTTCTATAGATTTCAAACATGCTTTTAATTTTGTCGAGGATAACTATCTTTACGCTGTATTACAAGCATTTGGTTTTGATTCATGCTTTATTGATAATATTAAAAATTTATATCTCAATGCAAAATTCCAGCTTCACATCAATGGTTACTTTAGCTCACCCATATCTATCAAGCGAGGTATTCGCCAAGGACGTCCATTATCAATGTTGTTATTTGGCTTAGTTCTTGAAACTTTATTGCAAAATTTGTCCTGTTTTCCAGTCTCACATTTACATGATTTTCAAAATATTGTTTGTTTTGCTTTCGCTGATGATGTCTCAATCAGTTGTACCAATGTTGATCAGGTCAACTATGTGCACAAGTGCTTAACCCTTTGGGGATCCTATGGTACAATTTGTACCATATGCACTTTTTATAATACATTGCGTTATTTCTCTTCTATTTGAGCTTTTTCGTCCGAGTTTTTTTGTTTTCCAAGTCCAGAGACCTTGTAGAAGACATTACGTATGGATTCAGACCGTCCTGCGTCCAGACATAGGAGGTGATGACGTCATAAATCAAAAATTTATTTTCTCATTTTCTAAGCCTATGTTCAATATTTTTTGGCGGGCTTATTTTTCTACGTTGAAGATTGAAATTTTGCACAAGCATTCAGTCTACCGAGTAGTATTTACCAGATTTTTTGTTCTGATGTCAGTGCTAAAACATGGAGGGAACCAGAGGGGAAAAGAGGTAAAAATAGGGATTTTTTACCCCCAAAATCCCGTTTCTCGTCATTTTCCCGCCTCACATACACGATAGGGCCACGTGAGTCATACCGTCTAAAAGGCCGTTCTATTCTGAAGAGAATGACGGTCGAATTATTATTCTAGGGTAATTAAGGACGTCTCAGTGAATTTTTATCCAAATATACTTCTGTATAGGGTAAAAGTGGGGCATGGTAGGGGAATTTTTTCTGATGGGCCTATTTTTTCACGTAGAAGATTGAAATTTTGCACAAACATTCAGTCCACCGAGTAGTATTTACCAGAATTTTTTTTCGATTTCTGCGTAAAAACAGGGGGAGTCCAGAGGGGCAAAAGTTGAAAAAAGGTTAATTTTGTCCCCAAAAATCCATTTTTTCATGAATTTCCAACCTTAGATTCATGATGGAGACATGAATGGCACCGCCTGAAAGACAGTTCTATTCTGAACAGAATGATTGGCAGATTATAGTCCTAGGGTAATTAGGGATGTCTCAGGAATTTTTTTCCCTGAGATCATAGTGTTCTTTGGAACTTTGGGGCACTGTGGGAATTTTTGATAAAAATTCTCCCGCCCTTACTATTCAAGATAGAAACTTGAAATTTGGCACACACATTCAGTATACCAAGTACTATTTCTCACATATTTTTAGATGGCTAGGATCACATAGGGGGGCCAAGGGGGGGCCACAGTTCGAGAAAAAATTTTCCCTCCGAAATTTTCACTTTGACATTTTGTTTTCCGCTTCTGGTATACGGTATGAGCACGCAAGTGGTACCATTTGAAAGCCAGCTCTATTCTGAAAAGAATGAGGTATGATCCATGATCCTAGGATAAATAGTGACGATGCAGTAGCTGCTTGACTAAAAGTCTAAAAAATAGCCCAAAAACCAGGATCCCAAAAGGGTTAAATAGATATTGTAATGCTAGTGGAGCAAGTATTAATGTCAATAAAACGAAGAGTTTAACCTATAATAGTTGGGCGACGGTCAATAAAGGGTTAACTATCTGTCTCTCAGAAATTGTGACGAAACTAAAAATTTTAGGTGTTAATTTTACGAGTAATCTTGATCCAGACTCTGAGACAGTCTGGACGACAAGATTAAATAAAATCAGGACAGTTGTTCTCCAAAATCGTCATCGACAGCTGAATTTAATCCAGAGAGTATGGTGTGTAAATACTTATATATGTTCTCAATTATGGTATACAGCACAGGTATGGCCACTTCCGGACATCTGTGCCAAAAAAGTGCATTCGATCATTGGCTGGTTTATTTAGTGCGACTTTTTCTTCCGAGTTTCACAGGTAGTAATGGTGTTACCAGTAGACAATGGTGACCTTGCATTAATCAATGTACGACTCAAGTGTAAAATATTATTTTTATTACGTAGCTATAAATTGTATCATTTGGACCATAGTCATACACAACAATGGCTACAATGTTGGACGCCCACCTTACCTGCTCCAAATCCACCCAATGTTCCTTTCCTTCAACACGCACCCTTATATGTATATAAATTCGTCCTAGCCTGGAGTTATCTATATCAACATAATGAGATAAGAGAAATCTGTTCTCGTGGTCTTTATCTGTATTTTTAAAAAATGACCTTTACTACAACTACGATACGAGTAGAGCAGAACAATAATAGTTGTAACTGGAATCGCATATGGTTTAATATTCATAGAAAGTTTCTTCCGACTTGTGTACGTAGTTTATGGTATAGTGTTGTGCATGATATTCATGCTACTAATCAACGTTTGTTCGATATCCATCGCCCACCACATAATGCGTGTTCCCAGTGTGGACACCCCGACACCATTCTCCACAGAGACACCTCCTGCCAGCTAGTAATGTCTGTGTGGTTAAAACTATGTGCTCTCCTTGCTATCGTATGTCGGACATCTTCACACCATTCTACACCTGATATTATTACCTTACCCGATTATCATTGGTACCCTCCAACCCGCAATAATGCTGTTACTTGGCTAATAGGACACACTTTATACTATATAGATTCCAGTCGCAGTCACATAAGTGTAACGGATTATCATTCTTAATTCTTAAAACGCACCCGGTGGAAAACTTTTGGTATGGTACTTTTCCACAAGAATTTCGCAAACTTTCCCACTGCCTCATTTTAACATGATATGACCAGTGTAATATCTGTAAGATCATATTTGTAGTACCTCTAAATTTCTATATAATACTGTCTCTATTTTAATAGTTCTTGTCTACTTTGATAAGCTCAAAAAATGTAATATGGTGCTGTGTTTTGTATTGTTCTTAAAGCACTGTGTATGTGCCAAATTTCTACTTGTATTTACCGTCTATGTCTTATGTCTAAACGACCAATTTCTTTCAGGTATGTAAGTGACCTTGGGAAATAAAGATGTTTTAGAAAAAAGTGGTAGAGCGTTCACCTCCGGTGCTTGGGGTCCTTGGTTCGATCCCAGCTCGCGGCGTGTGGACTTTGTGGTGGACAAACACAGTGCTCGTGGGTTTTCTCGGGGTTTTCCCGTTTCCACCCACTTTCTTCATTTCATTTATTTCTCATAATCACCGTCTCCTTTAGCCTAACCGGCATAAACGTGGGACGTAAAACTCAAGGATTTCATTTCATAACGAATTTTTGTTCAAATAACAAGTTTCATTTCTCTAACATTCCAGGATTCCGAGATATAAAAGTATTTTCTTCCCACCCCTGTTCTTCCCCTCTAAGACATACATCAAAAAACGCTTAAGTACATACCTAATTATTTCAAATGTAAAGTCCAAATACCAAATTCTATGCTCCTAACCTTCAGAGGTTCCCAGATATCAACATGTTATTATAATGATTACAATCCCCACCCTCTTTCCTTTCTATCTCTTTTCTTTTCCTTTTTACTAAAACGTCAAAAAACACTGAAACACATGTCAAATTATTTTGAATGAGAAATGCAAATACCAAATTTCAACTCTCTAATCTTAAAGGATTGAACATCTTAATACAACAATTGTAATCCCAACTTAATTTTCTTCTCCCCCTTTTTCTTCCCTTCTGGGCCACATATAAAGAAAAAACGTTGAAATGCGTATCTAATTATTTTAAGTGAGAAGTCCAAATACCAAATTCCATGTTTCTAACCCTTTAAGTTTCCGAGATATAGGCATATTACTATACTAATTGCAATAATTGCAATTACCACCCGCTCTTTTACTTTCTATATTTTCCCTGCCCCTTCTAATTTAAATATCAAAAAGCACTTAATCAAGTATCAAATTATTTTCAATGAGAAACGCAAATACTAAATTTGAAGTATCTAACGTCAAGAATCATCAATATTTTCCACCCCATTTCCCCCTTCCTCGTCGAATTTCCCAAAGTCCTTCCTTAGTGGTGTCCTACTTCACAAAGCCTATAAACTGTCCAAATTTCAATTTTGTAGCTTAAGCGATTTGGCCTGTACGGCGATCTGTCACTCAGTCACTCAGGACTTTGCCCTTTTTATATAGAGAGATTTAAGATTTTATGGGAAAGCCATGCATTTTGTCCTAAGACCGCCAGTGTCTTAGAAATGTAATAGTTTTGCTATAAACTTTAAGCAATCAACAGACTGATCTGCGTCCATATTTATTATGTAAAATACCGCTTATGATATTTATTTTGCTCGTAATAAAAAAAATAGAAATGATGACGAAAATTCAAAGACATCCAAGATTTTAGCCTAATGCTGCAGGAGTTCAGATCATTGAATTAATCATAAGAGCCGACTGTATAAGATAGACTACATTAAATTCCAATGTGGCACAAAGAAAATATGCAACATTACTATGCAGTTTTTCAACGTTATAACTCATTCTGAAAATATTACCATAGGTCTCACAAACAATCGAATTTTAAACCTAACCCGATCCTAACTCGAACAAAAGGCAGATCTATACAACTACTGACTTGAGATGAAAGTGACATACTTGTAATACGTTAAAGATATACTAAAGACTAAATGATGGGGTGTGGGCAACGGGCGGCGGTAATTTTGTCACCGGAAAGTTCATCACGGTAATTTCGTCACCGGTAATTTGTCACCAAAATATTACCATATAGGTAATTCCGTCACCGAAACTTTTGTCATGATAATTTCATCACCAGTGTCTTTTAGAACATAATACAAGTACAATGAATGAATCGAAAAAGTTTTTGAAACTGCTTTCTTTAATCTTTATTATTATTATTATTATTATTATTATTATTCTACGAGGAACAACGAAGACCCAATGTAAATGTTGGTGTTCCTCTTATAGCTAAATACTAAAATTTTGAAGTTTATTGACCTATAATTTTTGATACGGCTATATAATTGAATGAGTACAGGATTTATTACTTTTTCGTAAGACACAGGTGTATTTGTATACCAATCTTAAATTTTGGGAGGGGTATATTTCTTATTGTCATATCAATAATTGGTAATTGTTCTTAGAATTGGGCGGTATCTCTTTCTTTGGGTAAATCATTGTGAAATATTAGTATGACCACGTGATCTGTTATTGACCTATGATGGGATTAGGTGTTCAGGACATTGGTACATTTAAACTTTGTAGGATAATTTCAGAATTGTCAAATGAAATTATGTCATTGGTTTTGATTATTCCAGCCTATGGACGAAATATAAACGTAAGCAACACGATGTACCATGTGATTGACCTTGATGAGGTAGTGTACAGGGATTCATTTCCTTTTCAAAATTCGTGGAAGTTATCAAATAACACGTTTCTAGAGAACAGTTGGTTCTGCTACGGTAAAGAATTGACCGAATTGAAACCTAACTACAACATGTAATTATATGATTAATTCCAAGACTTAGGTATATCGAGAGAAGTATTCTTTAAATTTGGGAATTGTGATAAACAGAATTTTAACATAAGGCGCGAAATTTGAAACAATACATTAAACTTTAGTTAAGCTTACAGTCTAATATCACTGGTGGTGGTTGATTTGACCTTGAGCTTTAGAAATCTGATAGCTACCTTATTGAATCTTACGACTTATAGACGAAAGACAATACATGCTACAACACTGGCAAAGTTATTGTTGATGCAATTTGATTGGTTGATCACTATCTTTCGTACAATCTGATTGGCTGATCACTATCTTTCGTGCAATCTGATTGGTTGACGATTTTCAAATCATTGCTGCATTCAGTTTTGTTTTGTTTAACATTTAAAAATTTTGGGTTCGGTTCAACATTGTGCACTCATTGATAAATATGATCAAAACCGTTTATTTGTTAATCGAATAGTAAAAAACCGGATAAAGTTTGACGTTTGACCGTGAAACGGGAAATTATTTGTTGAAATTTTTCGCTTAAATATTTTTTGTTTGAAATTTTTTGTTTGAAACTTTGGTTTGAAACTTTTAGTTTCAAAATTTTTGTTTCAAAATTTTTGTTTAGAAAACTTTTTGTTTGAAATTTTTGTTTCAAAATTTTGTTTGAAATTTTTTTTGTAATTTTTTTTTAATTTTGAAATTTTTTCGTTTGAAATTTTTTTGTTTAAAATTTTTTCCTTTCAAAAATGAAATTTTTTTGTTTGTAATTTTAGTTTAAAAATGTTCGATTTTTTTTCTGTTTAAAAATTTTTGTTGGAAAACTTCTTTGTTTGAAATTTTTTTTCAAAATTTTGGCTTGATATTTTTTAAGTTTGTGCACTCATTAAAAAAACCGGAACTGATTAGAACATAAACACCTTGCAACACTGTTTATCATGGTGCAATAGTACACGTCAGAACATGGGGTTGTACTTGAAATGAAAAAACACAATTCATTGAAATGGATCATTTTAATACACTCCACATACATCCATACCAGATATAGGAATTGGATATTGTCAATACAATGTATTTTGAACTTCTTGCACTAGTTTGTCTTTAGCGTATAATTTTAATTCCAGTTGAAGTCTATTAAGGTCTATTACAATATCAATTGGTGGAAACTCTATGTCCATTTGATCACAAATAAACTGTTTATCAATACAGGTATGCACCCACGACCGATGTTGACAAGCATCACAACATCTAGATACATGTTGTACAATATGCATGACACATTTGTCAAAATAGTACTTTTTCAGGAATATACTTGTTTTGCTGCACACTTCCACTGCATGTTTAACACACTGGAATACGTTGATGCATTTGTTCCATTCCGTTTGCGTTATATACACCATGTTGCGACGGACATGCAATGTACTCATTTTACGTAACACCACCATCTTCTCTTCAAGGACTGTACGTAGCACTACTTCACGATTTGAGCCTAATGGTTTGACTATGGTCACATTTAGCTCATCATGAAAATAATCATTCATTTGGTCGATTCGTGAACATAATATTTGCCATTCTTCACAGGTTAGTTGTACACCAAATTGTTCTGCTTTACCCAATCGAATCACAGGTTCAAATGTTCTAGCACTGATACCAATCATCACATGTTTTGTTTGAAATATATTTATTGGATAATAGCTTGCGAAGAGGAATTCTTTATCGTTAGAAGTACACATCTTTCCTGCTGAAACGCACTTGCTCAAGTGATTTCATGGGCTGATATTGTATTTGCTCATTTCATGTTTATTGCTGACGTCATTGGAAAGGAATGTGCTGACGTTTGAATTCATGGTTTCATCACAGTTGCTGACATCATGCTGACTAACCAAATTCATAGATCGCATTCTGCATACAGCTACGTATGACGTCAAAGAATGTGCTAAAGTTTGAATTAATGATTTCATCACATTAATTAATGATTGCTGACGAAACCGAATTCACTGATCCGGCTGTGTACTAAATTCAAATTGATGACTTCGACCCAAAAACCCTTTGTAACATAAAGATACAGATCCAGTATGTAAGAAACACAGCAGTTCTTCTTGTTTTGATGCTTTCATGGGTAAATATCTTGCTGGTAAAATTATATTCTTATTATTTTCAAGCTTCACTACGTTTCTTAATCCAAACATTGTAGAGATTATTTGGCTAGCTAAGATTCTATAAGATACATTCTGTTGTAAATCAGTAATCTTGGTAAATGATTTCAACACATCACGTCTGTTTAGAAACTGTAGGCAAGTAGCCATGATGACGTCGTCATGAATACTAACCGAATGATAATTATATATGATGCAAAACTTATGACGTTGCATTATCATGTTCTGACGTGTACTATTGCACCATGATAAACAATGATGCCAGATTATTTTGTTCTAAACTCTTCCGGTTCTTTACTAACGAGTGCGCAAACTTAAAAAAAATGTAAAAAAAATTAAAACAAAAATTTCAAAAAAAAATTCAAACCAAATTTTCTTCTAAACAGTTCCGGTTTTTTACTAATCAGTGCACAAACTTAAAAAAATGTCAAACCAAAATTTTGAAACAAAAATTTCAAACAAACAAATTTTCAAACAAAAATTTTTAAACAGAAAAAAATTCAAAGATTTTTTAAACTAAAATTTCAAACAAAACATTTTTAGGTTTGAAACGAAAAAAATTTAAACAAAAAATTTCAAAATTTTGAAAAAAAATTAAACAAACCCTTTTCAAACAAAAAAATTGAAACAAAAATTTCAAACAAAAACTTTTTCAAACAAAAATTTCGAAACAAAAAATTTCAAACAAAATTTCAAACCAAAATTTCAAAAAACAAAAATTTTCAAACAAAAAAATTTTAAACGAAAAATGTCAACAAATAATTTCCCGTTTCACGGTTAACCATAAAACTTTATCCGGTATTTACTATTCGATTAACAAATAAACGGTTTCGATCATATTTATCAATGAGTGCACATTGCTGAACGAAACCAAGATTTTTAAATGTTAAACAAAACAAAACTGAATAAAGCAATGATTTGAAAATCATCAACCAATCAGATTGCACGAAAGATAGTGATCATCCAATCAGATTGCACGAAAGATAGTGATGAACCAATCAAATTGCATCAACAATAACTTTGCCAGTGTTGTAGCATGTATTGTCTTTCGTCTATAAGTCGTAAGATTCAATAAGGTAGCTATCAGATTTTTAAAGCTCAAGGTCAAATCAACCACCACCAGTAATATTAGACTATAAGCTTAACTAAAGTTTAATGTATTGTTTCAAATTTCGCGCCTTATGTTATAATTCTGTTTATCACAATTCCCAAATTTAAAGAATACTTCTCTCGATATACCTAAGTCTTAGAATTAATCATATAATTACATGTTGTAGTTAGGTCTCAATTCGGTCAATTGTTTATCTTAGCAGAATCAACTGTTGTCTAGAAACGTGTTATTTGATAACTTCCACGAATTTTGAAAAGGAAATGAATCCCTTTACACTACCTCATCAAGGTCAATCACATGGTACATAGTGTTGCTTACGTTTATATTTCGTCCATAGGCTGGAATAATCAAAACCAATGACATAATATCATTTGACAATTCTCAAATTATCCTACAAAGTTTAAATGTACCAATGTCCTGAACACCTAATCCCATCATAGGTCAACAACAGATCACATGGTCATACTAATATTTGACAATGATTTACCCATAAGAAAGAGATACCACCCAATTCTAAGAACAATTGCCAATTATTGATATGACAATAAGAAACGTACCCCTCCCAAAATTTAAGATTGGTACACAAATACGCCTGTGTCTTACGAAAAAGTAATAAATTCTGTACTCGTTCAATTATATAGCCGTATGAAAAAATATAGGTCAATAAACTTCAAAATTTGAGTATTTGGCTATAAGAGGAACACCAACATATACAATGGGTCCTAGAGAAACGTTTACAGAATTTTGTTATTTGATAATTCCCAAATTTAAAAGGGCACATAAACATATAAAGATAATAAACCTCTGTACCCATATAACATGCTAAATCCTTATCAAAGGGGTCAATAACCTCCAAATTAGATTTTTGGTAGTTCTTTATCCATTAAAGGGAATGATGTGGACCAACCAAATTTATAGTGGTACATATTGAAGACCTGTACGAAGCTACCAAATGCTTATATTAAAAAATTTCTAAAACTGAGTGGATAAGCCAAGATTCTCCTCCCAAATTGTAAAGTGTGCATCAATATACCCATGTCTTATGATAGGACATGAACCAATATACATGACCATATAATCATATAAGATAATAGGATCTCATCAAAGGGGATAACTTAGGTCAAACCAAACATGTGGTACAACTTATAGCTTATGTTTATATTTTGGCAATTTTTTTACTCATGAAAGTGAACGATGTGGACCATCCAAATTTCTCATGATACATATTAAGGTCCTGTACTTTAATACCGAATGCTTAACTCGAACTTTTTTCCAAAATTTAAAGGGTGGGCCAAGGTACCTCTCCCAAAAATTTAAAGAAGTGCACCAATATACCCATGTCTTATGATAGGGAGTGAACACCTATACATGACCATATAACCATATAAGATAATAGAACCTCACCTAAGGGGATAAAATGGACCAAAACCAAACACGTATTTACCCGTAAGTTTGGCAATTTTTTAACCCATGAAAGGGAACGAGGTGGACCATCCAAATTTATCATGACACATATTGAGGTTCTGTACTATATACCGAATGCTTAAATAAAAAAAAATCCAAAATTTAAGGGGCGGGCCCAGGTACCCAGGGTGCACTAATGTACCTATGTCTTATGATAGGGAATGAACACCCTTACATTACCTTATAACCATATAAGGTAATAAGACTTCATCCAAGAGGATAAATTAGGTCGAAAACCAAACACGTGGTACAATATATTGCTTACGTTTATATTTCGGCAATTTTGTACCCATAAAAGGGATCGAGGTGGACCACCCAAATTTATAGTGATCCATATTAGGGTCCTATACTGTAATACCAAATGTTTAAATTGAGCAATTTCCAAAATTAAAGGTGTGAGCCAAGGTACCCCTCCAGGTTGCACAAATGTACCTATGTCTTATGATAGGGAATTGATCCCCTGTACATGACCATATAACTATATAAGGTAATAGGACCTCATCCAAGGAGATAAATTAGGTCAAAAACCAAACACGTCGTACAACGTATTGCTTACGTTTATATTTTGGCAATTTTGTACCCCTAAAAGGGAACAAGGTGGACCACCCAAATTTATCATGATACATGTTAGGGTCCAGTACTATAATTCCAAATATTTAAATTGGGCAATTTCCAAAATTTAGGTGGTGGGCCAAGATACCCCTCCCAAACTTTTAAAGGGCTGCATCAATATACCCGTATGTTATGAAAGCTAATGGACTCCTGTATACGCCCATATAACTATATAAGGTAATAAGACCTCATCAAAGGGGATAAATTACGTCAAAAACCTCCGAAATTTCAATTTTTGGCAATTTTTTACCCATGAAAGGAACAACATAGACCCCCAATACTGATAGAGGTACATACTATGGTCCTAGGGTACCGTACCCAATTTTTAGATTTGGCAATTTCCAAAATATAAGGGGGGTGGTGTTATGTACGCCTGCCAAAATTTAGGGGGTGGGACAAGGTACCCATGCCAAAATTGAGAGGGGGTGGTTCTATGTATCCCTAGGTCATTGACTCCGGGCCAGGAACCATGGGTCCTGAGGCAGGGACCCAGGGGCCAAAAGTTTCCTCAGTTCAGGCCATTACTACTACCGGGCGTCCAGAGGCCCTCAATGACCGAGACGGTGGCTGCAGGGTCTAGTGGTCAACAGAGGCAAAAAACCAATTGTTCAACAAAACACGGCAATTCAACACTGGTCGTGCTAGAAAGGTCTCACAGTGTACAATCCGTCGGAAAATGCGTGCCCTCGGGTATGGGAGCCGTCGCCTTACACGGGTACCACTGCTGACCCTTCGTCATCGGACACTCCGGGTTATATTTGCCACCAATCACCGCGGATGCACACTGCAACAATGGCCTAATGTCTTATGATCTGACGAGTCACGTTATCAAGTGTACAATGCCGATGGGAGGCACTGTGTGTGGCGCAGATGGAATGAAGCGGTGAATCCCGCATGTCATGAGGGCGTGGTCCAGGCCGTGGGGTATCAGTCATGATGTGGGTTATATTATCCTGGCATAGAATGTGCCCACTTGTTGTTGTGGAAGACTAATTGACTGATCCACGGTACCATCAGCTGCTCGGATATGACTGATTGTTTCACTCAAACATGCGGCCATCTTAACTGATTTTATTTCAGTGACATGAGGTAAATGCCGGGATGTCACCTCCAACATAGGCTCTGACCGAAACCTTCCCGAATCCTTCCTCCTCTTCTGTAGCAACCTGAGGCTTCGATGCCTAAAACCACAAATAAAACTAAAATCCTACGTACACTGATTGCGAAAAACTCATGGAATACTCACCTAATATCTGGCCCGGGCCCCTCTGGCCCTGTGGAGCGCAGGGATACGGCGTGGAACTAAGTATGCAAGTCCCTGGTACACTTCCGGAAGCAGTTGACAGCACGCAGTGTGCACAGCTGCAGCCAATTGTGGCCTGTTCGTGAGTTGAGCATCCAGTGCACGGAGCCTGAGTTCAAGGGCATCCCAATATGCTAAATGGGGTTCATATCAGGACTTCTGGGTGGGCAGTTCAATCGTTGGATGTCACCTGCATGCTCTTCGAAAAAGTTACGAACGATATTTGCGCGATGTTGCCCCGCATTGTCCTGTTGAAACATCGCAATGTCTTCAGGGTGTTGAAAAATCACAAACCGGTGGAGATGGTTTCCGAGCAGCTGATGATACCGCGGATCAGTCAATGTGTCTTCCAGAACAGCCAGTGGGCCCATTCTATGCCAGGAAAATATAACCCACAACATGACTGATACCCCACGGCCTAGATCAAGAACTCTTCCCACGACAGTGGCATGCAGGACCCATCGCTTCATTCGGTCTGTGCCACACACAGTGCTTCCCATCGGCATTGTACAGTTGATAACGTGACCATATGACATTAAGCCATTGTTGCAGTGTCCATCCGCGGTGATTGGTGGCAAATGCAAGCCGAAATGTCCGATGACGCAGAGTCAGCAGTGGCACCCGTGTAGGGCAACGGCTCCCATACCCGAGGGCACGCATTTTCCGACGGATTGTACACTGTGAGACCTTTCTAGCACGACCAGTGTTGAATTGGGCCGTGATTTGTTGCACAATTGTCCTCCTGTCTCTGTTGACCACTCGTCAAAGCTGCTGCCGGTCTCGGTCATTGAGGGCCTCTGGACGCCCGGTATGGTGTCTGTTGTGGACTGTGACACCTTCATTCCCTCATTATCGGTACACCCTCCACACGATTGAACGTGGGAAGCCGAATTCCTGCACCACCTCTGAAATCGCATGTCCCATGCGTTGGTCAGCCACCACCATATCACGTTCAAATGCCGTCAACTCACGACGACGTTGCATTTTAGTGGATCACTCACACAGCCAGTTCCCACAACGCCTTGCAGACAACTGAATCCGTCGCGGAGCCCTGCAAATGGCGTTGAGCGCACGTGGTGTCCATCGGCGAATCAGTAACTTGCTACCCTTTGAAGGCAGTAAGATATGGGTTGGGCGGATAAAAAAAGTAAACATATGTTTATTTAATATATTACTTGAACGGTTTGGATGAAGGTAAATTTTATCAGGAAAAGAGAAATTCTGAAGCTTTTGGAGATAAAATGGATAAAATGGTTCTTAAGAAATTGCCATCACTGGAATCAATATTTTCTAGTTTCAACTAGTGCTGCTCGATCGCTCTCTAAGCGGGTTTATTCAACCTATAATTTTAAAAATTATAATTCTCGAAAAGGTACAAAAAGTATAAGGACAAATATTCAATAAACAGCGTAATAAGAAACAAGACGATTACGGGGCCCTCTTGAGCTCGCCCCCTCTCCCTCCGCACCGCGGGGTCTGCTGGTCCTTTAAATCCAAAATAAGACATTGTTCCCGTTTCACACGAAATTAAAGGCTTAGAAGATCTTGTTCCGAAGCTGAACGCAGATTAACTATTGGGGTAACAACTTTGACCATTACTATTTTGACCATGACCATTTGAGTAACCATACAAAACATTCCTTGGGTTGTACAAAACTGTAAAAGGAACCTCATACTGATAAATGATATATTTTTTACAGTTATCGGTTGATGGCGCAATCCAGGTGATACAGATGATAAGTGATACAATGCTACATTAGATTATAAATATATGTATTTACCTTATTTCCTCACATACGAAACTTCCTTTTGCGTGTGCAAATCCATAGAAAACTCATACTAAAAGATAAAATATCTTCTTTGGTTAGCAGGTTAATCCTGCACTGCAGGTTAACTGTTGGATTTAAAAAATAACCCTTTTTAGTTGGAATTAGAGACGACAAAAAACTTTCCTTTTTGGTACAAAAATTTTGCAAATTCAGACTGCAAGATGATTCTTTTTATCGTAATTGGTTAATGGCACACTACAGGTTAAGGGATGGATTAACAAGATTGACCCTAATCTTCTCGGAACAGGTGATGGCCAAAAATTTCTTGTGTTGTACAAAACTCAGAGCAAAACATGGAATAGTTTTTACGGATAGCGGTGTAGGACGCACTCCAGATTAACGTTTGGGCTAACGAATTTGTTTATTCTCTCGGAATGGGTTGGGATACAAAACTTTATTCTTGCTGTACAAAACTGTACAAAACTAATAATAAAACATGGAATAGTTTTTACGGATATCGGTGTAGGGCGCACTCCAGGTTAACGATTTTGGTAACAATTTGACCGTTATTTTCTGGAAATGGGTGATGATACAAAACTTTATTTTGGGTGTACAAAACTGTACAAAACTCAAATAAAACAATGGTATAATTTTTTTCGGTATCGGTTGAGGGCGCACTCCAGCGTTAACTTGGAGTGCGCCTTTATTTTCGCCAATTTAAAAAATTGGGTGACAATACAAAAGTTTATTTTTGTTGTAGAAAACTGTACAAAATGTGTACAAAATTTTGGAGTTAATCTTTTTTAAACCTGCGATGGGCGCACTTCATGTTAACGGAGCTCTGTAAAGGTGGGGAAAGAGGCTGTCTAATTGGACGTCTGCTTTTCACCTGTAGTGCAATGAAATTCTTCCACGAGAAAATCTGTTATCAACACCGTCAGTAGCTACGTCCTCGACAGTTAACCAATTTAAAACCGTATTATCATATTTCTACCAAAGTACCAAAGTAGTTATCATATTTCTATCGTAAACAAGAATATGTAGTCAATTTCTTAAATACTTCGCTCCGCAGGAACCCGTTCAGAGGGTCTAACAAGCAAAAACAACATGTTTGACATCTCACAAATAACAAAGGAGAAAAAAGAAAAGCAAAAGCAGCACAGCAGTCCCTTATCGCAGTCAGAGCTGACAACATAGTTTCGGACGTCACTAACGCTAATAGACCTACTAGCGGTGTACAAGAGTTATACAGTTACAATATACGTTGCGCCACAGTAGCGCTACAGGCGGAATGTGCACGAAATACAAATGAATATGTTTCTTACAAGTATCAGTCACTGTTGCTCCCTCTTTACATTCTACACATCTTTTTTCTCCCGCTTTTTGACCTTGACAAGAAAAGCAGAAGTAACAGGCTTTCCGAGTTCACAACCATAAACTGTTTCTGTACAGAGTACGTATTCAGTTCTTCGAATGATTCTGCGCACGAAGAACAAGGGTGATGATCGGGCAACCGTATACGGCAAGCAGGAACACTCGGTTGCAATTTTAAATGTAAAATACAAATATAGAGCCTTGACAATGTCGTGAGGATATACATATATATATATATATATATATATATATATATATATATATATATATATATATATATATATATATATATATATATATATATATATATATATATATATATATATATATATAATTCTAACCTATCTGGAGACTGAGAATATTTCTTTAAATTACCCTTTATCAATATTTTTCTTTTCAAATTCAATTATGAAATACATTATAAGAACTATAATCGTAAAATGCCTTCCCTGACAACAGAATATTAAGCACTTCCACCATTCTATTACTATATTCTCTTGCGCAAGGTACCAGCTTTCGACTCTCGTTAGAAGCTCATGTGGTTTGGACCCCAAGTTGAGTGTGTGTCCAGGTCACGTCTCAAATAGGCCTGCTGCTGAAATTCAAGCTAAACTCTAATTAGCGAACTATTATCTACTGAGTCGTAACACAAAGCCATTCCCCAATGTTTTCTTAACAAATAGTATAATTCATTTGTCTCTTAAATCTGGAACTCCAGACATATTTTTATATCTTTGTGTACCAGTCGGGTCCAATGGACCCACAGTAATATATTGAAACCCTCTAGCCATATAATTAAATTTTGGGGAGAAAATGAACAAGGAAATACTAAACAATGTCATTTTTGCAATGTGTTTATGACAAAATATGAAAATACACTTCGTAGTTATCGTAGTTATACCGTACACTAGAAGTATTACTATTTCTTTATATGAGCTCAAACAGAAGTTCAAATTTTTAGGCATAATGAAATAGTCGACCTTTTGCATGCACGTAATAACAACATCAAATTACAAGTAGCAAGTATTTGCTTCCAAAAAACTGAAAATTACGATTCCTTTGCCTTTTCTTTTGCATTTGTTAAGGTTAGTGTACGAAACATTTTTCACAAACAACTCTGTTGTGCTCAGATCACACATCTTGTATTTGGTACAGAAGGTTTTTGCCTTGCGATTCCGTTTTGATGGGCAGATCCCGCATCGCGCTTTCTTTTCTGTGTGGCTCCTCGTCTGTGAAAAGTCTTCTCCAATATGGGCCGATTGTTTGCCGAGGGAAGTCAGGAATTTACGGTGTTTCAGTCTCTGCCTCTTGTCTTTCTTCTGTACTGACAAGAATATAATATAAGCGTTGAGTGCGCTTATATCAATTATGTTGAAGAATACTACCAGAGGCCATCTCCTTGTAATTCGATTTGTGCTGTAACACCGGGTCACTGGTCCATAGTGTCCATGCCAGACTTTGTTTTGTTATAGTAAACGATTACTTCTGGCTTTTTTTTCTGCTGTAGAAGTGCCAACCTCAAGCTGGTTATGCATCTTACTCAGAAAAGCAACAGTTTTGTACTCCTTTGAGCAATACGAAACTATCATAGCATCCTGTAGGAATCCAAACAAACTGCTTCCTACAGCCCTACTTTAATCCGTTTTGGTAAATGAAGTTGGGAGTTCTGGCTTACTCTTTCGTATAGTTTCGACGTAGGTGAGTTTTCATTACTTCAATTTACGTCCAAGAGAAAGACTTGTAAAGAAGTTATCCCTACTATTATTCCTACCACTTTCAGCAATTTCTTCTGTCAGCTGAACAACGACTCTTTCCCCATGATTGACTTCTCTTCCCTGTTCTGGACTTTTTCCGCTATATATTTGCATCTTCCACACACAGCTTGTGGTGCTATCACAAATAACCCATATCTTTATTCAATATTTATCCGGTTTACTTGGCATGTATTGCCGAAAGGGACAACGCCCACTAAAAGTCACAATTTGTTCGTCACCGTCATGTTATCTCCGGGAATAGAAGCGTCCTGTATAATTTTAACCCAGTCTTCAAACACTGCACGAATTGGAGATAGTTTATCATTAGGTCTACTCTGCCGCTTGAGCTCTGCATCATCAAAACGTAGAGCGGAATTGATTTGTTGAAAACGATTTCTGCTCATAATGGAACTGAAGATAGGTCGACCGTTTTCCTCACTCCAGAGCAGCCTAGTTTCTTCATTCTTTGATTTGTATACCCCAATAAGTATTAGCACGCCGATATATTTCTGAAGTTCCTTAACACTAACAGGTTTCCGCTCACGAGGAAATTTTATCCTACCTTTGTTGTAAGTCTACTTGCAAATTGTTTCCATAATGTTCCTACGAAAAAATAGACAAAAAGCAGATTTGTAATCATCAACTTCCATTTTAGCATAGCGTGTACGACCACGGTCCTTTCTAGTTACATTGGCAGCACCAGCACTCCCGCTACTGATAGCGAATGTTACTAAATTCCAATGTTTGCTTTATCTTGCACGTCGCTGTCACTAACATCAGAAAACTCACTCTCAGTTGCAGATAACTCTAATAATTCACAGTCCACTTCACCATAATCTGTCGAATTACCAGAAAAATCCTTCTCTTCTGCCAACAGGCATTGGCGTATGTCGTTATCGGAAAGTCCGCCACTTGCTATTATCGTGACACACTAAATCTAATGACTAAAATGAAACATGCACTGGCTGGTTTAGAATATATTATAGGTAGAAATTTACAATGTGCCCCTTGAGAAGTGGTGTCAGGGAGAAACACCATAAACCAGTAGACATTACGTAAAACGAAATAATTAGTTAGGAAAACTTACTAAAACTGCATTAAACTCCTTTATAAGTAAAACATTTTTAAACGTAATACTGATAACAAAGAATAAAGAACACACTGACGTTAATTCTACCATCTGTGATGCACAATGTAAATCAAAACCAAAGTTGAACCAGTATTCCTATTTAAAGTATACAGTGGGTCCACTGGACCCACCTGGTACACAATGCTATATTTTTTTTATATTTACCACCTGACTTAAAGGAACAAAGTATTTCTGATATAACATGGGAAAGGAGCACCATAAAGAAAAAGTCACGGAATTTTAGCGACCACTCAAGAAAACTTACTATGCAATTAATAAATGAAAAGTCATATCGGTCCAATGGACCCGTTTGGGACTCCCAGGGTTAATTTTTGTGGAAATGAATGAAGAAGTGTTTAGTGCTTATTATAATCATTATGTACAGTACAGATCTCAGCAGGAGGAATATGCTTACTCGAATTAAAATTCGAGTATTGTTTCGTATTATATTTTAGTTTCATTTATATAAAATAGTACTGAAAAGAACCCTAAATCTCAATTATTTTATTAATCAATCAATCTAAAACAATATCACATATACCACAATGGGTCGGGGTAAGGCAATTCAGTCTATCGTTCTCGATTGATTTTAAATCAAAATAGTAATGAAGATTGCAAAGTCTCAAAAAGTATACGCTATATTCCACGAAAATCTTATATCGAAACTAGAGGGTGAGAATTCACTTTCTAGATATTGATCGATTTTTAAACCAAGTTGTGAGAATTGGAAAACTTTAAATAAAGTATACGCTCTATTCCAATACAATATTTTTACTAAATACGTAATGAATTATAATTTTATATCTAGTGGTCATCCATATCCCATTAAATAATTAACTAGCTCTATGGGCTTTGCAATACGGAGGTTCAATGTCACAAAATCATTCAGTTCAACGTCCAACCATTATGCCCGTGAGGCTAAGGGATGAC
Source organism: Thermobia domestica (assembly GCF_964235325.1). Lineage (NCBI taxonomy): Eukaryota > Metazoa > Arthropoda > Insecta > Zygentoma > Lepismatidae > Thermobia > Thermobia domestica. Next base: position 140,323,264 of record NC_137460.1, read on the forward strand.
GATTAAGGAAAGTGAACGATAAGGGAAGAATTGGTGGAATGAGATGTGGGAGGAAACGGGAGCATCTGGAAAATCTCTAGGACACGATGTTGTCCACCAGAAGCTTACTTCTTGGTATCGAACTAAGAACATCCCACACCAGAGGTAAATGCTCTATCACTGAGCCACAGTGGCCCCCAAAGGTTCAATGTTTGGTTCACAAGTGTTCTCCATTGACATCTGCCCATTGTTAACTGGATCCAGTGTCCGCTTTCATTTGTATTTTTGCCAGATCGATCTTAAAATTGTCCTCCCATCTCCGTTAAAATCTTTCTAAAGGACGTTTTATGACTGGATTTCCAGGTAAAATTTTGAAAAATTCCTACTTTCTTTTATACTTGCTACAAGACCTGCCCAACTGAGATTCCTAGATTTGATTATTAAAAAAAAGGCTTGGTAAAAGTTTAAATTGTGCAGTTTCTTATTGTGAAGTTTCCATCATTCCCCATTCCCGTTCCTCTTGGATCTGAATATTATTCTCAAATACTTTGTCTGCGTTCTTCCCCCAGAGTAAGCCGCCATGTTTCGCAACCGTACCGAATTTCTCAAAAGTAAATCCCCACGTTAAGCGGGTTTGCATATCCAGGCTCCTAACTATGAAAACATTTACGATCACTCCAACCCCAATCACTTCACAGATTTAACCTGTTGTATATAAGTTATTAGGACGTAAAATTGAATATAATTTATACGAGAAAGACTTTTATGCATTGCAAGACCTGTAACTGCCAAATATTAACCACAAACTTATAGTCGTATCGACATAAACAAAAAGAAGTGTGGAGCAGGAAACTACTTTACCCAAAAGTCAAAAGAAACGCACTGAAGACATACGAACTGGTCGAGCGGTTTGGGTCACTAGTCTATCAATTAGAAGTTTGTGTGTTCAAACCCTGAAGGGAGTATTCGTTTTTTTTAAAAGTGTGTTCCTATTTTCATCAAAGGACTGAGAACATTTCTTTAAATAAATCTTTGGCAACTACTTTTCTCTCAAATTCCATAAGCAGGGAACATTATATAAATTGCAAATCTAAAATCCACAGCTGAGAACAAAATATTATGTTCAATATTTCATTATTATCCTTTGATTTGTAATGAACACACAGAACTACAAGTGCATCATAGGAAATTTGAAACATTTGCGTGCATCAAATGGCGCGTTAATATGTATAAATTTCGTTTTTGTCACTGATGCGCAGCATTTTCAACCTGAGAGAACGATCGAAAATAAGAAATGGGTCATTTGAGACATATAAATGCATTGTAGTTTAAGATTACTCGATTGATGCAGATATTTGCATCGGTACTGATGCATTTCTTCTTGATGTGAGCGTCACCTGTCGTGTTTTGTTTGAAGCTAGTCTCCAGTACTTACTGCGCATGCTCGACTGGTTTTCGTGTTGTTGTGGAGCGAATTCTGACTTGTTATTGTGTGTGTTCTTTTGTCTAGTGCTGGACTCTGCTTAGAAAAACGGAGGTAAGTGTATATTAAAATACGATATTATTGTGTTAGGTAGTGCAAGTATGTAGTTATTAAAAAAAGTACCGTTAGCAAAACAAAAATAACAACAAGAATAGAGACAAAGCCATAAGGGATTCTCACAAGGAACTCGTTTCCTACAAAAATCTACGAAGGAGTGAAGAAATATTTAGGTTAACTACAGTACATACTGTATGTTGAAGTGACTCATGCTAGTGGCTGCTTGATTCTCATTAAATATATCCGATGCATGCGTGAACTCCGAACCGCTGTTATTATTATTATTATTATTATTATTATTATTATTATTATTATTATTATTATTATTATTATTATTATTAATAATAATAATAATAATAATAATACTTAATATTCTTATTAGGTGAAGGTTGATTATTTAGAAAAACTTCATTTAACTCGCATAAGTTGTTACTCCTGCACCAAGGGCGCCGATCCTGGGGGGGTTAGTGGTCTGGGACCCCCAAAGTTGAAATGGTCCTCTAACGAGGGGGGCCAAATTGCTAAGTTGAAGCAGGTTCTCCTATTTCTACAGTACATGGTCGTTCATTTTTCCTTTCTACTAATGCATATCTTTCATAGGGCCCTCCAAAGTTACACAGAAAACGGCGCCCTTGTCCTGCACATACCAATAGTTGAGTATCTACTAAAAGTCACACATGGTCACGTAATTGTGATGTTTTGGTTAGAGTATCGGGCCAAAAGCCCCGATTTCGTGATATTGAAGTAAATATTGGCAAAACACGGGTATGCCTACTATTGAGCAGGAAATAAATTGAAGGTTAAAAACAGTAGCACGGCATTAACCCTTACATATATCGTATATGTTTATACGTTAGGGTTGTATTTTCATTATTCGATTTAAAAAGTACTAATAAAGCTTTTTTTCTAGAGTGGAAGCGTTCTAGAACACAATACGTATGGTTTTACGCCTTTCTGGATCGAAACATAGGGTGTGATACGTCATAACTTAAAACTAAAGACTTTTTTGTTAGGCCTATTTTTACTATTTTTTGAGTTACTTACTTTTGCACCTATAACAAAAATTCCCTTTTTCTCGATTTTTCCGCTCAGATACTCGACGGAGACATGCGAATGGAAAACGTTTCAAAGGCTGTTCTATTCTGAAGAGAATGAGGTACGAACCATAATGCTAATGTAAATAAGGATGTCTCAGGAAAGTTTTACCTGAGATCTTGTTTTAAACGGGAATTTATGGTACTGTGGGCATATTATTTTTTGGCGTGCTTACTTTTGCACCTAGAAGATCGATATTTTGCACATACATTCAGTGTACTCCTTAGTATTCTAGAGATATATTTCAGATCTCTGCGGTGCCCGAAGTTGTGTTCAAACGGGTAAAAAGGTTTTAAAAAGGCATATTTTAATAAATCTCTTTATCGAGATTTTCCCGCCTCAGATACATGATGAAGACATGTGATTGGTAACGTTAGAAAGTACTTTCCATTCTGAAGAAAATGAGGTATGAACCATGATCCTAGAGTAAATAGGGATGTCTTAGAAAATTTCCCGTTTTTGCGGGAATTTGGGGTATTGTGGGGATATTCTTAGCGCATGTGTTAATATATATATATTTACCTTACTGTTCTAAATAGAAGCTTGAAATTTTGTACAGATATTCACTATGCCCTTAACATTTTTCAGTTGATTTTGAGATCTGTGTGTTAACACAGGGGGGAGGGGTCCAGAAATGCTAAAAAAGGGATATTTTAACAAAAATCCCAGTTTTTGCTATTTTTCCCGCCTCAGATACATGACGGAAACATATGAATGATACCGTTTGAAAGACTGTTCTATTCTGATGAGAATGAAGTGTAAAACATGACCCTAGGATGTCTCAGAAAATTTTTATATTACATCCGAATCTTTTTGAGTCATCTGGGCCACTGTGAGGATGTTTTTAGCTGATTGGTAATTTGTTTCTCCCATCCTTACTATTCAAGATAGAAGCTTGAAATTTTGTACACACGTTTCGTACACCATTTAGTATTTTTCAGTTCATTTTGAGATCTGTGCGTTAACACAGGGTGTTCCGGAGGGACCCAAAATAGAAAAAAAGGATTTTTTCTACCAAAAGCCTTATTTTTCCCCTAAAACTTTCCGTTTCAGGGACATGATAGGGAAATGTGAATGGTGCCGTTTTAACACAGCGTATGATAAGGAAAGGAAATTTCAAATGTAATTTCTGGTATCATTATCAGGTTAACTTTTCAGAGGTTAACAGGATTTTCCACTAGTGTTATGTTCTTCCAATGAATTCAATTTGATTATGAGATTTAAACTGACTGCTACTTCATTTTTAATTAAAATTCGTAGTTTCATGAATGGGAAATGAAAGAAACATAACTCAGCATGTCAGAAGGCTACTGATGATGTGTCAGTAGAGACAAGAGACACACGTACTAGAAAACATGCTACAGGCTAAACCAGTAACGTCTTAGTTACTGTTCCATTTTCAGTTTTTTTTTTTTTTTTAGAACATGCGTCGTGTACTTACGTAACATCCTATATTACTGAGAAAGTAAACCTGATAGCGAAATTCTGATTTCAGATTTGAATTTAACATGGTAAATTACTATAGACCTACAGACTTTTATCCCAGAAATATAACTTTTTTAGAATATTGTAATTATACATCACAAGAACAGTTTTCATATTTTTGTACCTAATTCGAAACGTCCACGTATTTGTCCGTTTGCAAAATATATCTTTAATAATTAAAAACAGGGAAATGTAAGTGAACAATTCTTTCAGATGATTTTAAAATGAAACTTTGGATGTCTTCCCGTTTGGCCTTTTCCCGTTTCGCCTTGTGCCTGTTTTCATTACTTCAGGCTATGATGCTAAGATAGTATATGCTAATTTGATTGTAAAGCGAAACAGAAATTCCCCTTTGCCCTTTCCATTTCGCCTTACACCAGCGAAGGGGATTTTCAAGTTATGATAGGGAAATTTAGAGTCATTTTGGAAAACATTTGTAATGCTAGTAGTATTTACGTTTGAACGAACAGAATAGCGTATAATCAAAACAAGTATTCAGAATTTTGTGTTATCTGCGTCACTGTTTAAAAAATTGCTCATGTAGCCTTGATTTGTACCTCACATATGAAGAAGAGAGCGGCGGAAGAACGAACATCAACAATTACTAAGACATATAGGTAAGTATAGGTAAGTATATATAATAGTTGTAATAAGGTATAAGTAATTTTGACACTGAAGCTTCTCTGCATGTTTCTAATATTTACTCGTGCAACTTTTCCAAAAGTTATTTTAGAACTTTAGATGTGGAACTTTTCTTAAATGGCATCCTAGCTAGCACACAAATACATAGTCCATTTTTTTATTTATAGTGTAACACAATTAAGCGGTCGTAGTTAAGCAATATTCCGTCTGTCTTTACTTTCTAGAGGGAAAGTACGACTTCTCTCTTTTTTTTTCTGTTGATGTTTAAAATGAATTTATTTTCTTCTCTCCAGGAAGAAGATTGCTAAGGGAAATTACTGTGGTGAAACTGCATCTGTTGTCCCTATTTTTGGTGCCGTTAAACACTCTATATAACGTACGAGCATGAACCGGGCACCACTATCGCAAAGATTGAATAAATTGAATGTGAAAGGATCGTGGAGCGAAACGCAGGACGGCAAAAACTTTTATTGGGGGATGAAGGCGATGACACCAGTAGAATTCTTGTAAGTTATATTTTAGTAATCAAGAAAATAGTTTATCATTTCTTACGTTCTTTTTTTTCTTTTTTTCTTTTTTTCTTTTTCTTTTTTTTAAATCGTGAAAATCTGTTATGACAATAGTAATAGGAGTAAGAATATTAATATTAAAGCATTTTCTTTAGAATGTCTGTGTTGTTTATTCTAGTCTTTCTATCTTCAACAGGTTTTCGGCACTATTGGAACTTTGAAAATTATGTGTCAGTGCGACAGGATTGTAATGGAGGGACACTTAAGATTGTACCTCTCCTTTTCTCCCAAATGTACATCCTGCACGGAAAATATTTCGGCCAGGTATTTGTTCTCCTCTTCTGCATATTGTCCAGTAAAAAGCAAGAGACACATGTAAAATTACTGGAGATAATCATGGAAGAAGCTGAGAAATTTGGACTGCGTTTCAAGTTGAAAGAAGTTTCTATTGATCTTAAGAAAGTAGCAATCAATGCTATAAATAAAGTATTTCCTTGGTTAAAATCACAGGATGTTCCTTCCACTTCTCTCAGTCTGTTTGGAGGAAGGTTCAGCAGTTAGAACTTTCTCACTTGTACAAAGAGAACACTGAAGTAAAAAGATGGATTCGACATGCAGCAGCACAGCCTCTGGTACCAACTTCCCATTTAGATGTAGTGTTTGTACGTTTGCAAGAAGATGCGCCTGACGTTCTATGAAGGAGGAGTTCCATAATTATCTTATAGACACTTGGCTGGATGATGGTGACACGTTATTTTCTCTGTAAGTATATTTTCTTTCCTACATAAATAGATGGCGTTTAGTGCAAAAAATTAATGATTGTTTTTTATTATTAAATCATTAATTAAGCTATCCCGAGCACTCTACAGTATAGCATTTTTTCCATTAAGACCTCATGTAAAGTGTAATATAGATTTTCTTGCGACGTGCATGTATTGAAGATTCTACATTCACTGATTTGTAAATTATCAAAAGAACACATTCTTTTGCTTTGCAAAAGAAATAAATTAGGTTCACCCAAAATTTTGTCATCGACTTTCCAACGTAGATTCTCCTGCAATCCTTTGAATTTTTAATGTGCTAATGATGTATTTTTACCTATTTGCAGTGACTTGTGGAATCACTTTGAAAACGATCAAGAACAAATTACTAACAATACAAGACAGTGGCACGTCAAATTACGAAGAAAGGCATCAAGGGATCACTTAGACATACATTCTTTCATTGAATTAATGAAAGACAGGCAACGTGAAAATGAAAGATTTGCGAGTACCACTTCAAGCGGTTATCAGAAAACACACTTAGAAAGCTAAGGTAGAGACGGTTTGACGACAGGATTCACCGCCTAAAAGATAGACTTAAGAACAGTGAAATTGATGTAATTTCATATACTTATGCTGTTTCATATTATATCCACATAGAAACTTGATATGCTATTTCGGGTGTGATAATAAAATTTATGTTCTAAGATATTTGAGTTTAATTTGTCTGAAATAGAAGAGACGTTGCAGTTGAGAATAAGATAAATCCCTCTTTGTTACAGAAACAGAGTGAAAATTCCCTTGTATGTTATAAGGTCAAGCAGGAAAAGGCCAAACGGGAATTCCCCTTCCGCCTTAAGATAACATCCTTATCGGTTGTATGGCAAAATGTTTTGAGGGCATAACGCGAAACGGGCATAAATTAGTATATTAAAATATATTATAAAAAGCGATAGAAAGATTCAGAGAATATAGACATACAAAGTTTGATTTATAATCTGAGTTGGTACTTTCCAACTTTTGTTTTGTTTTGTTTTGTTTTTTTTTTTTTTTTTTTTTTTTTTACTCTGTAAAGTTTTGTTTCCCTTCGCTAGATTTGCTATCGGTACGATTTTTCTAACATTGACCCATGTTCTTTTATTTCACCAAAGATAATTTGGGATTTTAGCTTTAGTGAAAATGGCAAAACTGCTCTTGTAGAGCAACCTGTAAAAAAAAAGCTATGTACCTAGGTATAATAAATTGAGTTCTTTTCCTTTTTTGACTTGTAAGATATACTATTTGAATGCCTTATTTTTGTAACTATTTTCTCATCATGGTTGTGACATAGTTTAGATGGATCTCATACATTGAGTGGCCTAAATTGTATATTGCACATCTGATATACAGGGTTGTCAAGGGTGTGAAAACGATAAAATAAATTTACAACACTACCAAAACTATGAAATCGAGGTTTATTAGTGTGATGCATGACAGAGTGAAAATATTCCACCTTACATGAGAGCCTCTGCGACCATTTTGGAAGGTATCATACTGGATTTTAATTAATTCAGTGAAATGGGAACTTTACGATCCGATACTATTGTTGAAATAAGGTGTGATTTCGTAACGATATTATGGTAGTTTCCTCTCTGCTTGCTTGCATCCTGAACAAAATTATGATCATAAATTTACAATGACAAGTTTTTGTATCTAGACCTTAAAAATCACACTTTATTTCAAAAATAGTAGTGTATCGTAAAGTCTATATTTCACTTAATTAACTCAAATCCAGTATGACTACTTCCAAAATGGCCATACAGGCTCTCATGTAATATGGAATATCTGTACTCTGTCCTGCATTACCCAAAAAGCCTCGATTACATATTTTTAGTAGTGTTCTAAATTTATTTAATCGTTTTCACACCCTTGGAAATCCTGTATATTTAGGGAATATGCAACCAGCGATACCAACCATTGTTTCAATTAATGCATGTAAATGCTTCAGTAGGAGACAAAAAAATGCATAACATTTTGTGATTTCAGCAAAACGTTTACCTGCATAATAAATTTTATGCACACAAGTGCATCAATTAACACAGTTTTCATTATGCATTTAGTTGCATCCTTAAAAATTATGCATCTAAACGTTTTGCTGGAGTCACAAAAGTTATGCATTTTTTTGTGTCAACTAACGCTTCTGTGGTTCTGTGTGTATAAGCATTGGCGATTTCAGAAGATTCTCCCCCGGTAATGGTCAGTATATGAATGAGAGAAAACTGATAAAACATTATTAGTCCACTTTGAGCATGATCGAAGATAACTTATGGCCACGAAAGGGAAAATTTATGTCGACATAGTCTCAAATTCTCCCACATGTCATGCCTTGAAATCATCACTGTTTGAAAGGTTTCCTTAACAAATAGAATATTACATTTAATTCTCGTTCTAGGTTTTGAAATGAAAAAATCATAATTTTAAAGTGAATTATAATACGATAAGCATAAACATTTATAGAACTAATGAAGTAAATATTCTTGTGTAAGTTATCGATTTCTAATCGGATTAAAACTAGAATATTCGTTTGCAACGCACTTTAAAGTAAATTCTCTCTATATATAGTTCTTACTGGAAAGTATGTTTAACTCCAATTACTAAATCAATATCTATAATAATATATTTTTATTGTAATACTTTTACTATTCAATGTTGTATACACTACATTTCCCAAAGCAAAACCTCGCAAATGTATAGTGGACTAGTGAATATTATCAAATAAATTATCATTTTGTTTACGTAAATACTGCATCGCCTCATTTTAAACTTCGTACTTTAAATAATAATAATAATAATAATAATAATAATAATAATATCATAGCCATACCTTTATCAGAATTTCAGGCTTAGTCAATAAATGAATTCAACGTGGTCTCTATTCGAAGTTCTATTTAATCGAATCCGATAGAAATACAAAGAGAAACTTCCAGAACAAGTAAAAGAAAAATGTTACCTTGGTGGGACTGGAATTAACCTTTAAGCCTTTCCGGATTCCGGCTTTTTGGGCTATTTCTTGGACTTTCAGTCAAGCAGCTACTGCATCGTCACTATTTATCCTAGAATCATGGTGCATACCTCATTCTCTTCAGAATAGACCTGGCTTTCAAGTTGTATCACTTGCATGCTCATACCGTATACAAGGAGCGGGAAAAATAATATCAAAGCGAAAATTTAGGAGGAAAAATTTTTTCTTGCACTTTGGCCCCCCAGGAACGGCCCTGTGTAAACGTAGCCATCTAAAGAAAAACCTGATAAATAGTACTTGGTATGCTGAATGAGTGTGCCAAATTTCAAGTTTCTATCGCGAATACTAAGGGCGAGAGAAATTTTATCAAGAATTCCCACAATGCCCCAAATTACCACAAAACACTATGATCTCAGGAAAAAAATCCTGAGACATCCCTAATTACCCTAGGGTCATGTTTCGCCCATCATTCTCTTGAGAATAGAACTGTCTTTCAGGCGGTACCATTCACATGTCTCCATCATGTATCAAAGGCGGGAAATTCCTGAAAAAATCGATTTTTTATCTAAATTTCCTTTTTACAACTTTTAGAACCTCTGAACCCCCCCCCCCTGTTTTAACGCAGAAATCTCAAAAAATCTGTTAAATACTACTCGGTGGACTGAATGTTTGTGCACAATTTCAATCTTCTAGGTGTAAAAATAAGCCCGCCATAAAATATATATATTGACAATGCATCATATTACCCTATACAGAAGTATATTTCGATAAAAATTCACTGAGACTTCCTTAATTACCCTAGAATAGTAATTCGACAGTCATTCTCTTCAGAATGGAACTGCCTTTCAGACGGTATGACACGTGTCTCCATCATGTATATGATTCGGGAAAATCCTAAAAAACGGGATTTTTTGGGTCTAAAAATCCTTTTTTTCAACTTTTTCCCCTCTGGACCCCCCTGTTTAATGCAGAGACCTGAAAAAACTCTGATAAATGCTACTAGGCGGTTTGAATGTTTATGCACAATTTCAATCTTCTAGGTGCAAAAGTAAGCCCGCCAAAAAAAAAATATACCGACCATGTCCCATTTTTCCCTATATAGAAGTATATTTTTAAAAAATTCCCTGAGACATCTCTAATTACCCTAGGATAATGATTCGACCGTCATTCTCTTTAGAATGGAACTGCCTTTCAGACGGTATGACTCAAGTGTCCCCATCATGTACGTGAGGCGGGAAAATCCTGAAAAACGGCATTTTTGGGTAAAAATATCCCTTTTTCATCCCCTTGCCCATCTGGTTCCCCCTCTGTTTTAACTCACAAATCTGAAAAAAATCTGGTAAATACTACTCGGTGGACTGATTGTTTGTGCAAAATTTCAATCTTCTACGTGCAAAAATAATCCCGCCAAAAATATTGAATCTAGGCTTAATAAATGAAAAATAAATTTTAGACTTATGACGTCATCACCTCTTATGTCTGGACGCAGAAAGGTCTGAAACCATACATAATGTCTTCTACAATGCCTCTGGACTTGAAAAACAAAATAACCCGGACGAAAAAGCTCAAATATAAGAGAAATAACGCAATGTACCATGAAAAACGCCTATGGTACAAATTGTACCATAAAATCCCCAAAGGGTTAAGAGTTCCTTTCAATTTACAGACAAATGCCTTACGCACTTTGTTTCTTTTCTTTAAGTTAACTGATTCACCGAACGTATCTGAGTAACTTGTCTCTATTTTCTACTCGGTTATATACGTTTTACAATCATTTCCGTTAATCTTGAACGACAGGAACACGAATACAAAAACATCTAAAAGAATTAAAATTCCAAACTCCCCCACCGGGAATCGAACCCGGGACCCCATACTCCTTAGGTACGTGCTAGCCACTAGACTAGCGGGGAAAGCAACTGAAATACATTTTGTAGTATCTGCAGTTTAGACCTATTTCGTCCTGCTGTAATAATGTTTACCGTACACGTTACTTTGAGGAATGATATATGTTATTCATATAGGTTCTATTACATATTCGTCCGTAAATATTATATAAATTATCAGAATTATTCATGATCTTCCATGGAAATTCACTGGTCCATGCGCAGTAGAAACAGAAGAATGCAGTTTACTGATATCAGTCAGAATGCAAATTTCTAACAGGCTATCAGAATCCCTTAATGGAAAGTACTGGTTCACAACCTGGGGACGCGCAGCTTCCTCCTGAGTAAGCATGAAGTGGGAGTAAGGGGGCAGAAGCTACTGGCAGAAATGAATTGTGAAATAAATTATTATTATTATTATTATTATTATTATTATTATTATTATTATTATTATTATTATTATTATTTTGTCATACCGCTAAATCAATTTCTTCACTGCTCTTTCGTCACAGCCCAAATCCCAAACGATCTGAATGAGAGTTTGTTCCACTTTTACTCGACTATAATTTCTCCTCGCAGACTAACAGATAGTTCTCTACAGCCTTTAGAGCTAGCCATTTTGACAACTTGTAGAAATTTGCATTGTGATTCGTATTAGGAATGACAGTAAAGTGAATCTCTCTGTTTCTACTGTGCATCATCAGCATAATTATATCAGAAGTATTCCGCCATTACCAGCGGGTCACTTACCGCAGCTGAGAAGCTGCCATGCTCCGCAATCTTCTGTTAACCTCTCCATCTTCACATACGATTTTTCTGTTTCGATATTGCCAATAGGCTAATTATGTTTCTATATAGTCTAATTCGTCCCCTACCTCTCTTTCCTGCCACCATACCCTTTAGCACATCCCTCATGATACAGTTCCTTCTTAACCAATATTCCAACCATTTTATCTTCCTCTTCTTAATAATATTTTTCTCCTTCCATTTCCAACCCTCTCATTCGTTTTCCTCTCGACCCAGCTATTTCTCTCCATTCTTCTCCACGCACAGATTTCGAAAGCCTCCAATTGTTTCTCATCATTTCTATGTAATGTCCATGTTTCTGTCCTATAAATACAGTAAAATACAGTACACGAAGCATTTTATGAGTATTTTTCTTTTCAACTCTAAGGCCCCACAAAATAGTATTTTCTTCATCCTAAAGGCTTCTTTCGCCATTTCTATCCTTGCTTTTATTTCACTTTTGCATCTCATATCACTAATAATACTACTCAGACATCTAAAACTAGTAACCTGTTGTTTTTTTTTTCCCCGCTCCTACTTTTACATTTGACACCGGTCGCTTCCTTTCATTCACCATGGATTTTGTCTTTCTAACATTTATTTTCATCCCATATTCTTCAGAAGCCTTTCTCAAGTTTTCTACATTTTATTAATTTTCTTTTTAGATTCTGCAACAACAATCATATCAACCCCAAAACGTATACACCTCATCATTCTATCTTCATTATGAAAACTCATTTCTGCTATCTCTTTTACATAGCTATTAAATAATGTCGGCGAAATATATAATATCTGTTGAACTCACCTTTCAATTACACTGTCTGTCTAGTGTGCATGCGCCAGTGAATTTCCATGGAAGATCATGAATAATTCTTATAATTTATATAATATTTACGGACGAATATGTAATAGAACCTATATGAATAACATACATCATTCCTCAAAGTAACGAATACGGTAAACATATTTACAGCAGGGAGAAATAGGTGAAAACTTCAGATACTACAAAATGCATTTCACTTACATTTCACTTGCTTTCTCCGCTGGTCTAATGGCTAGCACGTGTGCTTAAGGTATGTGGGGTTCCGGGTTCGATTCCCGGTGGGGGAGTTTGGAAGTTCAATTCTCTTAGATGTTTTTGTATTCGTGTTCCTGTCGTTCAAAATTAACGGAAATGATTGTGAAACGTATATAACCGAGTAGAAAATAGAGACAAGTTACTCAGATACGTTCGGTGAATCAGTTAACTTAAAGAAAAGAAACAAAGTGCGTAAGGCATTTGTCTGTAAATTGAAAGGAACTCTTAAAGGTTAGTTCCAGTCCCACCAAGGTAACATTTTTCTTTTACTTGTTCTCGAAGATTCTCTGTGTATTTCTATCGGATTCGATTAAATAGAACTTCGAATAGAGACCACGTTGAATTCATTTATTAACTAAGCCTGAAATTCTGATAAAGGTATGGCTTTGATATTATTATTATTATTATTATTATTATTATTTAAAGTACGAACTTTTAAATGATGCAATGCAGTATTTACGTAAACAAAATTATAATTTATTTGATAATATTCACTAGTCTACTATACATTTGCGAGGTTTTGCTTTGGGAAATGTAGTAAAAGTATTACAATAAAACATTGAATAGTAAAAGTATTACAATAAAAATATATTATTAAAATATTGATAAAGTAATTGGAGTTAAACATACATTCCAGTAAGAACTATATAGAGAGAGGATTTACTTTAAAGTGCGATGCAAACGAATGTTCTAGTTTTAATCCGATTAGAAATCGATAACTTACACAAGAATGTTTACTTCATTAGTTCTATAAATGTTTATGCTTATCGTATTATAATTCACTTTAAAACTATGATTTTTCCATTTCAAAACGTAGAACGAGAAATAAATGTAATATTCTATTTGTTAAGGAAACCTTTCAGACAGTGATGATTTCAGGGTATGACATGTGGGAGAATTTGAGACTCTGTCGACATAAATTTTCCCCTTCGTGGCCATAAGTTATCTTCGATCATGCTCAAAGTAGACTAATAATGTTTTATCAGTTTTCTCTCATTCATATACTGACCATTACCGGGGGAGAAACTTCTGAAATTGTCAATGCTTATAATTAGTTTTTCATTACAAATCAAAGGATAATAATGAAATATTGAACATAATATTTTGTTCTCAGATGTGGATTTTAGATTTGCAATTCATATAATATTCCCTGCTTATGGAATTTGAGAGAAAAGTAGTTGCCAAAGATTTATTTAAAGAAATGTTCTCAGTCCTCTGATGAAAATAGGAACACACTTTTAAAAAAACGAATACTCCCTTCAGGGTTTGAACACACAAACTTCTAATTGATAGACTAGTGACCCAAACCGCTCGACCAATTCGTATGTCTTCAGTGCGTTTCTTTTGACTTTTGGGTAAAGTAGTTTCCTGCTCCACACTTCTTTTTGTTTATGTCGATACGACTATAAGTTTGTGGTTAATATTTGACAGTTACAGGTCTTGCAATGCATAAAAGTCTTTCTCGTATATATTATATTCAATTTTACGTCCTAATAACTTATATCCAACAGGTTGAATCTTTGAAATGATTGGGGTTCGAGTGATCGTAAATGTTTTCATAGTTGGGAGCCTGGATATGCAAACCCGCTCAACGTGGGGATTTACTTGTGAGAAATTTGGTACAACACAGCAGACATGATTTTTTTTCGTACATTTTAAGCTTCAAATTCCTCGATAGAATTCGAAAAGACAAAATATTTTGAACTGAATAATAACACGAATTCCCTGCGTTCAGTTGACATTTAAAATGTTTTGGGCATGAATTTTGGTTGTTAACATTAATCCTAGATATTCAAAAGTATACACTTTGTCGAAAGTTTTATTTTATATTTTGTCGTACCAATTTTTTGCAGTATTACGATCCCGGCCAATTTCCATGTACAGTATTCAGTTTTCTTTGTGATTACTTCTAAACCCATGTTCATACAAGCGTTTAATAAAACCTCTCCATTTCTTTCTGATTTTCTCCTATCAGATTTACACCATCAGCATACATTATACCATAGTCAATACCATTTAGCTCTAAGCCCTGTTAGGTATCTTTGATTTTTCTTACAGCGTACTCAACAACAAAGTTGAATAATATTGATGACAATGGATCTCCTTCCTTCCGTATCATGCGATTCTCAAAGTCAAAGCTTGTGAACAAGTATTTTTCTACGCGAACCTTACTTTCGCAGTCATTTAACTACATCTTAATTATCTAACTAGCTTTTCGGTATACGAAATTCAATAAGAATGTTGTACACTGCAATATTTACCTCCTATTCGCGTAGTACAACTTTCTAAAATCGTGGGCGCGGTGGCTCAGTGGTAGAGCGTTCACCTGCGGTGCTTGGGGTCCCTGGTTCGATCCTAGCTCTCGCAGTGTGGACTTTGTGGTGGACAAACACCGTGCTCGTGGGTTTTCTCGGTATTCTTCCGTTTCATCCTCCTTTCTTCATTCCATCATTTCATTCATTTCTCATAATCACCGTCTTCTTTAGCCTCACCGTCATATCAGTGAATAGTGTTGCCACGAGACGAGACGGAATCTTTCTTTCACGTAACAGAAGACGAGACAGACTACTCGTCTCGTCTCCAAATCGAGACGAGGCACGAGACAAGACGAGACGTCTCGTGAAATGTCTCGTCTCCTCTCGTATCTCGAAAATGCAAACGCTGGCGGGAAACGCCAAGATTGAAGTTGCCAGTAGGCATATAGATTGTAAAAGGAAAATTCCCTTTGTGAGAAAAGATGTTGAGTAGCCTTCATAGAAAAGTGTCCTCTGTCTATTGAATGAAACAATCGTGATACATGAGCTTCCAAGAATATCATCCTTAATCTCTTGTCCCAAACTTCCCTTGCTGTAAAGTGAGGAATTCTCTTGTTTTCATCATTCGAGACAAAAAAAAATAAATAAAGACAGGGAAAATTTTTAAAAGATCAAGAAATCGAACTACCACCAACATCCATTCAATTTGAAAACTGGGTACACTCTTCACAAGCTGTAGTTGAAAGTTCTGGGTGAAGTGACGGAAGAGAATAGACTACAGTGGTCTTTATGTTTTTGGCTAAATGCATCGAAAACTGCAATTGAAGCACGTCATCTTGCAACTAAAATTTTGTCTCCTCTCCCTCCCCCCCCTCTCTCTCTCTCTCCTGCGTGCACACACATACTCACATACTTACTTTTACCATTTTACCAATCTCTAGCTTACGGTCATCTGCAATATACAGCAGTCATGTTGTAAAATTCAGCTCTTCGTTTGGAAGCCTGGCGAAGGACAAAGAGAGCCAAGATATTGTTGACAAACCCTTCAAATTGTTTTTGCATTCAGTAAATTTATGATAGTAACGATAACATGGGGGTGAAGAGGTTTTACAGGGGGTCTTTGTTTTGTTACAATGAAATGCTGGTTCTGACCAGAGTGCGAAATTGACCTCTGCTTCCATGTTGAGAAGAGGGGAAGAATTCACTTTTCTAGTGAATAATATTAATTAGAACCTGAATTATCTTCAGAAACGGATTCCTACAGGCACATAAAACCTTTCGAACTTGATAAGTGTAAAGAACATTTCTGCTTTCAACGGAGTTCTATGAATATTATACCAAACTATCGTGAGAACGGGCAAAATTCGAACACTAAAGAACACAATTAGCAAAAAAGAAATAGGATACCAAACCACATTTTTAACCCTGCTATAGAATGTATATCCTATATTTTTACTAATTTCTTACCTCCATGAAAGTAACTTGGGGAGGATATTCTCCCAAAATTTTTCAGATGGAAATCGTCTTATCCTGCACGATTTTACCCCCTGACACATAAGAAAAGACAAATGTTAAAATTCTTACACACGACCCTTCCGGGACTCATCCCGGAGCCTTCCAGAAGATGGTATATCGCCGCAGACCGCTCGGCTTGGTATGAAGGTGTACGTTGTACGATCACGAATAGATCATGACAATATAAGAAAATGTTTTAAAAAGTCGCCATCTTTAATCGAAAATGGCCAAAAAAATTTTCTTTTACACCACTAGCTAATCTGGGTGTACCGTCATGAGTATATTACACAAATGAGGCAAACACCATATAGGGGCACAGATCCCGCGAGTATGGGGACAGATTTGTAAAATGGGGGTGTAGAATGTTCCCCAAGCATTCTTTCCTCCTTTGTGTTGTTCAGCGTCCAGTAATATGGCACTTCAAATAGAGCTTATTGTGCAGTAACGTATAAAATTTCAATTAAATACTTTTGTTACTCAATAAAATTATTATGTTCCAAGCTATTGTTTTTTTAATAATTGCAGCATATATAAATATCCTAAAATGGAAAATAGTTTTTGGATTGGTCTGGGTTAACACTGCAAAACCTAAAGAATGGAATATGTGAAATCAAAGTATATACCTAGGTATATCTGTCTAGAATATATGAAATCAAGTGTCTTGGTCTTCGATGTACCAATGAGCAATTTACTGTAAATTCGTGCATTGAAACTCGTGAAATAAATTTCAATGTTTCAGAATGTAAAAAAGAAGAAGTCAGGGTCGAGGAGAATCAGACAAGTAACAGCAGAAAAATGTTATCTTGTAAACTATTTGTCCTTGTCTTGTGAGCATTTTGAATCTATTTTTAATACATTTAGGCAACTTTGGCCCACGCTGAATGGATAATGGGAAAATTAGTAGAATGAAGAAAGTGGTAGGATACGAGGCAACTTCTAGAAAACACACACACTCGTTTTTTCATCACAAAGCTCACATGGCATTAACCGAGATAGAACCGACTACAACACGCCCCAGAAGTAAATGCTTCACGGTGTAGCTATCGTGACATTTCTTGTCTTGTGCATTCTGGGTAATAACTTTGTTGTATCTTGATCAACATAGTGCAGTCTGCTACATTTTACTTTCGTTCGTATGATATGCCACAATATTTTACGAGAAAAACGAGATAAAGGAGACGAGAAGAGACAGAACCCTTCGAGACGAGACGAGCAATCCTTTTTGAGACGAGACACGACACGAGACGAAACAGAATGAAATCTCGACTCGTCTCGTCTCGTGGCAACACTATCCGTGGAATGTAAAACTTAAAGATTACATTTATTTCTTATATTTATTTATCTTGTTAAAATCAATAAATAATTGTATTGTATTCCAATTTCTTTTCGAGAATTTGTCTGGTCGATGGTTGATCGATTTCGTCTAAATCCACACTGAGAGTCTCCAACAGTTTCATCTGCATTTTGGTCAACCTTACTAACAGACTGTTTGAAAGATTGTCGAGAGGAGAGGGATTCGTAGATAATTATTAAAATCAATTTTGTGAACTCCAGTCTTTCTTGTGAAGTGGAACAAAGATTGTTTCCTCCCACTCTTGTAGCAATTCCTCCTTGTGCTAGAAGAGGAGAATGAGATTGTTTATCTCGTCCCACAATTTTCCCCCTCAAGCTAAAATAACTCAGTCGGACTTTCGTCGACACCGTAGATTTATTTTTTATTTCTCTAGAGCATTTTTTATTTCTGTTCAGCTAGGATCCGGAATATAGGGTTGTCCTGGGTGCACTTTTCTTTTTCCAGAAAACAGCTTTTTACTACGTGTTAAGCAAATCGTCAAACACATCAGTAGTAAGGGCCCCACTTGGCCGAAGTTTGGACTTTCACCCCGGAATTTGTAACGTCATAGGTCAAAGGTTAATGCCCTTTACCCAGGGTCTATGACCGAGGGGTACCCATGATATCCCCTCTAGATTTTGATACGGGTACGTCAGCCCACCTACTAAATTTTGTCAGGGTTACATAGGACCACCCTCGTAAATTCTGGCAATTGATAAATGTAAAAATTGGGTATGGTAGTCTACGACCACAGTATGTACACCTTGTCTCAAAAAGGTTGAGCGCACTCTTTATTGGTGTTTTGAGGCAAAAATTTTCTAAGTCCAGCTTCGGGTATCTTCGGGAAAAAGTAAGCCAGGTTCGAACTTCCAAGCCAGCCTTTGCAATCGGGAAAAAGTTTGCAGATGTGTGTGTGTTTTTTTAATATAATAAGACTTGTTACCAAGTGTTTAAAAAAGCAACATTGATTGAAATACTTAATGATACAATATTTCGAAACCTTTTATTAATGTGAGCACATGCTTGTTTGTCATTTAGCTTTCTATACGTAATGGAGCATTTAAATACGTTAAAGAATCTTTCCATATGTAAAAGAATGCTCAAAGTTAAGAAATAGAACATAATTATCGCCTGAGTACTAAAATAAAAGTCAAAGTAGAACAGAAACAGTGTTTGTAATGGATATGAATGTCATAATTATCTTGAGATCCGTTATACATCGCTAGAAGCTTAGTTCTAGAAGTCCTTGTGTTAGCTCATTGGTAAGCTGTCGGATTTCAAATCGTAAGGCTGTGAGTTCGAATCCCATCTGGGTCAATACTTTCTTTAAAATTATATTTTCCGCAATGCATGAAAAATTGTATAAAATAATTACATTAAAATACATAAGTTGTTTATATATAACATAATAATTGCAGAACATAGTAAATATTATGTTTAAAATATAACATCTGAGATAATTTTCACAGTAGGTCGTTATTATATATGATAATGTTAAATACAAGTTAGGAAAATCGTTTAATAGCAATAAATAAGTTATGTAGTGTATTTATTTGCAGCTATTTGTCATACAGATTTAACTTCTCAATATTCTCATTACAGTATGTTATTTATATTCGTGAAATACAGTATATTCCTACGGATATAGAAAGTGTATAAACAGAGTATCCAAAGTCGTATCCTGCTTCAAGACACATAACTTTTCCCGATCCCCTTAACGTCACGGGAAGAAACACAAATTCTCTTTAGAACGGAATGTCGTTACTTAGAGTCTCATTCGAATACGTTGAATATGCTTTTGTGTATTCATCTCTCTCTCTCTTTCTCTATCTCTCTCTTTCGCTTTGTTTATGTGTGTGTGTGTGTGTTGCGGGATATGCCAAGTTGAATACAACATTTGCAAAGTATATGAGCATCATTGTCATCGAATACCAGAAATTGAAAGTCGTGTTTCTTCAGGTTAGGTTTGCGTGTTCATGTTAGCTCACTGGTAGAGTACGGACTTGCCACTGAAGAGGTCTTGAGTTCAAAGCCTACAGCTAATTATCATTCTTTTGTTAGTAGGATTGCACAGAAATCGGATACAAGGAGTGGTTTACTTCTAGAAATATTTTCAGAAGCGTTTAGGTAGCCCTGAAAACGGTTGGTTTTCGGGAGTTAAGGCGGGGACCTTAATATTGTGTCCAAGACCCTTCTGAATTTATTACACGCTCCATTCTTCTGGGCATGGAATCTATTACATGGGTGACAAATCTATCTCCTTCCCCTACCTCCAGCCATGCTTCGGAAACAAGATGCCACAGGTCATCCTGAGTTCTTGGTGGATCTGCCCCAGGCCAACTTTCCCTTAGAGTACGCTTCACTTCTGCCCACATATTTTCCATGAGATTGAGGTCTGCTCCACGAGGCGGCCAGTCGATTAAATCAATCTCAGGGTGCCCTGCGAACCATTCCTGAACCACACGGGAATTATGTATTGGCGACTGGTATTGTTGGAACTGAATTACACCATCTGGCTGAAATACTCGTACAGATGGCACCATTATATTACTGATAATGTCTAAGTACTGAGCATTGTCCAGATGTCCTTCAATTCTATAAAGCTGTCCAGCTCCGCGTCTGGAAATCCAACCCCAACATAAAATAGATACATGGCCACTGCGATTGCAAGCAGCCACATATCCATGATCATATTGGGTGCCTCTCGGACGATACACAAAACGGCGTCCCTCCTTTGATGTTGTGAATATGGATTCATCTGAGAAAACTACGTTTTCCCAATTGAGACCTACATTCGCCTGTGCAAACGCGAGACGGTAAATTTTGTGGTCGTCTAAGAGTTTTTCCTTCACGGCAGCAACACGGCCACGTAACCCAGCATGACGAAACCTTCGCAGAGCTGTATGCTTACTACCAGGAAAGAGAGAAGCTTCCCTTAGCTGTCTAGACGTCCTTAGTGGGTCTAACCGGGCTTCGTTTACTAATCTCGCATCTTGGGCTTCGGTTGACACATGAGGACGACCAGGAGATCGTAAATCACCAGTCTGACCTGTAGCACCATATTTCCGAATCCATTGCCTTCCTGTAGAGGCCGGGACACCTGCTCGCCTGCTAGCTGCAGTTGTAGAATAACCTTCCAACTCCCATAAAGTAATTACTGCTGTACGTCTATCCATAGTTACCAATGTTCTGAGCTGTAAGAAGAAAGCAATAGGTAAAAGCTAGTACCTGACGTGTGATTGGTTACTTGCACGACACGCCTATTGTGGGGAACAGCGTTGCCAGATCTAGCATAATGATGCTAGATCTAGCATAATTTGCATGTCTCTAGAACCTAGCATCTTGCTTTTAGCATCCTGCCCAAATCTAGCACAATTTCAGCAATTTATCAAAAAGCCGTAAAACCTGGAGACGTTGGTCGTGGGAAGAAAAAGAACGGCAGAAATGTATCCTCTTCCATTGATTCATACACTCGGTAAACCATACAGGCAGTCTTATTTTCCTAAGTAAGTTCGGAACGGCTTTGGGCTTTTTTTGTGTGTGTGTGTGTGTGGCTCCACTCAGGGTTTTCTAATCCTTTAACTCCGAGGCATGGGCGGAGCTATGGGGGCCATTCTACCCCCAACTTTTTGACAACTTCACCATCTTTACTTCTGACTTCATGATCATATTTATTCCTGAAATGACAGCTCCGAGACCGACCAAAAATCTGCCCCCTCCCCCAGCAGACGATTCCGAACTCCGCTTATGCTGCGAAGTAATTTTCTTTCAAAATATGTAAAAAAAATTGCATTCATTTATACGATATATACGCCATTGAGTTTGGCAACGACTGCAGTAATTTAGTTGAGTTAAAATTTTGGTGCGTGAAGTATTGAGTTCTATCCATGCATTCTTGGTCTCTGTGTATTTTAAGTTACGTTATCGTATCTCAACTTCGTTTTTTTTTTTTTTTTTTACTCCTGAATTAGTAATTATGAGGATCTAGCATAATTTGACCGAATCTAGCATAAGTTCGATCAGGTTTTGGAATAATTCCGAGCTGTGAGTCTGGCAACGCTGGTGGCGAACGACTTGGTCAACGACTCGCGAAAGAAATCTGAAAATGGTGCGCCGTAATAATAATAAAAACAGTTTTTATAAAGGAATATTAATACATACGAAATGCTGTTTAAGGAATGAATTGTTATACTGACTTTACACGTATAAAAACATATACCATATACCAAACAGATTGAGCGATATGATTATAGCTGTTTTGAGACGAACACTTTCGAAGTCCAATTTCGGGTGTCTTCGGAAAACAGTAAACTAAAGTTGCAGGTTCGAACCTCCAAAGCCAACCTTAGTAATCGGGAAAAGATGTACAGATATGTTTTTCCTTCTGTTAAATATAATAAGACATGTTGAAATGGTATTAAGTGTAGAAAAAAGTAACATTGATTGAAATACTTAATGATACAATATTTCGAGACTATGTATTCACACTCTCGTTTCGTCATTGTGATTTCCATACGGAAAAGAGCATTTACGTATGAGCTCAGTTATATTTCAGAAGCAGCTTCCGAAAAGCGGTCATGTTAGCTCAGTGGTACACCACCGAGCGTTTAAATCGTGAGTTCGATACCCGTTCAAGTGAGATTCGTTTATGATATTCTACTTTCCTCAATGCATGAAAATTATGTAAAATAGTTACATTACAATTCGTCAGTTGTATATATATTTTCATATCATCAGTTGTATATATGAGTTGAATATATATATTCATATCATCAGTTGTATATATCATTTGAATATATATATTCATATCATTTCACGACATAAGTAATTCTTATCTTTAAAATATAACATCTGAGGTATTCACAGAACGTCGGTGTGTTATGTGTGAATATTGAATACAAATTTAAAAAATCGTGTAATAGCAATAAATAAGATATGTAATGTATTTATTTGCAGCTACTTTCATCGCAGATAACTTCTCAATATTCGCATTACAGCATTTAGGTAGAGCATATCGAAAATCGGATCGTGGTTCAAGACAAAAAACTAGCTAGCCCCAAACTGTCACGTAAGAAATTCACGAATCGCAAAAGTAAAGTGAAGAGATTGAGAGCGGTAATTCCTTAATCGCTCTCTCTCAACTCTCTCTTATCTGCATTTATACATATAAAAGTGTATGTATGTATGTTCCATCATAACTCATGTATGCCTAGAGCAGGGTTTCTCAACCTGGGAGTCGCGGCCCCTAGGGGATCGCGAAGATAGGCAGGAGAGATAAATATAGTTAGAATATAATACCAGAAATTATTTTTAAATATTATTTTTAATTTTGTTCTGATAGGCATACTTTTATTCTTTATACACACTGTAAAGAACAATAAAAAATAAGTCTACTGAACATTTTCAAAGGGTGTAGAATTCGAGTTACTATTCGGTTTAAAGTCTCTTGTCGTCGCGAATTCTGTCGAGAAATTTGAAGCTTAAAATATACAAAACGATAATCATGCCTGTTGTTATGTATGGTTGCGAAACATGGTCGCTTACTCTGAGGGAAGAACATAGACTGAAAGTATTTGAGAACAAGATCCTTAGACGAATATTCGGACCCAAGAGGAACGGGAATGGGGAATGGCGGAAACTTCATAACGAGGAACTACATAATTTATACGGTTACCCAACATTGTTAGGGTCGTCAAGTCTAGGAGGCTTAGGTGGCCAGGTCAGGTAGCTAGAATGGAAGAAAGTAGAAACGCTTTGAAAGTCTTGACTGGAAGACCAAACGGAAAACGACCATTAGGAAGACCTAGGGGCAGATGGGAGGACAATATTAAGATGGATCTCGCTGAGATAAGAATACAAAGTAGAAACTGGATCCAATTGGCTAAGGATAGAAGTCAGTGTAGAGCTTTTGTGAACGCGGCATTGAACCTCCGGGTTCCATAGGCCATAGACTTAGTTAGTTAGTAGAGTTGTTTAAAAATGAATTTAAATCAAAGAGGTATGATATAAAACTAATGAGAACTGTATATAGAAATACTAGAAAAATACACATGAAACAAAACCTGCACATTGAAATACAATTAAAATTAAAACCTAATGAGATACCTAAGCATGGTGTAATTTCACTAGTGCAGTAATGCCCGGTTCAATCTTCATGACGAATATTATCAAGCCATTTTCAACTGATAAGCGATTTCTTATCTTTGTTTTAATGTTTACCATAAAAAAACACTTTCGCACAAGTACGATATAGCAAATGGAATTATTACTTTTAAAGCAGCAATCACCAGACCAGGATATTCTTCTCTCCTCATCAGGCAGAACTTGTCTAAGTCTTTGTTACAGAAAACCAGTTGCAAAGACTTGTCGCATGATCATTCTATTATTTGGTCAAGAAGTTGTGGGCTTAGATCGGATACGTTAATGGCCTCTTCAATGAAGGAGTTTAACATCCATCTTGAACCAGCACCTTCGTCGTTGGGAATATAGATATTACAGTTACTGTATCCACTGTCAGTGCCGGGCGCCGAAAAGAGGGGCCACACATTTCGGAGGAAGTATGTTACTCAAGTTAGGAAAGTGCATGTGGACATGTGTAAAATAGAAGGAAAAACGTAATAAAATGTGCTCAAAATTAAGGAAAGGTAGGGTTTATTTTGAAAATGTTATTGAGCTTCGTGCCAACCATGGTGGCGCTTCGTAGCTAGTCTGTCGACGTCACTCATATATACGGTGACATCGTACTATACTCTCGCCCCGGGCAATGATTTTCCATGGCACTGTTCACTATAAATAAAAAAATGGATTCTACTATTATAGAAATAGGTATGTTAAAAATCCCACACAAGCTTATTATAAAACAAATTATAAAAGGGTCGCTGGCAAGAGCGTGTGATAAAAGGGGATCGTGATAGGAATTAGATTGAGAACCACTGGCCTAGAGTAATTTTAACCACATTTCTTATAGTTTCAAAAAGAGTGCTGTCGGGTTACCTATGGGGAATGGGAGGGGGATGCATATAAAAGGTTGCTAGAAAATGACCGATATTAGATTCATAGTTTTCGGGGTCGCTTAGATAAATAGTGAGACTTTCAATTTCGCTTAACTCCGATTAAGCTCTCATTAGTAGGGATGGGTACGAACGACTTTTCTTTGAAACTCGATTCGACTCGAAACAGACATCTTTGAGGTCTACTCTTGGACTCGGCGCGAAAAATATTTTCCAACTCGACTCGGATTAGAGTCAAGTCGAACCAAAACGAGCCAAATCCTGTGTGTAGTCCTACCTAGACAATACATAGACAATAATTATTCTATCCTCAATTATACTACTGTTACTACAAATAATAATAATAAAAATAATAATAATAATAATAATAATAATAATAATTATTATTATTATTATTATTATTATTATTATTATTATTATTATTATTATTATTATTATGACAACACCGTGTACAAACATGAACGATAGATGGTTAGTAAAGGAATACTAAAAGCTAGTTGACTGCCGACGTCGGTAGTCATGAAGTCTACAAGGCAAGGACATCGTTCATTACCCTAAGCTGTAAGCGTCGGTGGACTACAGATGGTCAACTATTAACCTCTCGCCAGAAATTGGTGGCCCCGCAGCGACGATCCGTGATGGCCCAAGTTCCATTTTGAAAACTTTACTACCAGCGGCAGAGACGCGATGAAACGCCAACGAACCACAAAATTACTCTCCCAAGATATGTTAAAATGCCTATATGTGTGATTTGTTTATATTTAGGTGAAACAAAAAAACACAAAACAAATACCCGGGGTGGACGCGAACTATCAATATTACGATTACTAGGCACGTGTTCTTCTGACTTCCCCACGGAAACGATCATAAAAAGCTTGGTTGTTGAAGGATAAATCATTGACGTCTTAATTTAGCCAATCAGACAAACCCCTACATCTCGAGTTCTAGGAGGTCATACCGTGAACCGTTTCAGATTTATTGCTTTCTGGTGGAGTACTATCCATGCGCAAAATTTGAGCATAATAGCCGACATGCATCTTCGGTGCCTCTTATCTTTAGTACAATTTTAACCAGAGATGGTGTGGGTCAATGAAAATTTGATCCACGATCCACCATGACCCACTATGACAACCACCAAAATGACCCATTGGCCCACTCTGACCCATCAACCATCGTGATCCACTCTGACCCACCACCAACTATGAACCACTCTGAACCATTGCGACCAACTCCGACCCACCAAAACCCATCGACATCAACTCTGACCAATGACCCACGTCCTCCTCTCCATTGACTAAAGAGATTACACTTGTAATAAAACAAGACTGTGAAATTATCACTTATCGGAGTTTGAATTTCTACCGTCATTGGCTCAAGCACCTCTTTGTTACAATACTGGTGGGTCTGACCTTTACGATATATAATGGCAAAGTGTTTCTCATCTTCCGAATTAAAATGAATTTAAATTTATCATATGTAATTATTTCTTTGTTGCCTTACAGACACATTTCAGTAGAAAATAGGGTGAAAATTAAAAGTTTCGAATCAAGGAAAAGTAGACCAACGTAAAAAAAAGAGAGAGAGAGAGAGAGAGAGAGAAACTAATTTTCTATATAATTAAGCATGCCGTACTAATTGAAAATGCCCATGTAATTAAGTTTAGAATACAAATTTTATGGCCATTTTTCTCTAACTTTATGGCTTGATTGCCTTATGCTCGGAACGCTCCATATATTAAACACCAGCTTCAGCAATTATAAATAGAAAGCAGTGGGTAGAAAATTCAAAAAGAACTTTAGTTTGCATTACTCAATTTTTTTCTCAACTAATGTCAATCGTTTTCGATTATTTTTACAAATCAACCCACTACCAATTTCCAATATATAGAAAATGCACCCCCGTCCCCCCGCTCATAAAAGACAATTTTAAAAAATGCCAGGGCATATTCTCTTTATTTTTAATAAAGAGTTATATGCTGAATTTCAGCTCTCAGTTGAACGGGTTGTGAGATACTAATTTTTTCGCAAAAATTCGGACTTCTACTCCCCCTAAGGATATGTATTATAATGAAAGTGACACGCGTATGATAACTTCCCAGTTGGTATTGGAGCCTGATTATATACCAAACGTCAGTTCATTTGACTTTGCAATTTGACCGTGATGATTACGCAGACATAATTACGTTCAATTTTTTATGATACATATCCTTATTTCATATGTTACAGATGATTCAAAAATATTTTTTCAAGCAGTTAGCTCCTCTAGAATCTCACAGGCTGCATCCCAAAATCCAACTCCTACTATCCTATGACAATCCAAAAGTGACTGAACTTTTTTTATTAGGAACAAATGACAAAAGAAAAATGGAGATCTTGAAAGTAAAATGTAGAAAAGCTCAGTGCCCCCAATAACTCCATATATTTCCGCCTCTTCATTCCGAACTTAAAAATAAAACTTAATTCGAATATGGTTAATTAGTGAATTTATTACAGTTAAATTCCACTCACTACATGCTACAGCTACAACTATGTAAGAAAAAATAACAACTGTGAAACATGTTCTGAATTACTATTACATTTCTTACGCTATTATTAAACAGATTAGAATAGTAAAAGAGGATTGTTCGTGAAATAGTATATTTGCTCATCATTTTTAACTTTTTCATACGGAAAAAAATTAAAATATTATTCAAGTTTTAAAATTTGCACTCTGCAAATATGTTGCCCTCTAGGCAATGGGACTAATGTGGACTAATGGGAAATGCTGCACTGTTAGCGGCGCTGAAAACTTACGATTCGATTCTAATATCTGTTGATTTCGATATCTTTATGTCGCTACGTAACCACCCTGGGTGCTAATGGGAGCTTAATTGGACTTGAATTGAAAGTAGAGCTATTCACCTAAGCGACCACGAAACTATGGATTCAATAATAATATCGACCCGTTTCTAGCATTTTTGATATGTATCCCGACAGTACTCTTTTTCCAGACTGTAAGAAATATAGTTAAAATTGCTCTCGATATATCAGAATTATGTTGAAACACACACATAAATCCACTTTTATATTCTGTATAAATAGAGAGTGAGCGAGCGAGCGAGCGAGCGAGCGAGAGAGGGCGACTCAAGGCATCACCACTTCCACATTGCAAAAGCATATATCAGGAATTGAATTGAAAATCTATGTAAAGACTTTCTGCTGTGGCATGCTTCATAAGGACAATCCCAGTCTGCTCACGTGACCTTTGGGGTTCATGAAATTTTTTGCGAGCGTTCCGACTTTGGATTCTCTGTTTATACCCTCTGTTTATGCATCGAACAACTTTTCAAGAACATAAATGACATTCTATATAATGAATGTTGAGAATTACTCTCTATATGACAAATAGCTGCAAATAAATACACTACATGATTTATTTATTACTATTGAACGAGTTTCTTAACTTGTATTTACATCCTCATATATAATACCGACCTACTGTGAAAATTATCTCAGATGTTATATTTTAAACATAATAATTACTATGTTCTGCAATTATTATGTTATATATAAACAACTTATGTATTTTAATGTAATTATTTTATATAATTTTTCATGCATTGCGGAAAATATAATTTTAAAAAAAGTACTGACCCAGATGGGATTCGAACTCACAACCTTATGATTTGAAATCCGACAGCTTACCAATGAGCTAACACAAGGACTTCTAGAACTAAGCTTCTAGCGATGTATAACGGATCTCAAGATAATTATGACATTCATATCCATTACAAACGCTGTTTCTGTTCTACTTTGACTTTTATTTTAGTACTCAGGCGATAATTATGTTCTATTTCTTAACTTTGAGCATTCTTTTACATATGGAAAGATTCTTTAACGTATTTAAATGCTCCATTACGTATAGAAAGCTAAATGACAAACAAGCATGTGCTCACATTAATAAAAGGTTTCGAAATATTGTATCATTAAGTATTTCAATCAATGTTGCTTTTTTAAACACTTGGTAACAAGTCTTATTATATTTAAAAGAAGAAAAACACATCTGCAAACTTTTCCCCGATTGCAAAGGCTGGCTTGGAGGTTCGAACCTGGCTTACTTTTTCCCGAAGATACCCGAAGCTGGACTTAGAAAATTTTTGCCTCAAAACACCAATAAAGAATGCGCTCAACCTTTTTGAGACAAGGTGTACCACTATAAGTATTGGGGGTTCATGTCGTTTCTTTCCATAGGTAAAAAATTGCAAAAATTCAAATTTCGGAGGTTTTGAATTAATTTATCCCCTTTGATGAAGTCTAATTACTTTATATAGATATATGGGCATGTAGAGGGGTCCATACCCTTTTATAAGACATGGGTATCTTGGTGCACCCCTTTAAAAATTTGGGAAGGTTACCTTGGCCCGCCCCTTAAATTTTGGAAATTGCAAAATTTAAACATCTGGTATAATAGTACAGGACCCTAATATATAACACTATAAATTTGGGTGGTCCATCCAGTTCCCTTTCATTGGTAAAACATTGCCAAAATATAAACGTAAGCAATACGTTGTACAGTCAGCCACAAAAGTAATTCCTCCCTAAGCATTCTAATTCCATTACTTCCGTCCAGCTCTTTTGGAATTGTGAGAACGCCTAGACAGATGCAACCCAACTTACACGTAACTTTTCTCGGCACTGACAGAAGTTGGTAGCAGTGAGTAAAGTCTGTATGGAAGTAAAATTGTGATTAGATGACGCACGAAATTTTTCTTCATTCTGAGATCAATCTCTCTCGTTCAGGGTGTGTTGTCCAACGAACATCATATGTTAATCTCAATATTGTTGTGTATGTAATGTATTTTATCATTATATAGTGTATAATTAAAGAAATAAAAACACTGATCACATGTGAATAAGAAAATGCTTGAAAGTAGCTGAAAATAACAAATCTAGAACAACTGCTGGAAATAACTTTGTAAAACATTGCCTCCATTGAAAGGCCTTTTCCAATTCTCCTCATTCCAACATCATCCTCTTTCCGGAGAAGAGAAGATCTTGCTTATCACACTGAGTATGCATTCAAATCGAAATTGAAACAAAAACACTTGAAAAAGCTTCAAGCCTGAATGGGACTCGAACCCGGGTCCCCCAAATAGAAGTTCAATGCGCTAACCACTCACCCACTGCGCCATTTATATTTTACCCAAACTAATAACTAGTTAAAATCGATTCATGGAAAAATGTAAACAAGATACTCAAATATAACAAAAACAAACAAAATATAAATAAAAATATAAATAAGAAAATATAAGCAACTAGTGTGAGTGTCATAATGACTTACTCGAGATTTCCGTGTTTAACTCAAAAACAAGATATATATACATTCCCAATGAGGTAAATATCACGAAACGTTCTTCAAGTTGAGGATACGCCATTCGCAGAGCCATAGCTTGGGGGAGCAGGGGGCAAGTGCCGCCCCCAGAGAAGCTCCCCGCAGTTCGAGGGGGACCACTTTGAGAGAAAATTTTCTTACTCCATATACGATACGAACATGAAATTAGAAATGAAGAATCAAATAGGGTCGCTCCATTAAATAAATAAAACACCACACAAAAGGTAAATAGAACGAAAATTAGTCTTGGACCCATTTCAGTAAAACATGTCTACTATTACGGGCTCTAGAAATAATATTTATTCGTATGGCTTTGTGATTTATCAATATTGTCCCCATAATAATTTTTTCATGTATGGAATGGGCCCAGGGCGTAACTAACGGAGCCACAGAACTTGCCGTGCGGGAGGGCCCACAGGCTCTGGGAGGCCCATAAAGATTAAGACGAAGTTGGAAAGAGGGAACCCAAGAATGAGAAGAACAACATTTTCTAGGGGGCCCAAATAAGCTTATTAATGCGCCTTCCCTCAGAAAAAATCTAAGTTATGGCGCTTGTCATCGGTTGCAGGGATTTCCCCGATTTACATTACATTTCGTGTTTTACATAACTTCTAATTCACAAAGGAAAAATGACTACAGAAATTATTTTCACATTCTTTCAATTGCATCAACACGTGTAGAAATAGACAATTTTATGTTTATGTTCCATACCTACTACTTCATTTTCTTATGCTCATATGAGGAACTTGTGGCAAATTGAGGCCACATGATCATGAGGCTGTGATCATGAGGCGCAATCCACTAAGGGTTCGAATTCCTCTGAAGAGCAAGGTCGGAATTTTAACTGTCCTCAGTATTTCTGTGTTCGTGTTCCTGTAGTATTTGGAATACGTCGAAAGGACATGAGGTGCAAGTGGCGAATAATACTCCGGTTCGGGCGATATGTTAAAAAGAAATTGTGAGAGCAGGAAGATCCAATTGCAGCTACCTGGGTTCAAATTCTGTCGTAGCAATTATTAATTTTTTGAATGTAAAATAATGTTTATGTAATGGGTGTTGTAATTATGTCATTCTTGTATTACTATTATTATTATTATTATTATTATTATTATTATTATTATTATTATTATTATTACCAGAATGGAAAGAAAAAGTAACATGGTCGAAGGTATTCATAGGAACAGAAAATATATAGAGAATGTCTCATGTTTCTTAGGTTTACACATGAACGCAATAATATTAATACGTTTATGGATTTACAGATACAATTTTCATTTTATGACAACAAGAAATGGAATATAAAGATTTGTTAGCTGATAACAGTAATGCATTTTGTTTCGCCCTTCTTCTAGGTACAAACGTTATGTGGCATCTTAAATACGATCATTCCTGTGACTATCGTTGTAAGTTCGATTACTATTAGCAAGTTGTGCAC
This sequence comes from Thermobia domestica, assembly GCF_964235325.1. Classification (NCBI taxonomy): domain Eukaryota; kingdom Metazoa; phylum Arthropoda; class Insecta; order Zygentoma; family Lepismatidae; genus Thermobia; species Thermobia domestica. Next base: position 140,354,941 of record NC_137460.1, read on the forward strand.
AGCTACGAACAATTCTTTGGAACTCATTTTTGGACCATACTACAGCGTTAAGGACGTGCTTAGCCCTTATTTATTCATCAATTCTTGTCGAAACACATTACTTGCCAGACGGTTACGAATGATGTTGATACGGTTGATGTAATTATTGTTGTTGGCATTTCACCTGTGAAGGGGCTTGTCTCAACTCTTAGACCCAGAGAAATTGAATATTTTTCACGTTACTATACATCATGAGTATCAGTTTTGTAGATTGTAAAAATTTTTTGAATTGCCACACCCGTTATCGAACTTGCGTCCCCAACATTACGAAACTAACGCTTAAGCCATCAGCCATCTGTACTCTAAGACATCACTGTTCTGGAAGAAAAATGAGGCTGTAATGAATTCAATAATTACACACTTTTACGATTCCAATGTAATAATGCTGAAATTATCTAATTACAGTCACGATACAATAATAAAGTATTATGCAGAAAGAATAGTCCAGAGAAGTTAACTTTAAACTGACAACTCATATGTACGGAGGCGCTGCCATATGATCTCGCCTCGGGCCCTGATTTTTCACTGGACGGCATTGGCAATATATTTATATTGATTGGAATCTGGTGTTTCAATGCACTGGATCATTTTGTAAAGTTAATTAATTTTACGAATCTTCCCCAGTAACTTGTTTCCTATTTTTACACGTTTTAGTCACTTTTACAGTTTTCCTACTAGCTCTTTAAGAAGAGGGACAAAAACACAGAAACAATGAGGAGAATAAAAATCACAGACACTATTCGAGCGTCTTTCTTTGCCTGAAGTAAAACAATAAAATGTTGATAATATGTAATTTTTGGTTTTCCATCTTCTATGTTGTCAAATCTGTAAAACCAAACCAAACAAAGAGCAATTGTACTACACAAAATGCTCAATTTCTTAGCTATTCATCACAGAACCAATGCATGATCCGAATAACTCCAGTATATCTACAAATCTTCATTTGCCATATTTTACCGAAATGCATCACGACTTTTCTGACAGCCTGATACTTTAAACGTTCTTAATACGCAAAGTTTATTGATCTCAGAACTTAACCACTTACTCTCTTATGATTATCACAATCATTAGAGTACTTCCCGTAGATACAGAAAGGTGAAATGTAGTACACAGGCTTGGTGTAGCATGCAAGTAAACAAATAAAAATCAACAGGATGATATTTCCTTCCGCCAAGTCCCCTTCAATGGAGTGTGTTGTTCATTCAACCAAAAGACGTGAAATCCATTCAGAAAATTCATAAAATATAAAGCATGTAGCCAAATCTCGAGTATACAATAATAATAATAATAATAATAATAATAATAATAATAATAATAATAATAATAATAATAATAATAATAATAATAATAAAGGAATAACAGAATTGCAATATCAATTGCGTGAGCAATACCTTCTAATCAAGAAAATGTAGTAAATGCCACACCGGGATTCGAAACCGGGTGACTGTAATGCCAGTTCTCTGCTCTCACACTTTGCTATCAATTCCTCAGACAAAGATAAGAAAACAAACTACTTGTTATGTTAGATAATCATAGCACACACTATTGCTACACGTGTTGATGTAATTCAGAAGTAGTAGAAAATGGATCGATCTGGCACATACTTGCTCAACTCAGGAGCCCCTGGGAAATTGAGCACCTTACACCGTGAACCCACGGCCTTTTACGACCTCCATTTTAGGAGTGAATTTGTTTCCTTTTATAAGAACTTTTTAGGGGGTGTACTCGTTCTCTTTTACGACCTCCATTTTAGGGGTGAACTCGTCCCCTTTTATGATCATATTTTCCACCCTTAATTGAACATAGCAGATAACACAAGATTACGAACACATAGAAGAGCAGATAACACGTAGTAGAGACTACGTAACATAGTAAGGGTGAACTCGTTCCCTTTTATGAGCATATTTTCCAACCCCTATTTTAACATAGCAGAAATGACATAAGATTACGAACACATAGAAGAGCAGATAATACATAAGACTACGTAACATAGCAGGTGCACTTTTTTCCACCCCTATTTGAACATAGCAGATAACACATAAGATTACGAACACATAGAAGAGCAGATAACACATAGCAGAGACTACCTAACATAGCAAGGGTGAACTCGTTCCCTTTTATGACCATATTTTCCAACCCCTATTTTAACATAGCAGAAATGACATAAGACTACGAACACATAGAAGAGCTAATAAAAGAGTATGGCTTATTTTCCAATCCTTATTTTAACATAACAGAGAATACAAAAGATTTGTTCCACCCCTATTGGAACATAGCAGATAATACATACGACTACGTAACATAGCAGGGGTGAACTCGTTCCCTTTTATGACCTCCATTTTAGGGTTGAACTCGTTCTCTTTTATGAGGATATTTTTCAAACCCTATTTTAACATAACAGAAATGACATAAGAATACGTAACATTGCAGATAACACATAAGACTATGTAACATAGCAGAGGTGTACTCATTCCAACTCTTATTTTAACATAACGGAAATAGCAGACAATGAGCAAAGATTACAATCGAACAAGCCACGGTCTACAGATAGTCATTTTAGAGAGTGTATTCATTCATTCTCTTCGATGACCATTTTTTCCACCCCTAATTGAAATTACATAGCAGACCAGATAATACATAAGATTCGTTTCCTTTTATGAGCACTTTTAGGGGTGTATTTGTTCTCTTTTATGAATACTTTTTCAACCCCTATTTGAACATTTTAAAATAGCAGAAATTTATGAACACATTCTCCACCCCTATTTTAACGTAGCACTGATTTCGTTCCCAACCCTTAATTTAACATAGCAGAAATGACACAACCATGTCCGCAAATTACTAACCATCGTGAACAAAGGTCAAACTCAAAAACGAAACAAAATATCGAGGTGGTGTTTCCACATTTAGCAATTGGTCATCAACTAGTACATGTTAAGAAAATACTGACCATCGAGGTCAAAGGTCAAAATACTTAATACCTAATAACTCGGAAACAGCCACATATTGAGGTTGTGTTTTCACATTTAGCAATTGGGCATCAACTAGTACAAGTTCCAAAATAATGACCACCGAGGTCAAAGGTCAACATACTTAAAACCTAAAAACTCGAAAATGGAGCCACATATTGAGGTGGTGTTTTCCAATTTAGTAATTGGTCATCAACTACTACAAGTTCCAAAATAATGACCATCGAGGTCAAAGGTCAACATACTTAAAACCTAATAACTCGAAAACGGATCCACATATTGAGGTGGTGTTTCCACATTTAGCAAGAGGTTATCGACTACTGCAAGTTCCAAAAATAATGACCATCGCGGTCAAAGGTCAACATACTTAAAATCTAATAACTCGAAAATGGATCCACATACTGAGGTGCTGTTTCCACATTTAGCAAGAGGTTATCAACTACTACAAGTCTCAAAATTAGTGGCATCGAGGTCAAAGGTCAAAATACTTAAAACCTAATAACTCTTAAACGGAGCAAAGTATTGAGGTGTTGTTCCCAAATCTAGTAATAGATCATCAACTAGTAAAAGTTACAAATAATGACAATCAAGATCAAAGGTCAAAAACTCGAGAACATAGCCAAATATCGAAGTGGTGTTTCCACATTTAGTAATACGTCATCAACTACTACAAGTTTCAAAAATAATGATCATCAAGGTCAAAGGTAAAAAACTCGAAAACGGAGCCAAATATTGAGGTGGTGTTTCCTCATTTAGTAATTGGTCATCAACTAGCACATGTTAAAATAGTACTGACCATTGAGGTCAAAGGTCAAAAACTCGAAAATGGACCGACATATTCAGGTGATGTTTCCAAATCTAGTAATAGATCGTCAACTAGTACATGTTTAAAAAAGTACTGACTATCAAGGTCAAAGATCAAATATTTAAGCCTTAATAACTTGTAAACAGCGTGTCGGATAAATTTGTGTGACCTATTCAGTTTTGTACCAAGCAGAAAAAGTGAAGAATGAATAAATTTGAGTGGCTTATTTGCTATTGTACTAACGAGTAATACCATTTTGTACTACTCAAATAAACGAAGGAATAAATTTGTACTAACCTAAGAAAAGCGAAAAATGCTCATTTTAATTAAAACGAATCAATAAAGTTATACTAACCAGAAAAAAGCGAAGAAGGACCATTTTGTACTACTCCAATAAACGAAGATGTATTCAGTTTTGAACCAACTAGAAAAAAGAGCGAAAGAGGAGCATGTTAACTATTTAAATAAACATAGGAATAAATTTGTACACCGAGGAAAAGCAAAGAAATAGCTTTTTTATGGCATCCAAATAAACGAGGGAATACATTTGGATAGAGTATTTAGTTTTGTACCAACCAGAAAAAAAGAATAAAATTTGAGAGGTCTATTCTCTTTTGTAGCAACTGGAAAAGTGAAGAAGAGCCACTTCAACTATCTTAGAATTTTATATCATTAGGTACTGTTTAAACAAACGAGAAATGACAATTTTAACTAGCTCAGAATTTATGTAACAAAAGAACAAATTTGAATGTTCTGTTTTTGTATCAAACCAGGAAAAACCTAAGAAGGACCATTTTAACAAGTTCATAATTTCTGTAGTTTTTCGTGCTATTCAAGTGAAGGAAAGAAATAATTTGCGTCCTCAAAAATAAAAGTTCAATTTAACTAGCTGAGTATTTTATATCATCTTGTAGTATGTAAATATACGAAGAAATAAATTTGAGTGACCTATTCAATTTTGTGCCAACAAAAATGCCACATTAAACTGGCTCAGAATATTATACCTTTTCTACTATTTAAACAAACGAAGGGATAAATTTGAGTGATCTATTTTCTTCTGTACTAACCTTAAAGAAGGCGAAGAAGGACTATTTTAACTAGCTGAGTTTTTTATGTCATTTTGTACTACTCAAATAAACGGTGGAGTATTTAGTTTTGTACCACCGAGAAAAAACAAAGAAATTGTGTCAACTCTAAAAAGGGGCCATTTTTAACTAGCTGAGTATTTTATGCCATTGTGTATGATTTCAACAAAGAAAGGAATAAATTTGTATGAGCCGGAAAAAAAAAAGTTCCATTTTATATCATTTTTAACTAGTCAAATAAACAAAGGAATAGAAAAAAACCGAAGAAGGATCATTTTATCTAGCTGAGTATTTTATACCATTTTGTACTACTCAAATAAACGAAAGAATAAAATTGTACTAAACAGAAAATGCGAAGAAGGCCTATTTTATTAAACGAATCAATAAATTTATACTAACCACAAAGAACCGAAGGACCATTTTAACTAACTCAAACTTTTATACCATTTTGTACTACTACAATAAACGAAGGAATAAATTTGTACTAACCAGAAAAAACAAAGAAGGACCATTTTAACAAACTCAGATCTTTATACCAATTTGTGCCATTTAAAGAAATGAATATATACATACGGGTGTCCTATTTCCTTTTGTAGCAACGAGAAAAAAAGCGAAGAAGAACCATTCATAACAGGCTTAGATTTTTATGCTTTTTTGCAATATTTGTACCAAACAGAAAAAAGCTACACAAATAAAAAAGGAATAAATTTGTAATAACCACAAAAAGCAAAAAAGGCCCAGAATTTTGTACCAACGAGAAATCTCATTTCCTCGCCATGTTTTACTATTTAAACAAACGAAGGGATAAATTTCAGAAAGCGAACATGAACTCAGAATTTTATATCATTTTGTAATACTCAAATTTAGATGGATTATTTAGTTTTGTACCAAGCAGAAAAAGGAAACAAAGGTATAAATTTGTACTGACCAGTAAAGCGAAGACATTTTTAAAAAATAATAAATTTATTGAGGGTGTCGTGTTTCCTTTTGTACCAGCGAGAACCATTTTAACTGGCTTAGAATTTTATACCGTTTTGTAAAAGTTTGTACCAAACCGAAAAAAGCAAGCAAATACCATTTTTGTGTTAACAAAAAAGGCGAACAAAGACCATTTTAAATAGCTCAGGATTTTATAACTTTTTGTGCATTTGGTCTACCCAATTTCTTGACCATGTTGTTCTATTTAAACAAAGGAATAAATTTGTGTGACCTATTCACTTTTGTAACAAGCAGAAAAAGAAAAGAACTAACATTTTGTACTAACTCAAACAAACGAAAGAATAAATTTGAGTGGCTTAAGCAAAGAAGGTCAATGGTAACTAGTCTTTTTGTGCTATTAAATTTGAGTGACCTATTGAAGAATGAATATACTTTGTTTCCAATTAAAAAAGCGGAGGTCTATTTTTATGTACATTTTGTACTACTCAAATTACTTTCTGTACCAACCAGAGAAAAACAAAGAAAGACCATATTCTGCTACTCAAACAAACGAAGGAATTTCTATACCTTTTTGTTCTAGTCAAATAAACGAAGGAATAAATTTGTGTAACCTACTCACTTTTATAGCAAACAGAAAAAGCTCCTTTTAATTTTGTACCAATCACGAAGGTCCATTATAACAAGCTCGGTATTTTTATACCATTTGGTGTTACTCTAATAAATTTGGGTGGTCTATTTCATTTTTGTAACAATCAGAAGAAAAGCTCAGAATGTTATACCTTTGTGGTGCTACATTTTGACACTCACTGACAAGTTAAATTGACACTCACTGACAATTCAGTTGCCGGTAATTCAGTATTTTAGCTCTAGCTATTATTTACATGTGCTCGTCCAATGTTTGTAATATTACAATAAAACAAATTGATCCATTTATAAAATAATATAGTTAACAGTTCAAGTTCTTCTATTCTTACACAATCAAATGCATATTTCACAGTGTCTCAGTGTTCATTTACAGAATTAAATAATTGTTTATCTTTTTCTAAAAACATTTCTACTATTTCTTTGATATAATAATAACACTCTGTAATGTATTCATAAACCAGATTAAATTTTTTCTCCAAAGTATAAGTGTTCTTAATATTACAACCTTTAAAATGCTTCTTTAAATAAAGTTTATAGATTTCTCTCTCATTTCACGTTAAATTAACATCGTCCACAATTTTGTAATAATTCTTAATAATACTGCAGCAAACAGTTGTGATCTTTTTCATTTTCATTATGTTCAGAACATGCTTCACATAATAATACTGAATTTGGAGTGTACTCATTAAATAATTGCGTAACACATGTATCACTATTACGTTTACTAGTACACTCGCATTCATTAGCTTCCACTTCAAAACAGTTAATATTTGAAACACTGACATCATCACATTCAGGGAGTATTTCATCATTATATCTATTATAGCGTCTAAAATAATGCACTTATTCTATTTCTTGTGATAGATATATGATTCTTACTTTATCACGTAATTCATCGGGCAAATCGGGGTCAGACGGATGAATTAACAGTGTAGGTTTTTCGTTTTCACGCTGAATTTCTTTTTCTCTAGGTGAAACATAAACAATCTCCATGCTAGTAATTTTTTCTGCTCTTCAGCAAAAACAAATCAAATAAATAGTTTTTTCAAGTGTGATACATCTATTTATATATCTACAATAAAAGCATTCTATGCATTCTCCGTGTTTAATAATATGTTTCAAGCAATACAAAACATCATGATGTATATTCTATTATTTTCCAAATATACTTCATAAACTTATATTCCATTATAATAAAATACATAAATGCAAAAATATATATTTGAAATTTCATATAATTTACCTTAGACGAGGAAAGAAAGTTTAAAAAATAATTGAACCGTTGAGCAATAGGCAGTACCTTAGGACCCTCACTATACTAGCAATACAACTGTTAGGTAACGCATTCGTAACGTTGATTAAATATCTGCAGCACTCTTTATAGATGGTATGGAACATAGAACTTTGAAAACTTTTCTTACTTTGATATGATCTATTCTGCCGTGATTCAAAATGGCCGTGCATGCTGTTCCTTCTTTTTTCTTTAGTACGCTAATTGCTATGGAGTCTGTTCTACACAATTATGACGCAACTCTGGTTTGTTAAATCTTCAAATATTTTATGAGCCTTACTTAGTTACTGGAGAGGCAATTTAAATTGTTTTCTGGATGACACCAAAATAATACAAAATGAAGTACCACAAAGGTATAACATTCTGAGCTTTTATTCTGATTGTTACAAAAATGAAATAGACCACCCAAATTTATTATAGTAATATAAAATGAACCTTCTTTTTTTCGTGGTTGGTATAAAACTAAAAGGAGCTTTTCCTATTTGCTATAAAAGTGAATAGGTTACACAAATTTATTCCTTCGTTTATTTGAATAGCACAAAAAGGTATAGAAATTCCTTCGTTTGTTTGAGCAGCAGAATATGGTATTTCTTTGTTTTTCTCTGGTTGGTACAGAAAGTAATTTGAGTAGTACAATATGTACATAAAAATAGACCTCCGCTCTTTTAATTGCAAACAAAATTTATTCATTCTTCAATAGGTCACTCAAATTTAATAGCACAAAAAGACTAGTTACCATTGACCTTCTTGCTTAAGCCACTAAAATTTATTCTTTCGTTTGTTTGAGCTAGTAAAAAATGTTAGTTCTTTCCTTTTTCTGCTTGTTACAAAAGTGAATAGGTCACACAAATTTATTCCTTTGTTTAAATAGTAAAACATGGTCAAGAAATTGGGTAGACCAAAAGAACAAAAAGTTATAATATGCTGAGCTATTTAAAATTGTCTTCCTTCGCTTTTTCTGGTTAACACAAAAATGGTACTTACTTGCTTTTTTCGGTTTGGTACAAATTTTTACAAAAAGGTATAAAAGTATAATTTTATTCTTTCGTTTATTTGAGTAGTACAAAATGGTATAAAATACTCAGCTAGTTAAAATGATATTTCTTCGGTTTTTCTCTATTCCTTTGTTTATTTGACCAATTAAAAATGATATAAAATGGTACTTTTTGCTTTTTCCGGCTCATACAAATTTATTCCTTTGTTTGTTGAAATAATAAACAATGGCATATTTTCTCAGCTAGTTAAAAATGGGCCTTTTTTAGAGTTGACACAAATTATAAGTCCTTTGTTTATTTGAATACTCCAAAATGGTACAATTTCTTTGTTTTTTCTCGGTGGTACAAAACTAAATACTCCACCGTTTATTTGAGTAGTACAAAATGACAAAAACTCAGCTAGTTAAAATAGCCCTTCTTCGCCTTTTTTAAGGTTAGTACAGAAGAAAATAGATCACTCAATTTATCCCTTCGTTTGATTAAATAGTACAAAACGTATAATATTCTGAGCCAGTTTAATGTGGCATTTTTGTTGGCACAAAATTGAATAGGTCAATCAAATTTATTTCTTCGTATATTTAAATACTACAAGATGATATAAAATACTCAGCTAGTTAAATTGAACTTTTATTTTTGAGGACGCAAATTATTTCATTCCTTCACTTGAATAGCACGAAAAACTACAGAAATTATGAACTTGTTAAAATGGTCCTTCTTAGGTTTTTTCTGGTTTGATACAAAAACAGAACATTCAAATTTGTTCTTTTGTTACATAAATTCTGAGCTAGTTAAAATTGTCATTTCTCGTTTGTTTAAACAGTACCTAATGATATAGAATTCTAAGATAGTTGAAGTGGCTCTTCTTCACTTTTCCAGTTGCTACAAAAGAGAATAGACCTCTCAAATTTTATTCTTTTTTTCTGGTTGGTACAAAACTAAATACTCTATCCAAATGTATTCCCTCGTTTATTTGAATGCCATAAAAACGCTATTTCTTTGCTTTTCCTCGGTGTACAAATTTATTCCTATGTTTATTTAAATAGTTAACATGGTCCTCCTTCGCTCTTTTTTTCTAGTTGGTTCAAAACTGAATACATCTTCGTTTATTGGGGTAGTACAAAATGGTCCTTCTTCGCTTTTTTCTGGTTAGTATAACTTTATTGATTCGTTTTAATTAAAATGAGCATTTTTCGCTTTTCTTAGGTTAGTACAAATTTATTCCTTCGTTTATTTGAGTAGTACAAAATGGCATTCCCCGTTAGTACAATAGCAAATAAGCCACTCAAATTTATTCATTCTTCACTTTTTCTGCTTGGTACAAAACTGAATAGGTCACACAAATTTATCCGACACGCTGTTTACAAGTTATTAAGGCTTAAATATTTGACCTTTGACCTCAATGGTCAGTCCTTTTTTAACATGTACTAGTTGATGACCAATTACTAAATGTGGAAACACCACCTCAATATTTGGCTCCGTTTTCGAGTTTTTGACCTTTGACCTTGGTGATCATTATTTTTGAAACTTGTAATAGTTGATGAAGTATTACTAAATGTGGAAACACCACTTCGATATTTGGCTCCGTTTTCGAGTTTTTGATCTTTGACCTTGATGGTCATTATTTTGGAACTTGTACTAGTTGATGATCTATTACTAGATTTGGGAACAACACCTCAATACTTTGCTCAGTTTAAGAGTTATTAGGTTTTAAATATTTTGACCTTTGACCTCGATGGCCACTAATTTTGAGACATGTAGTAGTTGATAACCTCTTGCTAAATGTGGAAACAGCACCTCAGTATGTGGATCCATTTTCGAGTTATTAGGTTTTAAGTATGTTGACCGTTGACCGCGATGGTAATTATTTTTGCAACTTGCAGTAGTTGATAACCTCTTGCTAAATGTGGAAACACCACCTCAATATGTGGATCCGTTTTCGAGTTATTAGGTTTTAAGTATGTTGACCTTTGACCTCGATGGTCATTATTTTGGAACTTGTACTAGTTGATGACCAATTGCTAAATGTGGAAACACCACCTCGATATGTTGTTTCGTTTCTCATTTCGACCTTTGTTCACGATGGTCAGTAATTTGGGGACATGCTTGTTTCATTTCTGCTATGTTAAATTAAGGGTTGGAACGAAATCAGTGCTACGCTAAAATAGAGGTGGAGAATGTGTTCATAAATTTCTGCTATGTTAAAATGTTGAAATAGGGGTTGAAAAAGTAATCATAAAAGAGAACGAATACACGCCTAAAAGTGATCATAAAAGGAAACGAATCTTATGTATTATCTTCTCTGCTATGTAATTTCAATTAGGGGTGGAAAAAATGGTCATCAAGGAGAATGAATGAATACACTCTCTAAAATGACTATCTGTAGACCGTGGGTGTTCGATTGTACTCTTTGCTCATGGACTGCTATTTCTGTTATGTTAAAATAAGGGTTGGAATGAGTACACCCCTGCTATGTTACATAGTCGTATGTGTTATCTGCTATGTTACGTATTCTTATGTCATTTCTGTTATGTTAAAATAGCGTTTGAAAAATATGCTCATAAAAGAGAACAAGTTCACCCCTAAAATGGAGGTCATAAAAGGGAACGAGTTCACCCCTGCTATGTTACGTAGTCGTATGTATTATCTGCTATGTTCCAATAGGGGTGGAACGAATCTTATGTATTCTCTGTTATGTTAAAATAAGGGTTGGAAAATAAGCCATACTCTTTTATTAGCTCTTCTATGTGTTCGTAGTCTTATGTCATTTCTGCTATGTTAAAATAGGGGTTGGAAAATATGGTCATAAAAGGGAACGAGTTCACCCCCCTTACTATGTTACGTAGTCTCTGTTATGTGTTATCTGCTCTTCTATGTGATCGCAATCTTATGTGTTATCTGCTATGTTCAATTAAGGGTGGAAAATATGATCATAAAAGGGGACGAGTTCACCCCTAAAATGGAGGTCGTAAAAGAGAACGAGTACACCCCCTAAAAGTGCTCATAAAGGGGAACAAATTCACCCGTAAAATGGAGGTCGTAAAAGACCGTGGGTTCATGATGTAATGTGATCAATTTCCCAGGGCTCCTGAGTTGAGCAAGTATGAGCCAGATCGATCCATTTTCTACTACTTTCAGAGAATGTGAAAATAATTTCTATCGTCTTTTCATCTTTGGAAACTAGAGGGTAAAGAAGAATTTTAGGGATGGGCACGAGCGAGTTCTAGCGTGTTGTCACTCAAACTCAACTCGACTCAAAACAGACATCTTTGAGCTCAACTCGAGAACTCAACTCGAAAAATTTCCTCCAACTTGATTCGAGTCGAGTCATAACGAAAAAAAATCAAGCCAAGTGCTGTGTGTAGTTTCAAGTACTTTCTTCAAGTATCCTACATAAAAAGTATAATTATTATCAATGATGGTACTACTACTTCTACTTCTACTTATTATTATTATTATTATTATTATTATTATTATTATTATTATTATTATTATTATATTTATTATTACTATGGATCGGTATAGTAAAACTGCAAGCTTATTTTAATGAAAAAAGTGTTATGGAAATTTAAAAAATCCTTGGGCAAGGTTTGAACTCACAACAAAAAGTATTTTCAATACTAGAACGTTGTCCTAGAACACTCGGCCAAGGAAGCCGACAGCAGTTTACCTTAGTTTCAACTATGTGTAGGTCATGACTCTTGATGTCTTATCTGTATCGGCCAATAAGATCACAGGATATCTTAAATTCTTGGAAACTGCCGCACACAAAGGTCTGCGAGGTCGTTAGTTACGCCTCTGAGCCCGTTCCATACACGACAAATTAATAAAGGGACCATATTGACAAATCTGACAATAATATACGAATATATATTATTTCTAGTGCCCGTAGTTGAGGACATTTTTCTACTGAAATGGGCCCACAACTAATTATTGTTTTATTTACCTTTAGTGTGCTCTTCTGTTTATGTAATGTAGTGAACCTGTTTGATGCTTCACTTATAATTTCATTTTCGTATCGTGTATGGAGTAAGACAATTTTGTCTTAAAATGGGAACCCCTTGAACGCCGGGGAACTTCCCTTGGGTGATGGGCAGTTGCCTCCTGCCCCCTTCCCCCTGCCCGTCGTCTTGGCAATCAGTTTTCTTAATTGAAATGTATTGTTTACGTAATTGATTTTGTAATTCTGTTATTTCTTTATTATTATTACTATTATTATTATTATTATTATTATTATTATTATTATTATTATTATTATTATTATTATTATTATTATTATTATTATTGCAAAGTCGACATCATGCCTACATATTTTATATTTTATGAATTTTCTGATTGAATTTCAAGTCTATTTGTTGAATAATCAACATACTCCACTTGAGGGGGTTTGGAGAAGGGAAATATTATCCTGTTGCTTTTCACTGGTTTACTTGCACGATACACCAAGCCTGGATACTACATTTCACCTTTCTACAATCTATGGGAAGTACTCTAAAGGTTGTGATGATCATAAGAGAGTAAGTGATTAAGTTCTGAGATCAATGAAATTTGCGTATTAACAACATTTCAAATATCAGATTGTCAGAAAAGTAATGACGTATTTCGGTAAAATATGACAAACGATGGTTTGTGGATATATTAGAGTTATTTGGATCATGCAATAGTTTGTCATGAATAGCTAAGATGTTGAGCGTTTTGTGTAGTAGTATTGCTCTTTGTTCGGTTTGGTTTTACAGATTTGATCAGAGATAGCGTTGGTCAATGAAAACTTGACCCACCACCCACAGTGACCCACTCTGACCCATGATCCACCACCCACCTTGGCCCACTCTGCCCCGCTCCCCCCATGACCAACTTCGACCCACCACCCACCATGAACCACTGACCCACCAAAACAATCGTCATCAACTCTGACACATGATCCACGTCCTCTTTTCTACCGACTCTAGAGTTTACACTTGTAATAAAACAAGGTTGTCAAATTCTAACTAATCGGAGTTTGAGCTTCAACGGTCAATTCCTCAAGCACCGCTTTGTTACAATAATGACGGATCTGTTCTTTACGATATAAAATGGTAAAGTGTTTGTCATGGGCAAACTTCCGATGAATTTCAATTAAATTATCATGGTCTAATTATTTCCTTGTTGAATTACACTAGTTAACAAAGGTTTTGTTACATAAAAGGAAATACCTGTTCTTAAAGGAACTTTTTGCGCTGAATTCGAATATGCACTCGGGTTTTCTCCATCACGTACGATTTTCCCGTAACAGAGAGATTTTTGGGAAAATCTCTCAAAAATTTCCCTTTTCGTTTATTTTACACCCCAAGATCTTGTCCCCTTGCATATACTAACATAGAAATTTTACCTAAGTATATTTTGATTCATATTTAACAAACCCTCCAAGTTTCGTAATAATCGCTTTATTCTTTCTAGAGAAATAAATATGCTTGTATGTATACTGTGTGTACTGTTTATTGCACCTTATAGTAATGCTTTCAGATCTCTTAAGTTGAGGTAAAACGTTTTGCTTTATTACCACGAACACATATATAAAATATAGTACAATATAATTTACAAGTGTGACAATTTATAATAAACAATAATACAAATGTACCAAAAGGTCATGAAAAGACAATCAAAACTATTACAATATATGAAACTTCCATTGGGTTACAAAAACGTACACTACTTCCTTCTTTTGTAAGAATGTTGCATTCTCTAACAAGACCCCAACAATAGTCCCCCATCATTGAAGGATCCCATCGTCCCTGATACCTTTTCTTCATTGTCATTATATCTTGGTGGAATCTTTCTCCCTGTTCGTCGCTGAGAGCACCTAGATTAGCAGGAAAGGAGCTGAGGTGGGAGTGCAAAAAGTGGATTTTTAAAGACATCCTACAACCCAACTCTTTGTATTTCTGTATCATGTCCTGTACGATTTCTGTATAACTCTCAGCTTTGTTATTGCCCAGAAAGTTCCGCACAACACACTTAAATGCGGTCCAGGTAGCTAGCTCAGCACTGTTTAACTTGCTGTCAAAGCTATCATCAAGCATTAATTTCCTAATTTGGGGACCAATAAACACTCCCGCTGAAATCTTAGCATCACTCAGGTTAGGGAACTTATCTCGCAAATACATGAAACCTTCATGAGATGTGTCCATGGCTTTGACAAAGTTTTTCATAAGTCCTAACTTGATATGAAGTGGCGGTAGTAATATCTTATTAGGATCTACCAAAGGAGCGTATTTGACGTTGCATTCTCCAGGTTCGTAATTCACTCTAGGTTCCCATTCCTTCACTTCATAATGTTTGTCATCAGCTCGGCTATCCCATAAACATAAAAAACATTGGTACTTCGTGTAACCGCACTGCAGTCCTAATAAAATACCAACTACCTTGAGATCACAACATATTTGCCAACAATGGTCCTTGTAATTTATAAGATTTAGCAAAGTTGACATGGTGTCATAGGACTCCGTAATCTTCACTGAGTGCGCAAGTGGTGTAGAAGGTTTTTTATTTCCATTATGTAAAAGGACAGCTTTAAGGCTAACCTTTGACGCGTAGAAAAATAACCTCAATTCTTCTGGAACGTAAGGAATTCCTAGCTCCGCCATCAACCCATTTATATCCGTACATACGCACAGATTATCTTGCATTGAGAAATAGCTTGAAAATTGAACATGCCTTTTCCTGTACACTGATATGTTCGTTTCTGCATCCAATAAGTTCCACTGCTGGAGCCTTGATCCCAGAAGTTCCGCCTCATGTTTTCTCAGGTGCAAATCACGGACTAGGTCATTAAGTTCACATTGCCGGATGAAATGTGGCTCGCGAACACAGTCAGGGATGAACGTTGGATCCTTGGATGTATATGTTGATGTTGATGGTTCATCAAGGTCATGATCATCATCAGTCTTTTGGCCATATCTCTTCCCAGTTGGTAGGGGGCTCGGGAAGTAGAAGTTCATCCCCGTGCGGAATAGGTCTAATTGCGGATTTAACGTTGGGATAACTTACTGTGTATTTGCTTTTTTTTTAGAATGTCCCTTAACTACTCTGAGACAAAAATAACAATCATCCAGATGGTTGGTGGGTTCTCTCCACACCATTGGTACAGCAAATTTCATGAACCTCCGTTTCCCTTTGGCCCATGCAAGTAAAGTGACGTAGCACGACGCACGAATTATGTTGGGTGCCCAAGTTTTGTCCTGATCTCCCACACGACATCCGAAATATATATAATATGCTAGTTTCACCGATGGCGTAATGGATCTACACTGTCCTTTAACTACAAACTGACCACACACATAACAAAAACTATTTGGTGAGTTAACACACGAGCGCCGTCCTCTTGACGCCATTGTACTGATCACAAACTAAACTTCTGGTCTTAGTTGGGTATAATGCCGTTAAGATCAAACATGAAAGCACTCTTAGCAGCAAAGACAACTTTGAAAGTGAAGTAGTGTTTAACCACGCGTCAATATAAAAATGTACAAAACTCCCTCACCAGGTGCCAAGAACACAAGAAAGAAAGAAACGCGCAGGGGGAGGGGGAAACGATACCGTAGTGGAAAATTCAGACTGCATTAGTTCATTGTTGTCAACAATGTGTCTGTATTCCATTCTTTCTTTCTTTTGCATTCTGTTACATTTGATAAAAAATATTGATAACCATTTCATGAACAAAACGAAAAAACTTGGAGAATTGTATATATATGTATTAAGATATACATATACTGTACGTTTAAAAAAATATACGTTGGAAGTACATTCTATTTTTATACACGTATCTAATTTACAGAGAGCAATACAAGTGTGTTGTTGACTATTGTAAATATTCATTTTTATGTCTGTGTTTGTAGTAATAAAGCAAATCGTTTTTACCCCAACTCGGGAGATCTGAAAGCATTACTATCAGGTGCAATAAACAGTGCACATAGTATACATACAAATATATTTATTTCTCTAGAAAGAACAAAGCGATTTTTACGAAACTTTTAGGGTTTATTAAATATAGATCAAGGTATACTTAGGTATAATTTCTATGCTACTATATGTAAGGGGACAGGAGCTAGGGGAATAAAATATCTGAAAAAGGGAAATTTTTGAGGGAATTTCCCGAAAATCCCTCTGTTACGGGAAAAGTGTACGTGATGGAGAGAAACCGAGTGCATATTCGAATTCAGCGCAAAAAGTTCCTTTAAGATCAGGTGATTTTACTCATGTAACAAACAAAAAGTTTAAATTTGTTAACTAGTGGTATCGATACTTCTAAGTGGAAAAGCGAATGAAATTTGAAACTCCCAAATCAAGGTACGTAGACCAACATACAGGAGCTTACATTATAAATTTTATATCTATTTTTCTCACAACTTTATGGGTTGATTGCCCTGTGCTCTAAGCTCTCCATATAATAAACAAGCTTTTAGCAATTATTATAAAGCGCATGGTAAGTATGTATAGATATATGATACGAAGCACTGTATTTTTTGTTGAGTTGAGTTCACTTGAGTTTGAGTTTAACGTCCCTTTCAGCAGCGAGGCTATATGAAAATGGACCTACCATATGCCGTAAACGTCGCCAACACTTAGTGGCCTACTTGCGGTAAACGTCGATCGTCAATATAGAGACGATTCGAAGGATTGCCGCTAGTGTCCCACTGCCGGCATGGTTTCGTCGAGTCGAAACAGATATCTCACGTCGGGGTGCTACCACCGCGTCGCAGCGAGGACTTCCTTTTGGTCCGCGCTCCTTTTAGCTCCGGAGGTCAAGAATACCCACTGCCTGAACATCATGAAGTGAAAAATCTTAAGTGCGATAATTGTATGAATTTAGATAGAAACTGTCGTCGATAATTAGAAAGTGAGTATCGGAGAACTCTGAAATAAAGTAAATAGACACGCGACATTTTGTTAGAAAATTACATGGAGAACGCATTTTATCGTATCAAAAACAGTTATCGCATCATATATACGGTTAAAAGAGCACTCTGATTGACCAAATTAAAACAATCTCAACGATTTATCCCTTTACAAGCGACGTCTCCTTCATGCCTCCGTGGCAAAGTCGAAAGAATCCCAGCCCGGTAGTCATAAGGTTGGTGGTTCGAGTTCCTGCTCGGTACTTTACTCGTACATTTTTCAATTTTTTTTTAGAATCACCTTAAGGTAATCAAATCACACATATAGACGATTTAACATGTTTTTGGGGAGTAATTTTGTGGTTCGTTGGCGTTTTGTCGCGTCAGAAGATGTCTGCAATGCAGTGAGCAGAGGAAGATCGGTGGGTCAGAGTGCGTCATAGTGAGTGGTGCGTCACGGTGGGTGGTGCGCCGCAATGAGACACGGTGGATGATGGGTTGCAATGGGTCACATGCTGTTCACCCACGAGCAACTGATCCACTACAACTCTGGATTTGACACCACATAAAGAATAGAAGTTCAAAAATTGGATGCTCACCATATTTTATTGTTTTACTTTAGGCAAGGGAAGAAGGCGCGAAGAGTGTTTGTAATTTTTTCTGTGCTTCATGTTTCTGTGTTTTTGTCTCTCTTCTTAAAGAGTTAATGAAAAATTGTAAAAGTGAGTAAAACGCGTAAAAATAGAAAAACAAGGTACTGAGGAAGATTCGTTAATTAATTAACTTAAAACATAATCCACTGCCTTTAAACATCAGATTCCAATCAATAGAAGTATCTGTCCAATTCCGCGCCGTGAAAATCAGGGCCCGAGGCGAGAGCATATGGCAGCGCCTCCGTACATATGAGTTGTCAATTTAAAGTCGACTTCTCTGGACTATTCTTTCTGCATAATACTTTATTATTTTATCATGACTGAAATCAGAAAGTTTCAGCATTATTACACTAGAATCGTAAAAATGTGTAATTACTGAACTCACTACAACTATATTTTTCCTTCTCCCATGACAGTAATGTCTTAGAGTAGTAGCTTAAGCGTTAGTTTTGTAATGTTTGGGGACGCGAGTTCGATTCCGGGTGTGGCAAGTCAGTAAATTTTTACAATCTACTAAGCTGATACTTCTGATGTATAGTAACATAAAAATTATTCAATTTCTCTGGTTCTAAGAGTTTAGACAACTTCCTTTACAGGTGAAACGCCAATAAGACAAAATTACGTCATCTGTATCAACCTTCGTTAGTGTCTGGGGCAAGTAACGTGTTTCGACAAGAATTGATGGACACATAAGGGCAAAACACGTCCTTAATGCTGTAGTATGAGCCAAAAATGAGTTCCAAGGAATTTTTCGTAGCTGTGCACAAATTGCAATAGTCATCGAACGTACAATAGGGATCGCTAGTCACGAGAATGATCCTTTTTAAGATGTCACCTCACCTTTCTACGTAGAAGAAGGGCGAAACAAAGTGCATTACTGTTGTCAGCTAACAAATCTTTATATCTATTTCTTTTAATAGAATGAAAATTGTATCTGTAAATCCGTAAACGTAATAATATTATTGCATTCATATGTAAACCTAAGAAACATAAGATATACTCTATATATTTTCTGTACCTATGAATACCTTCGACTATGTTGCTTTTTCTTTCCATTCTGGTAATAATAATAATAATAATAGTAATAAAGGAAGAATACAATTACCATACCAATTACATAAACATTATCTTCCCATTCAGAAAAAATTAATAACTACCACGACGGGATTTTAACCCAAGTAGCTGCAATGAAAGTTTCGTGCTTTCACAATTTCTTTTTCAAAGAAATCGCGCTAACCGGAGTATTGTTCACCACTAGCACTTCATGTATTTTCTTAAGTTTTACACGTGAGTGTGTAATGGCGAAGTGTGCCGTACAATTTGGGTAGACATATAACACTACACAGTACCCACACATGAATTACATAGGTATATATATATATATATATATATATATATATATATATATATATATGACTATTCTCATATATGTCCTCTATGAACATTTGTACAGAGGCTGTAGGGGAGTAGAGGAGTAAAGTTCCTCCTTTCTAGCAAATGTGGTACCATTTGGAAAATGTAGACTTTGGAGGAACAGCACACTACTTTATACATATATTCAACAATATTCGAAACATACCATATCTATTAATTATTAGGGGTCATAAACTCATCAACGACACCCTTTTAGATAGAGCGATCTGGCCAGCGCCTGGGAACCTGCTCTTGCTTCTTTAAAAACATTTATGGTTAAGCGTGTCATTTAATAAAGTTACAAGGCTGACAAAATCCTTATCAACCTGATTACTGTTCTATAAGTAGACGATCTCCAGGACACCACAACATGCACCATAAATAAAGTTGTTTAGTCTACGAAGTAGTTCGTGCGGTTTTACAAGACATGGCGTAACTCGCTTATTGTCCCACAGTTTCATTGATCCAAATATGCGTTGAAAACTACTGTCATTGCGCATCTTGTTTAGTATACGTCAGTTGGAGAAGCAGAAAGAACATTTTTATTCACCTGAAAATGGCGCATTTTGTGCCTGATGAAGTGTTTTTGCGGGGAGTTTTTCTTCATTTCTTTAACATGAAGAAAAGTGCTACTGAAAGCCATAGTATTTTCGTGGATTTGTATTGTGACCATGCTCTAGCTGAGCGACTGTGTCAGAAGTGGTTAGACGGTTTAAAAATGGTGATTTCGGCTTCGAACACCAACAGCGATCTGGACAGTAAAAAAAAAATTGAAGTTGAAGAATTGATAGCATTGTTCGATCAGGATTCGTGTCAAACGTAGCACGAACTTGCAGAAGCATTAGGAGTTGAGCAAACAACAGTTTCCAAACGCCTCAAAGCCATGGGAATGATTCAAAAGATGTCACATTGGGTTCCACATGAATTGAAAGAAAGAGACGTTGAAAGATGAAAAACCGTTTGCTAATTGCTGCTCCAAAGACAGAAAAGAAAGAAATTTTTGCATCGAATTGTTAGTGGTGATGAGAAGTGGATTCTTTACGAGAATCTTAAACGAAAAAAGGCCTAGGTGAAGCCAGATGAACCAGGTCCAGCACAACCGAAACGAGATATTCACTGTGCAAAGGCTATGCTGTGTATATGGTGGGATGTGAAAGGTGTGGTGAACTATGAACTTCTCAAACCTGGTGAAACTATTAATGGACATCGTTATCGACAACAATTAATGCTTTTGAAGCAAGCTCTTGCCCCGAAACGACCAGAATGCAATAAAAGACATAATAAACTTACTTTTCAACAAGATAACGCTCCACCACATGTCGCAAAACTGGTCAAAACCTATTTGGAAAATGTCGGATGGGAAGTCTTACCCCACCCGCCATATTCACCAGACAGACATCTGACTACTACTTGTTGGACTGCATGAATAACGATTTGATTGGACAGCGGTTCACTTCTTCAGAAAATACCGAAAAATGGATATCTGATTGGATTACTTCAAAAGATGAGGAATTCTTTCGACACGGAATCCGTAAATTGCCTGAAAGATGGTAGAAAGTAGTGGCTAGGGATGTTAATGTATTCATTTATTTTGTTTTTGAAAAAAAAAACCTTTAATTTTTTATTAAAAATCGCACGTATTAAGTTCTAGACCAACACTCTCCATAACCGCTGGATTTCCGACTAGATAAACAAGACAAACTGTTTACCGCTGCAGCGCTCAAAATAAACAAAGAAAATCTTCAATATTTGGAGTAATTATATTAGTTGACAGCTTATCACGGGTGGCGTAGTGTCGGAAGAGGGACCTTAGGCCATTCATTTCCTAGAGCCTCAAAATGCTTAAATGCGCCATTGTCCTTTACCTACGTATATATTCAGTATGTTAGTGAGTCCTATTAATTTTCAATTTATCCTGTAGTACCCTTGTAGGTATGTAGATGGATGTGGTTGTAAAATTCAAATAGTATTTTCTTATCAGCCTTGTTCATGCGAGACATTCTGTAAAGGTATAGCGATCTGAAAAAACAATAAGTTAATTTTCTAATACTAGTTCCGGTTGTTCTGGTCTAATGGCGATTAAGGGGGAAATAATCTTGTTTACAAGCATCAAGGTTTGCTAAAATTATTTTGTCATAGTCTTTTAAGACCTATTCGTGTTTTGCAAGAATACATATATATTTTAATGATTTAATAACGAAATTTTTGAAACAGCTCTGTCTGTTGGTATAGTAGTCTGTTGATGATGAGAAATGCATGGAATGGTGGAATGAAGAAAGTGGGAGGAAACGAGAGAACCGAGAGAAAACTCATGATTACATTGTTTGTCCACCACAAAGTGTACTTTGCGCGAGCTGGGATCGAACCAGAAACCCCAAGTTGCCATCAATAACAATATATATATATATATATATATATATATATATATATATATATATATATATATATATATATATATATATATATTATTGATGGCAACGAGTGCACATTCTTTAGTTCCACTTTTAGTTTCTTCGCGAAATTTTTGGTAGAAGTTTTGAGCAGAATCCCACGTCATTCATTTGTACAGATTCTTAAGTGTGATGCATTCTCACATTGTATATCTAGACCGCTACTACTGCACATCTTCCGTTGTCCTGTTGATAGTGATTATGGTCGCGGCATAGGATACATCCTTTTTGGTGGGTCTTGCGTTCCAACTGAAGTAATGGTAGGGTCGTTGGGTGTGCGTATAGTACATAAAAAGTTCCACGTGCGATAGTGCTGCAGCGTCCTTAGAAGTTGAATATCCAGGTCCTTTTCAATTTGTATGATCAATGGGTTGAAGGTACGATCAGTGATCATCTTTGTAGCTTTATTCTGAGCCATTGGAAGGAGTGAGAGTGGGTATTTTGTGGCGTGTTCCCAGGCAGGATCTACGTACATGACGATTAGGTAGATGTAAATGTTACAGAATAAAAAATCAATGGTAATTTGGGAACTGAGAAGGATTAGAAGCAGGGATCTGAAACATTCAAGGCTTCCTTAGCATGTACAGCGATATGATATGCGATGTTAGGCGTTCGTCGAGAATGATTACGAGGTATTGAGCTTACTATCGCGCCACTAGAGCCGTACCGTTCTGTGTCCAGCTGCGTTTCTTCAAAATTTACCTTTTGGAAAAATCAACTAGCCTTGTCTCTTCTGTGCTGATTTGGATGTTTCAATTATCAATGTATTCCTCTTACACAGCGCGATACCTTCGGAGGTACAGTATGGCGCATCACTATTTGCGATGTGTATAGGAGATGACAGTGTCGTCAGCGAATGTGCCGTGAGGGTAATCGGTGTAGTAGGAACATCGGCCGTATTGCTTGTACAAGTGTGGCAATAGATAAGAGCCTTGTTGAATTCCAGCACTAATTTGTCTTGATGCTCTTATGTACTTTGCATATTTAACATTGAAAGCACGGTCTCTTGTGATTAGTGGGGGATACTTCTATCATACAGCTGGGGATCCTTTGCTAATAACTTGGTTCAGGGGTCCAACGTGACATACCTTATTGAATATTTACTCATATCTAGGTCCTACGGGTGGCCCCGTTTATTTAACTGTTTGCTGATAACGGTCGATTACACTTACTGGATGAAGTTGAATTGATATACTATGACCAGGGTGAAGTTCAGTGTAAAGGTGATCACGTTTCCACAAAGCTCGTTTTATGATGGAAAAATTCCATCACATGGAAGGTAGCTGTGACCGCGAACAGAGAAAAATTGTTCAACACATTTGAATCTCTTTGTGTCGGATAGGTCCAGCAAAAACTTATTTACACAATGATTATTATTTTGACCGGAACAATTATCAGAATATACGTAGAGCCCATCACATATTTAGCTCCAAATCCTCCAGATAGTGCAAGAGCATCAATATTCCTGTGTAAGTACTTCATTATTATTCACCTGCTTTCTTGATTTTCAGTTAAAGGAGTGTATGTGTGGACTTACGCACTTTTAACAGAAAAAGTAGATTTCTGAGTCTTGTATTTTCAACTTAACTCAAGGTATAAACGATCTTTTAACTCAAATTGTTACATCTGCCTCTAAAATACAGTAGAAAATGTTACATACGACCTTTTAACAAAAGCAATTCAATTATGCTAAATATCATGTAATTAGATAATTATGTAGTAGTGTTATTGGAATGTTTAGTCATTTATAATAGAACTAATAGTGGATGAATGGAAAGTTTTAGTGTTAATGCTAGAAGTACTGTTCCTGATGTGTTTGTTTCATTGCATATTATAATAACCGTTGACAGAAGCCAAGTCATTAAATTTGAATCTGAATTAATATACGGATTTATGTTTGAGAGAAATAGTCCTTTCAGGAATCGATTCGGAGATCACGAAGCTAGCTCGATACCCGTTTGCCACGAAGAAACATTGGGCTCTTCGTTTAATTTGAATTGATTTGAGTCTTAAGTTTAGCTGTTGTTTTCTAGGCTTATGGAATGTGAGCTATGTGCTGAGAAAGGAGATTAAAATGCGCACAGCAAATAAAGAAAGATCAATTTCGATTCCGAAAGAACATGAGCTATTTAATAGAAGTATACATTTTTGCACACTTTCTATGTTAAATTGCATGAATAAGAATCAATGTGGCTACCCGTCCCCCATAATTAGACATGCTAAACCATTGAATATATCGTCTGCTTAACAATATCTTAATAAATAAAACATTTGTAATTTTACCATTCTAATTTGTTAAAGAAAATGAAGTTACTGCATAAAAACATTGAACTTATAATAAATTATTCACGTTCAGCATATCTGATTATGTATTACCTACTCAATGGTAGGGGTTTCACGCTTGCCAAAGGCGCTCACTGTTGCGGGCTTTTGGAAAACGATGATACAGGTGCCCCACTCGAGGGATTTTTTTATAATGTAAACGTACGTGACATCTGTAAATACAACAAATGAAATTGTCACAGAAAGAGCAGGTAATGTCCTCCCTGAGCCTGCAAACACAAGTGAACAGCACTAAAGGTGATTATGAGAATTTTTGGTCTCGCGTCTCGCGCTGAATACCGTCTTGTAGTCCCATCGTGTTGGTGATGACACAACTACTCCACAAACACCAAAAAATGTAAACACAATCTATTAATTATTTACAAGGGCAAATTATTATTATCGTTTCGAATGGAGCACCCGTTATTTTCTGAAAGAATATTAATACTTGAACCTATATCAGTTTCGTGTATTTCAGAAATTACATTAAGAAAGCATATAAAATATAGTTGTAAATACTATAGTTATAATTATAGTTCTATTTATAGTCGAGCAATGTACCTTTTAGCAAAACGTTTTACAATTTTCTGTTTCTTAAAGGAAATTATTAATAACTAGAACAAAGAGGACCAACATTTTGCTACCAGATTATATATAAAGCTTTCTGCTATATGTAAATCTGTACCTAGTCTACTTTCAAAGACGCTTGAACATGTTCATGTTATTATACCATTAGAAAAGTCATACTTCGTCCCACTTGTCGTTGGATAGGGTTTTAAGTCAAATGAGCTGTTTAGCTGAAGATTGGTGAGATATTTTTTTTTCACTCAACAAAATAGTACATTACAGAGCCTTGCACAAAGTAGACATTCATTTGTAGAGTCGTAATTGACTCAAAGCCTCGTGTTGTGCAACTCTAGAGTAGAAAATATGTAGTTATAGGCGTTGCACAATGCTATTACTGGTACAATTTCTAAATGTTGTTGTTATCCTACAAGAACAGGATGCAGTGGTGTACGCAAAGAGGGGTTTCGAGTTTAACCCACATCATAACAGAATATTACAAAACATTCATTAAATATTAAGATATACGTTTATACGTGTGCATTGTACAATATATGAACTTAGGAAATTATGAAATTCTGTGTACGCCACTGAATAATCTAATAACAAATATTATAAATATAAACAGGGGTACAAGTGGATATGAGAAGGTACGGGACGCATGATGACACACCGTCTCCCGTGCCTATCTTTGCCCATCGTAATTTTTAGGAAGTCGAGGGACGCCATAGATATTTTGGAAGTGGGGGAATGGTTCCGGTGTACCCCCTAACTTTTATCTTTAAATATAAGTTCATATAAAACCCTAACAATGGCCGGCTCGACGATATTGATGTTGACGCCATACATTTCAAACCGCTATGGCTCTTTCCAATCACAGTCTCATCTATGGAGGCGACACCGAATTAATATCTGTAGAATCCCATGTTTTATACTTCTATGTGGT
Source organism: Thermobia domestica (assembly GCF_964235325.1). Lineage (NCBI taxonomy): Eukaryota > Metazoa > Arthropoda > Insecta > Zygentoma > Lepismatidae > Thermobia > Thermobia domestica. Next base: position 140,380,924 of record NC_137460.1, read on the forward strand.
TTTTACCTCAAATGAGAACGTATTCTTAGTGAGGCTTTGAAAGGTAGTAGGCTTAAAATGTAAATGGTATCGGAAAATTTTTGTATTACTGCACAAAGCTTCCTACTCCACATTCTTCTGGGTCATGAACTCTTATTAAATAAGGATTCATCTATATTCGCCGTGAACAAGCTATGGGGATAGTAGCTTTAGAGACCCTTACTTGTAAAACCTTGTAATCTACTCCTCACCATCGGGCTCGTACTAAAATCAGAATTAGTCTTTAATAATTTTGAGATTATCATATTACAAGTTTATAGATGTGCTGACAAGACGAAGATGCTAATGTATTATCATTGCTAGATACACTATTTTTCACCAAAACTGCAAAATATCAAGAATGAGAAGCGATAACAGCCACAAACATAGCATACAGTCCTCGGTTCGTAGTATGATCTAGAACGTTGGTATGCTTTGACTTCCTGGTGTCATCGATTTGCTACCATATCCTCATCTTTGTGGTTGCATTATCTTCAACATGGACAACAATGGCACGGGAAATTAATAATAAGACCATTTATCTGCTACCAAAAGGGGAAATGTGCTAGAATTGGAGTTCAATTTGTCGATAAGACTATGTTAAATCGTTCAGACTCACTCATGTCACATCAACACTCGCCCAAAACCAAGCTGACCCCATTCGCTATACATAGTTATAAGTTTAAGGGGTACGTATAATTCACGTGATGCGTTGTGGAGCATCTTTTAATTTTATGCACTCCAAGGCATTTTATGGACCTTCCACTCTGTACGTTCTTCCGCTACGGACTAAATCCGAGCTTTCTTTCGAGGTTTCCATTTTTAATGTCCAGTATTGTACGAGCATGTAATAAACCATCTTGGAATCAATGTTCAGTTGCAGTTACTATATGTCAGCTAAAGGTTTCCGAGACATTCGTAACAATTTTTTACTTAACTTTGCTCTAAAATTAAAATAATTTGATCTAATTATACTTTTCATAAAGCACTGGTTTAAATTAAGACTATAAAAATGTAAAATAGATGTTATATTATCACAAAACCGAGATTTTGGTATAATGCGGTTCTATGTAATTGTTAAATCTTAGTATATTAAGTGGGACATTTTCACGTTATTTAAATTGTTAGTTCTTTTGTGATGATTTCTTTTTGGAAGGCATCATATTCCGCTGCCTCCAGAATAGCATACAACATGTTCTTATTGTGCGCAGACTAAATATAGGATTCATTACAGTACAAATATTTGTTTAGTATAGAATTGAAAGGTAAATGCCACTCCAGTGTAAACCTTCTCGCCTATTACATTGCATTTATTCCATACCCTGTCGTCTTCTGTCAATCCTATTAGGATACTCTCTTTTGAAACACTGAAATGAAGACATTGTATTAACACAACTATTTGCTAAACCAAGCAAGAAGAGAAGGGAAATAGTATGTGGTGAATATGAATTTATGACTTCTGACATTCCAATTTTAAACAAACGGGTCATAGTATGACGAATCAATCACTGAGAATGATAACTATTTGTTTTAATAAGATATCTGTCACGGTTATGTACTGTATTTAAAGGAATTTAGAATATAGTAGTTAAAAAAGGTGGGAGATATGAATATTCAACTCACTAATCTTATTTTCGGAGAGAGTATATATTCTCCTAGAAGGAGTCCTTAAACTCCTTGACTGAGATCCTCTTTAACGCTCCGGTTGTGGCGGCTTCAACCTCTTGAATTGACGAAAACCACTTACTCTTAAGCACCTTTTTTTACCTTGCGCAACAAAAAGTCGGCCAGTATCAAGTCCGGGCGTTAAGGGAAATGAGGCAGCGTTGGCACGCGTACCTTGGCTGAAAAAGGACCTGCCAACAGCACTGTGGAGCTGGCGCGTTATCATGGAGAAGCACCCACCTGTCGGTGATATCAGAACACACGCGCTGGACCCTCTGTCGCAGACTCTCAAGCACTTTTTCGTAGTAAGCTGTATTCACGGTGGTCCCAGGAGGTACAAATTCTTTGTGCATGATTCCCTTCGCGTTGAGAAAGACAATGAGCGTTGTCTTCACCTTTGACTTGGATATCCGGGCCTTCTTTTGAAAAGGCATTCATGGTGGGGGTGTGCCACTCTGAACTTACTTTCGGGGTCGTACTCAAATAGCCAGGTTTTATCCTTGAGTATCACTCGGCTGAGAAAAATTTCGTCACCGTCCACACGTACCACAATTTCGCAGGAAAACGAGTGAATTATACAGATGGTTCTTTAGTAAGACAATGAGAAAAATTGGCTAGCACAGATAGAATAAAATAGAAATATTATTTTCTTGCTGTGATAAACTTTGGAATTCCTAAATCATAGGACTAGCTAGGATAAACCACCTCTCGCCAACTCAAGATATCCCAATGGCAGTTTGTAACTAAGGCTTCATGCTTTCTGCACTTTGGTGTAAACTGTAGTTATGTAGTGAGCACTAAGGTGCGATGCTTCTATCTCAAAGATTCCTCAAATGGACAATTAACAGGCAGAAGTTGAAACCCTGAGTAGAACAATAATTAAAAATGTACCTAATATTGAACCTGGGCCGTTGCTAACAACGCCACAACGGCTCCTTAAGATATTTTTAGCAAACGAAAACTGCTCGAAAATAAATTCCTTAAATTCTACTCAGGCAGGTAATAATTATTCCTTCATACCTTCCAACATGAAGGGTTGATAGGCACAGTTGTCCATCTCTCTTATGATAACGAAGAAAGCGACAACTTAAAAATATGCGTATGTAATAGTGTTTAATACATGTGTCAACAGGAAATCTTCATTACAGTGTAAAATATCTTAAAATAATAAGCATGTCAGAACACTTAAGCAATTTAAAATTATCTTAGTTTTAGTTGCGAGTTTAAATTATCGCCTACTAATACGGTCTACTCAACCCTTCATATAACATAGCACATTCCTATGTCCTATGTGCTAATATTTAACTTAAAAGTAGAAGTTTTGCATTCAGGGCTTTTTCTTAACCTATCAAAAAGTAAATCTAAAAGTCATTCATGGTATATCTTAAAATTAAATTTCCTCTCATGAAGGCCCAGAAGACCTTACTCGACTAATCGGTGATTTGAATGGGTGTACTCGTCACTAGTAATGTCATCTACGGTCTCCTGCTTTGAAACCTCTCACTGGTTTCTCTTACACAGTTGTTGGAGTGTTGGTAACAGTACATGTTAAACCTAGCAAAAAATACACACGTAGTATTAATATACTTGTGTGAGGTTGCTTCGTGGTAAAATTAGGCAGTTCCTTCTACGGAAAGGGATTTTGGAAACGTTGTACTCACTTTCAACTATATTATCTTACTGAACGTTTGATCGTGTAAATGATAAGTAAAAGGTTTACATACAAATAGGTATATAACTTTGTTATATCATTTACCAAGCCGTTTAGTCATCTAAACGTTTCTAACTTGTCGGGTAAACTTGACGCTAAATTCTTATAAATATTTTCTAAGTCAGCGATATAAATATGTTCCATTCCTCCTCTATCTCTTAATTATTCACGTTACATTTTTATGTTTCTTTCTATAATTCCTTTACTGTTTTGTTTCATTTTTTATAATATCATTAAACTAATGTCTGAAGTTGGAAATCTTGATTGGAATATAAAATTTTCTTCATATGTTACAATAAAATAGACATCAATAACAACAGCACCTTCAAATGCGATAAGTAGAAATACGAAGGAGATTCAGAAAGTAATGCCTACAAGTCCAATACTTGGGCAATACTACAGGAAATATTCTGAAATGTTTATCGTTAATGCAGCGATGTTTAAACTGTAGCTAAAATGTCATTTGTTTTATCTTACTATCTCTTCTCGTTCCAGTGTAATGGAGCAATCCATAGCATCCAGTGGTAACGTCCGGTTGAAACAGCGGGCTGTCATTGAATTTTTGACTGAGGAAGGTTGTGCACCCAGGAACATTCATCACCAGCGACGGGTAGTGGATACACCATTACGACCCGGAAATGAAGCGTCAGTCGATAGAGTACCACCATACATCGTTTCCTCCACCAAAAACGTCAAAGGTGTCCCATCTGTTGGCAAAGTGTTGTTGATATTTTGCCACATCCAGCCTATAGTATGGATGTTGCCTCCTGAGACTTTTAGCTCTTCCCCAAACTTAAGGATCACCTTAAGGCCCAACGCTACAGTTCTGACACCGAGGTGGAAGCAGCAGTTCGTCAATACTGCTCCCAGCAGGCACCAGACTTCTTCAACGGCGCGTCGGCGTTTCGCGTTGACACAAATGTGTTGCCCGTAAGTGGGAATATGTTGAAAAAATATGTCATCATTTGTAGCTGACAATGCAAATTTTACACTGATACCTGTATCGGAGCTATCTGTCAAACAGAAATAATGGTATCGCCAAGAAAACATTACTTTCTGAATTATCCTTGTATATTTGCAATTATTTTGCGTTACTCTTTTTTTCTTTCTTTTATTTTATTTATTTATTTTTTTTTTTTTTTTTAGAAAGGGATCGCTTCGGTGATGTAGGGTGTGTTAATCTGGCACTGCTGGACGCGCGGTTCGCGTATGTAATACATCATCGAACAGCCACTGATAATCATATTTTTGTTTTCCATCGTCAACACATTGTGCAAATGTAGGGTCAAGCCCATGGCTCGTTCTTGGTGTTCTATTGTTAATATCCGTGTGTGTATTTTGTGAAGGTAGTCAGTAGATATTTTATGGAAAGAGCCATAAAATGATTTGCGTAGAGACAGGAAATAAATTACTGTACAGAACGAAACGTAGAAACAGCAAGAAAGAGATATTAAAAATATCTGTGTTTATGAAATGTGAATTTGGAGGAGAAAAAAGTTTTCGTGATTTAGCGACAAACCAATGGGGAAATACTAAAGAAAGTTCGGTGAGGAACAATAATACTGGAAGTAGTGCAACAGAAGAAATAAACTATTGGAGCTATTTGAATAAAATAGTTATTAGTAGGTCACATGACGCAACTGAGAAGTATCCATGCTCCACGATCTTCCGCTAACCTCTTCTTGCTCATATCTATATTTATGTATATCGCATAAAGATATAAATTGATGTGGATTTGGATATTTGGAGAAAAACTGGAACATTTGAAGTTTCGGACATGTTTTTACGGTCACATATTACGGAACTTTGAGATATCTGGGAGCCCTAAGCATTCTAGACTGAAGACGAGAAAGGGAGTGAAGAAGAAATTAATAACTTATACATAAAAGCAAAATGAGCTGTTTTTAGTATAAACATCAAAGGAAGAATATCGCAGCGGATATAATGAATGGAAGCTGTTAGATTGCAACAAATGGGATCGGGTATATATTGTTAAATGCTAATGGTAAAAACTGCCTGACATTTTCTGTGCATAGTAAGAAGATGGTACTTTCAAATATGTTCAATACTACTACTGCTAATAATAATACTAATAATAATAGCAATAAAATAAATGTTTAGTTACTCAAGAGACTGATATCAGATAACACTGAAATACAGAACATTAAATAGTTTTGTATCACCCTAAACGTTTATCAGTCATTATACTCTTACATTTATTATAATAATAATATCTTAAATGCTCGTTTTTCATAGGGAAAGAATAGTTTATGGAAAATACTTGAAAGGCACTTTTCAATCTTCCCCTGTTGCAATATGTATTTGAATCAAAGTGAGGAAAAAAGCCCCTCCTCTCAAGTGATAACTACACAGATCGTTGGGAAAAGAAATAAAACTCTCTTTTCCTCCTAGGACACTACTTTATTCAATCGAATTGATAAAAACCTAGGCGCACTCAAGTTCTAATGATGTTCAAGATTTCAATATAAATATTTCAAAGGTTTCATCACTTTGGTTATTTTCTGAATAAAAAATAAGGAATTAAAATGTTATAAAAACTGCCCCGCTAACTCACTTAAGCTGAATTATCGAAATGCTGGAGCACATGTTCATTTATTTTTAATAAGGAAATATATACCGAATTTGATCTTGTGGTCGGGGGCTCTTAACATATTAACCCTCCGTGGTCACTTTGGGGACTGACAGACCACAGATAAATTAATTTTTGATCTGATGTTTTTCTATTGTTTTTTTGAAAACTTTTCCATCCATGTAAGTTCAATTGGTAACACTATCTGTTGTTATGGCTTATAAACTGCGTCAATTGCGAGCTGTGGATTGTACAAGATGGTTGTGAAGCGTGTTTGGGGTCCAACAGACCCCAGTGTGATCGGCACGTAAGCGTTTGTTTCTTTTGTTTGCTTTCTAATTCCACCTCTTTTCCTTTATTTCTCACATTTTTATTCATGAAATATGGCTCATAAGTTAAAAGAAGATGAAATGCTTGAACGTTTGCTTGCCAATAATGATGGTGAGAGTGGTATAGAAGAGTTTAATATTTTCTTAAAGTACAATTACCAAAGCGTTAACCTTTTCAGGACCAACGGCTCAAGTGCTGAGCCAGTAGTTTAAACCTCGGTAGTAGCCCTAAACCTCGGCTCCTAATTAACGTAGAAAGATTATTTAGGTGTCTATTTCTTCAGGATGAATAAAACGTTCCAATGGTGTGCATTTCATCCACATCAAGGGTCTCGTAATGGAAAAGTATGGGGGAAATTGGATGTTTTAGTTCCCCTCTCCCTCAGCATTTAGGGGAGAAACTCTCTCATCAAAGGAGCTACATGCATAAAAAGTGGCATAAACAAAGATAAAAGAACATACTAACTAGTGATACCCTGTGTATGACCATTCGGCTTGAAATGGATGAATCAGAGGGATATTGAATTTACACTTTTTCAGTGTTTATTTTTTTACATCTGAAAATTGTGGGACGCTGCCAACACAGTTATTTGCCGTACGCCAGAAAAATAATACGACATGTACGTCAGACATTCGGAACAATTATATAAAAAATTAAAGACGAAGATATAATAGCAAGGGAGAAAAAATTCGGAAGAACGTGAATATGAGAATAATCCTGTATATATATATATATATATATATATATATATATATATATATATATATATATATATATATATATATATATATTGTCGTCGTCGTCTACTCTGACCTTGGCATCCCTAGCGACGTCTCTAATTGGCACAAAGATATGATAGATGCGTTGTTGAAAAGCTTATAGGACACAGATTCTAACGAGATACCTTTTGAGCCTCCCATGCCAAATCCGTAAAAGAAGAAGAAAGTAAAATGTTATGAAAAATACACTTTTCGAAGTTAGTGGATCTCTGGCAACACTGTTATTTGTCGCACGCATGGGGGCACAAGAGTTGCCTCGTTGAAATCTGTGTCCCATGAGCTTTTCAATCAGGTATAGTTTATATCTCTGTGACAATTAGGGGCGTACCTAGCGCAGCAAACGTCAGGGTAGACCAAAATATTTCATAAAATATATACAGGATGATTCGCTTAGGAAATACGTTCGGAATATTTTCTCACTTGGTATTAAATTTTCGCCCTTCAATTTTTACGTGATTGCACCCGATGTCTGGTGTACATGTGAATTTTTTTCCCTTCGTACGACAAGTAATAGTGTTGCCAGCCTTTCACAAATTTCCAAAAACAAATAAATTCTCGTTTTCAAAAATATTGTTCTTCTTCTTCTAAGGGTTTGACACGGGTAGCCCAAATGTTAGCTGATTGAAGGCTGTGTTACATAAGCTTTACAACGAGGTATAGTTCATATCTTTGTGAGAATTAGAAGGAGTACTAGGGCCGCCAACGTAAAGGTCTATGATTTTTTTTGAAATCCCTGTCGGTCCTGAAAAGGTTAATTTTACCGTTCTTCGCAAGATAGTGTATGGGAGTTTTTCTTTCACATTTTGTATAACATATGTTTGTTATGTTGGTATATTATATGCATATATTTTATTACAAATAATCCCTAAAGTGTTGAGATTTTTAGCTTTTCTTTTTGATAAAGTGAATAAAACGTATATTTTTTCTGACTGTTAATGAAAACTGTAGTAAAAGTAACCAAATCGCTTATAAGTGCAAATTTATTGCTTATTAGAACGTATCACAGAAGAGTAAAAACAAAAAAAAGAAGCAAAAATATATTTCAAAAATTAAATAAGATAAAAAAGGTGGTGGGGTCTTGTGAACCCCAGTGTGACCTCCGTGTCACAAAAAGAAGTGTGATCACGGAGAGATAATTTTTTGTGTACATGTTTAACTTCCATTCTTTAGTTAGGATACGGTTTTCGGTGCAAGTAATATGGCAAAAATCCGGTTTGATCAAAATACTATCTATGTGCCGAAATTAACTTCAAACAGTTTACTAGATTTTATGTTATGATTAGATAGCTAACGTCGAAAATGTTGGAGAAATTTCCATCTTCATCGCTTATATGCTGTATATTAGTGTACATTACCTAAGAACGAAAGTGTGAGGCAATACCTTACACGCAACGCAGTGCAACTCATGATTCCAAATACATTATAGAAGGAGTGAAACGGTTCTTAAAAGATTGTGTGATCAGAACAGCGCTGCAACATTTTCCAATTCTGTTCACTAAGTTGGTAATGAGATTTTTTTTTTTTTTTTTTGGTATGGAGTTTTATTATTTCATAGCTCTTTGGACAACTACTGAATGGCCCTTAGTACATCTAATTGTCTCGCAAGATATCTTCTCATAGGATCCCAAACGATTCGCATTGGAATCAAGTCTGGGAACCATGCAAGCAACTCCATTCGCCAAATATCTTATCGTTCTAAGAGTTCTATGTATTTGCGCTTTTCGATTTAATCACGCTCTATAATTCATAAAGAAGTAGTTGAAGTCGACTGCACCCCTGAAAAGACGCATCTGAAAAACGAGAGCAGTTTCATAATAACATTTACCAGTAAGTGTACCACGATCAGCGTGCGTAGTCCTGCCCATCACGCAATTCTTCGAAAACAATCTCAATCGTTTGTACTTCGTTTGCTCCCATTTGCTCCGCAGTAGCTCCGTTTGCTCCCTTACGTTCCCGAGAAAATGGAACCTTAAATTGAGGGGGCCAGAACAACGTCGTCCCAGCCCCCCCACCCACCCAAAGAAAAATAATCGCTGAGGGGAACTGATGATGGCATTCGTTTGTACTTCGTTTGCTCCCATTTGCTCCGCAGTTTCTATGTTTGCTCCCCTACCGTTCCCGAAAAAATAGAAATTTAAAGTGGGGGGTCCAGAACAACATGGTTCCAGCCCCCCACCCAATAGCAGAGAGGAACGGATGGTGTCATTCGTTTGTACTTCGTTTGCTCCCATTTGCTCCGAAGTTTCTACGTTTGCTCCCCTACCGTTCCTGAGAAAATATAAATTTAAACAGTCACAGACAGGAACAGATGGTCGCAGAGAGGAACGAATTGTGTCATTCGCTTCTACTTCATTTGCTTCCATTTTCTCCGCAGTTTCTCAATTTGCTTCCCTGCTGTTCCCGAGAAAATGGAACATTAAACTTGTGGTTCAGGGAAACGTAGTCCCAGCACCTCGAATTGAAAATAATTTCAAAAAGGAACGGATGGCGACATCCATTTGTACTTAGTTTGCTTCGCGGTAGCTACGTTTACTCCCTTACCATTCCCGAGGAAATGGAACTTTAAAGTGGAGTCTAGAATAAAATTGTCTCAGCATCCCACTCAAATAATCATAATGTCATAGGGGAGGGGATGGTGGCATTATTTTGTACTTCGTTAACTTCGATTTGCTTCTCAGTTGCCTGGGCTCCATTAATATTTTGTTTCTTGTAGTTTGGATGTTATGACCATTGGTGGCAATGATTGTCATGATATATGAAATATTAAGACATACACATACAGAAAGGAATTTTGTTTAATACTCAGTTAGAACCAGTGACTTGGTTTTAGTACAAAGCATATTTTTATTATTATTGTTGCAGCGGATAATGTTCACGAATTTTGTTGCAAATTCTCACACTCGGAAGAAGTTTCTGAAAATTATGTACTCTACCTTTTTAGTCAGCCAGCCAAGCATCGGAAATAGAATAAAAAATGAACGGGTGGCATTTGTGTTAGGAGTAGTCATCGACCGTAGGGTCAGGGTTAGTGCTTTCTACGGGTCGGGTCGGGTCCGGTTGAAGACCGACCCGTGACCCGAATTGGCTGACCCGACCATATGACCAGACCCGACCCGAGTGATCCGAAACGTGATCCGATCCGATTGACCTTACCCGACAACCCCACCCGAGCTGACCCGATTGACCCGACCTGACAGCCCGACCCGAGTAGCCAGACCCGACAACCCGACCCGTCAACCCAACCCGATCCGTAACCCGACCCGAACTGACCCGTTTGAGAGCACTATAGGTCACGACACAGGGTGAACGCCGAAATGCACTCCCATGGGAATTAAACCCCGACCACGTGTACCGAAGTCTTACACGTTAGCCACTAGCTAGATCAAGCGGGGGATTTGTATATGCATCTTAATGAATATTTGGTACTTTTGAGGTTTGGTTATTTCCTTTTATAACTGATACCAGTGTCCGACGTGGGAGAAATTTATTTGTTTAGTTCTATGTGACGAAATTTTTATTCAAGGTCAGTGTTCTCACCTGCTCGGATGGCAGGGGGTCTTCTCGGAAGGCAGTAGCAAGAGTCTCTTGGCGGAGACAAAAGGAAATCGTTTAACTACAATGATAAGGGTTGAGAAAACGGGAGAACACCTGTGATTTTTTCCAACCCTTCAACTTTCATTCTAAAAGAGGTTGTTATGATTCCGGGACCCGAACCACTTTTGATTTTTCTTTCTCGGTAATTAAAACGTTTTTTACAGTATATATAGTTGCAAGTAAGGACATACATAATATGAATTTTGTAATTTAAAATTTAAAAATACAGTATGATAATTAACTATAAAGTACTAAATTTATTACATCACTTTCAGCCCAACAAATGAAATTCAAACAATTCCACCCTGGGTCTTAATCATCAATACTGCGTCTTATTCTTTGTCTTGCAAAGTCAAGTCTTGGTCCTGCATTTCGTAGGCTTAGTGGTCTTTCATGCTATACAAGAGCCAAGAATGCTCGCCTGATCGGTAGAAATGAAGACCAAGTGTGATTTTGATTATGGTCTTTCATACTATACGGAAAGCAAGAAAATATGCTCATCGCTACTTTGTGATCACCAAAACAAGGCCAAGAGCAAAATTACTATGAACTTCGTCTCGCATATCCAATCTTTATCTTATTCTTGTATCGATGTTTTTGGGCTTGGTGAAATAAAATGAAATATTCAGTTTAAGGTCCCTCGATTCTGCACCGAGGCTAAGGGATATGGTGACCATGAGAAATGAATAAAATGGTGGAATAAAGAAAGTGGGAGGAAACAGGAGAACCTCGAGAAAACCCAAGATGAATTCTCTACCACTGAGCTACCACTAAGATTCTAAAAATTGAAATAGGAGGAGGCATCCACCGTAGAGCTATGTGACATAGGTTCCTGTGACATGTCTTTTAGGAATCCAGGCTGAATTTTTTGGAGGGAACGAACACAAAATGTCGGACAATACATTCCTAACCTACAGGGAAATGCCCCCTTTAGCAGTGCATTTTTCAATATTTTGGAGTCAAAACTCAAGTTGAAATAATACATGTACAAGTATGTCATTAATATTTCATATCCTATGAAAATCGCTGCCATCAACGGTCATAACACACAAACTACTAAAATCAAATGAAAAGCTTTACGTCTCACAGTTATGTCGGTTAGGCTAAAGGAGGCGGTGATGATGAGTAATGAATGAAATGGTGGAATGAAGGAAGTGCAAGGAAACGGGAGAACCCCAAGGAAAACCACACACACGGTGTTTGCCCACCACAAAGTTCACTTGGTGAGAGCTGGGATCGAACCCAGGACCACAAGCACCAGAGTTCAACGCTCTACCACTGAACTACCGCGGTCGCCTACAAAAACAAAATAAACGCAAGATCAATAGTTGCCAGTTGCTTTGCATATAGAGTAGTAGCATAAATTGCATTTTCTTGGGAACACACAAACAACTTCGGAGCAAATCGGAGGATACGCAGCAAAAACAAACACAAGCTTCCATTATTTCTTATTTACATGTAGTGAGATAGATGGAGGGCTCAGAATATCTTATTCTAGGAGAAATTTAAAATTGCATTTTTTGGAGAACTATAAGGCAGAAAAAAAGGAAATGTACTCTAAATCGAAGCGAAAGCAGTATAAAGAAACGCCATTTTCTATTCTCATCTGCGATTAATTTTTAGTAACGAGGGGCTTGGGTCAATGTTGTTGCACCTCCCACTTTGAAAGATCATTTTACAGGGAAGAGTAGGGACGAGAGTGAAACAATTCCAGAGCAATTAGGGGAAATCACGAAAACAATTATTACTTACTACAATTTTTAGGAGCTTGAGGACTGGCATCACATTAACTGACCAACCGCTACAAAATTCATCTTCCTTAACAACAATCGGAGTAGACGAGTACTCAGAGAATGGTGGAGCAAATATGAGCAAACGAGATATAGTCAACATCCACTCCCCTCTGCGATTATATTAGTTGGGAGGGTGGCTGAGATCACGTGTTTAAGTTCTGCTTACTCGAGAACGCTAGGAGAGCAACCCAGGCAACTGAGAAGAAAATCGAAGTTAACGAAATACAAAATAATGTCACCATCCGCTCCCCTATGACATTATGATTATTTGAGTGGGATGCTGAGACAATTTTGTTCTAGACTGCACTTTAAAGTTCTATTTCCTCGGGAATGGTAAGGGAGTAAACGTAGCTACCGCGAGCAAACTAAGTACAAATGGATGTCGCCATCCGTTCCTTTTTGAAATTATTTTCAATTCGAGGTGCTGGGACTACGTTTTCCTGAACCACCAGTTTAATGTTCCCTTTTCTCGGAAACAGCAGAAGAGCAAATTGAGAAACTGCGGAGAAAATGGGAGCAAATGAAGTAGAAGCGAATGACATCATTCGTTCCTCTCTGCGACCATCTGTTCCTGTCTGTGACTGTTTAAATTTATATTTTCTCAGGAACGGTAGGGGAGCAAACGTAGAAACTTCGGAGCAAATGGGAGCAAACGAAGTACAAACGAATGTCACCATCCGTTCCTTTTATGCTATTGTGTGGGAGGCTGGGACCATGTTGTTCTGCCCCACACTTTAAATTTCTATTTTTTCGGGAACGGTAGGGGAGCAAACGTAGAAACTGCGGAGCAAATGGGAGCAAACGAAGTACAAACGAATGCCACCATCAGTTCCCCTCAGCGATTATTTTTCTTTGGGTGGGTGGGGGGGCTGGGACGACGTTGTTCTGGCCCCCCACTTTAATGTTCCATTTTCTCGGGAATGGTAAGGGAGCAAACGGAGCTACTGCGGAGCAAATGGGAGCAAACGAAGTACAAACGATTGAAATTGTTTTCGAAGACTTGTGTTTTGGGGGGTCAGGACTATTCACGCCCACGATCATGAATTTGGAAGTCGGTATGTTCATGCCTCCCCACACAAGAACAACAGACACCAAATTGAACATGTTCTATAATTCTCCTGGGTTCATTGCTTGTTCCCATTTCCCGTAAATAAATGGACATCCAGAATCACTTTTACTCAGACTGAATCTGCTCTCAACAGAGTAGAGAACGCGAACCCTATCCTCTTCGGTCCAGTTCTCATGTTCCTGGAGTCACAACAAACTGTGCCAACTATTTGCAGATGCCATTGATGAACTCGATGTTTCACATTAAAGCTTGAGATTGGGCAAATTGCAGTATTCTTGCATAAGTTCAACCCGCTGTTTGTTGTCGGTCTCTTTTTGTCCTATTTCACAGTGCTGTGGTCGTTCTGCTGTAGTTGGCGGTGATTGAGCACCACCTCAGCATTGCACAGAATTACATCTGGTTTCGAATGCTCTTCATGTATATGAAGCAATGTTGTGGACAATGCCAAATTCCTAGGCCACTCTCGTCCCATTTCATCAATGTTTCAATTTTCTGATATTCTCCATGTGAAACCACCCGAAATGTTTCCTTGTTGTTGTAGCAACACAACAATGCACTTTATTTAACACATACTGTGTTTCGCCCACTAAATTAACCTGATTCCTGTTGGAGTAGAAGAGCCATTCGGTGCTATGCTCACGCTGCTACGCAACGACTTGCTTCATGGGCAAGCGTGAAAGACCTCTGGCAACATGCTATCGGATTTTCGTTCATTTCCATCGACTACGCAATATTTTATATTACTTTATTTATCTCGTCTTTAAATTTTCTATATACTAGTGTATATATATATACAGTATAACCTCGTTAACACGAACTCGCTTAAGCCGAACACTCCGTTAGGACGAACAAAATTTCGGTCCCGGCATCGCTGTACATTATCTTATAGGAAGTTTTATCGGTTAACACGAATTTCGGTTAGCACGAATTACGAACTAATTTTTAGTCCCTTGAGTCAGTAAAGGTTTTGATTTAACACGAACTTTCAATTCTTTTTTTTAGATCATTTTTCTTATTTCAGATTTCACTCCAGATCAGTTTTTGTCATACAGTATTTATACAGACGAAAATTGCCTTGTAAATAAGAGAAAAACCAGAAGCAGGTATCTTTCCTGTCTTATGAGGTGTTGATTCTGTCCTCCGTCAAGCGCTGAACATGCAGGTGCTTGGCAGACGAGTGGCGACAGATCGAGACAAAACATCTTCTCTCCCCTGTAACTCCAAAAAGCAATCATAAATACCTTTCCGTTACTAGCGGTACTCACCCAGCTAGCGGAGTTATCAATTTTATAACTTGACCTGGATTTTCTGCGTGGAAACTTTTTTTTTTTTAAATCTTCGAAGATAGGATAATAAACTTACCGTAGTGTTTTCACTTTTCAGAGGATGGTACCGAGACCGAAACTAGTCTCGATCTCGATCTTAACTCGAATTTGAGACCGAGGAGTGCTTTTCGAAATCGAGGCGAGACCGAAACTCTCAGTCTCGTCTCGATACAATCTCTAGTGTTTTCTATGACATACATAATATACTGTAGTGGTATGTATAGTCTGTATACTGTAGTGCTATGTATGGAGAAACTGTATTCGAATAATAAAATTTGGGTCCCCGGTTAACACACGAATTCTTTTAACACGAACTCCTGATTTTTCAGTCCCTTGGAATTCGTGTTAACGAGGGTTTACTGTATATATATATATATATATATATATATTCACTTTCCTAAGCTGATGGTCTCGTAATGCACTGTATTTTAAGTATATATTTTAAACCCATTAATTTTACCTTAGAATATACGTTTTAATGAAAGTGACATGATGTGAACCCTGGTATAGAATAATGCAAACTGTATTCAATAATTCATATCCAATGGTTCACCTACTTTCCCGTAATAATGAGCCAGGTAACTTATATTTGAATTCAGAGGAAATAAATGAAAGATATTTACTGCTCTACATTCTTTAAGGGGAATTTCCAAAATTAACAGTGTACGTATTAAATTATTTTAAATTAAGAATTTATGAAATGCAATTTCTCACCTCAAGCTTAAGAGAATAATTACATTTCACAGTTTCTAAGTAAAAAAGGACTAGTTCCTAAGTAGAAGCGAAATTTTCGAAAATGAATTTCGCGTACGATGAATTTCACATCTCAAACTTAAGTAAATACTTACATTCGAACAAATAGTATGAAATTTTAATACTAAGAAATTGATCCCTTTAGGCGCAGAGTTTCCAATAACGCTGAAAAACGTTTTGAATTAGTTTTAATGGAAAATTTATACGCAGAGTTTCATCTTCCTAAGCAAAGAGATTCGGAAAATTCTATTCTCTATTCTAGGACAAAAATAAATATCAATTTATTCCCTTAGGATAAGTTTCCCCAAATATCTTTCCTTATCCTGTACTTTCAAACAGAACCTTTCTTTATCCTTTTCCAAATTTCACGTTTCTATCTATGCTAGTATGTCCTGGGCGATATTGAGCAAGTTACTTTTACTCTTTTATTACGCTTGTGAGAATCAAATGTCCTCATAACCATAACACCTGGTTCAAGCAAAAAGTAGTAATCGTTTGCTACCACAACATTTTGTCATTGGTCTACCAATGTTTCGTGAAAAAAATTGCAGTCTGCAATGTAAAGAAATACTCAACAGGATCTTGTACGTCCCCAACCGTCAGGAAAGGTCTTCCTTCAAAAGACAACGGAAAAGGTAGTCAGTGAGAGAAATACAATGCGTGAGGAAGTTAATTCTCCAACATTTGGGGGATAATTGTAGTCCAACAGGAGGTAGGATGTGTGTTGACAATTTTTGAATTACTGCAGACACGTTTGTGGGTCATTTCACAGAATTCAGAATTGTAACGCTCAGCACTGATGGTTTTACTTCGCGTGAGAAAAGCATGGTGGACCACTCCCACTATAGACACCATACCATTAACAATCCCTTCTGTGAGTGGAAATGTTTATGAAACCGTATTAAATGTTGATCACGATCCAGCCGTTTGACCGTTTTCATAGCAGATGAATTGTTCATCTTAAGTAAATACCCGAAGCAGGAAGTTTTCACAGTTTATTTTTTACTGTCAAAGAACTGCGCTTTCAGGCAGTGACTACATTTTACGGTTGTCAACTCATGTGAAAACCATGATTCCAACGTTTTAACCTTATTAATTGCACTGGTAGTATTGTCAAGTTAGCCATTTTGACATGTTAATTAGCTAGCAAAAATTTGGGTTAGCTGTCAGCTCCACATTGGACCATTTCCACGTTCTCTAACCATTTATTTAAGCAGTAGCTGAATCTTCTTTAACAAAAGTAAATTAAAAGTAGTATGAATTCAAAGGACGACCAGCTTGCTATTTTCTAATCCTTCTAGTTGTGATAGTACTTACTGACACACCACAATGGATATCTTACTAGTTAATCCTAATATGCGTTTCATCGTAAATGGGGGTTTCGAAATCTTCTGCTTTTCTATATTTTAACGTGTGGTTAATTTCATGTGTTTTGTCGAAAGCGTACTTTAGTTTTTGAACTGTGTATTTTTAATGATGTAGTAGGTTAATAAGCCCATCCGAATACCTAATAACCATAGTTATCGGAAGCATTTAAAACTAAGAAAATAAGTCAATGAATGTTATTACTTCCTGTCAATAAGGGAGAAAAATGACCTCGATATATGTTAAGTCTAAATGGTGAAACTGTTTGAGTATATCAGGAAAACTATTAGAGTAGAATATATTTTAAGGAAACACTCGGTCCTTTAAGTTAGATAAAATTAATGATAAAGTTTCTAAGGGTATAGTTAGAAAATGTTTTGCTTTCTTTCTTGTTAACTTCCGTTAGCTGTCAATTTAGCAATAATTTGAGGCAAGTTTAAAAAATCATTTTCAACCAGATTCGGTGGTTCATTTAGCGTCTTTCTGAAGGCGACTGTTTCCACACATAACAAGATACATAAAGATTACTTCGAAACAAAAGATGAAAATGAAATCTGTTTTACGTCCCACGTTTATGCCGGCAAGGCTAAAGGAGAATGTGATGATGAGAAATGAATGAAATGGTGGAATGAGGAAAGCGAGAGGAAACGGGAGAACCCCGAGAAAACCCATGCACATGGTGTTTGTGCATCACAAAGTTCACTTGGTGCGAGTTGGGATTTAACCAAGACCTTTAAGCATGGTTTTCTCGGGACTCAGTGCCCCCACTCCGAAACAAAATGTAAAACTAAATCATTGATCGAAAAAATAAGTCATATTTACAATAGTTGCACCACAATCCTACTTAAGAGGCATTTAATTTTAAAAAAATCTTTAGATCTTTTAGATATATATTTCAAGCGAAAACACTGAATTATCCCATGGATAATTGTGAGAATATACTCTTTTAAAGTAAGGTGACATAAGTCAGACTTTTTCAGAAGGAAATTGTACATTACAACGCCGATCGCTTTAGATATCTAATTATAAATTGACAATCGGAAACTATAATAATTAAAAAGTTAAAATTATTAACAAAAAGGAACTACCAATCTTATATAAACAAAACATACACAAGACAATACCTCATTAATGTTTCAGTGGTACGAGAAGATCGTGAAGTCGTTGCAAGACGCCCTGGAGGCTGCTATGAGCTAAAAGGTTTCCCGTATTAAACATTTCCTTCCTTCACCTCACTGGTTAAAGGATTTTAAGATATTCACTTTCACTATATTAACACTGTTTTGTAATAGTTTTATAAGATAAATTAGGTAAAGGGCTGATATCCCAGACTCTCATTGTCTCTACTACAGTATAAAAACAGAACAAACAAACATATATTCATCAATTAATGGTATGATCGAACAATGAGTTTGAAACATGTCTATTATTACTAAAGAAACGGAACTAATATTTTAAATCTCAACAATATACTTGAAAAAGTACTTCGAGTTTACTAATAATGTTTTAACTGACAATCTGCACTTTGTGTAAGTGGTTTAATTTATACAAGATGATTAGAATAGAAAACATTTCGTTCAAAGATGACACATACAAATCAACAGACCTCACAGAGCTATAAACATTATATGCGTCAGTATAAAAGCATTGAGGGCAAATTCTTATTCATAGTATCAAGGAAATATTAAAAAAAAACTAACCTTTTTGAGCAAAACAGTGTTATTTGTTGCCAATAACGTTTTAAACACTAAGTGCGGAAACTCCAAAAGTTCATAATTCCACCACATGGTGGTACTAGCATAGTTAGGTCCGAACAAACCAACTGCACAGTACATGCGCCCTTCAACTATGACAATTTTATTCACTATACTTTAACTTGAAACGTCGTGATTGGGAAAGAAGAGAGTGACCCCCCTAGTTGTCGCAAACATGAACTTAAATTTGAGAATTTAATAAATAAACCAAGATAATTTTTATTTCTGTTTTTTCTAGGTATGTCTCATTAGTAGTTAATTAATATCGGACTTCCGAAGAGAAACTCTATTTGAGTTTATTAACTGCGCCTATAGCGACAACTCCCAGTCACGACCTTCCTTCAGTTTTATTAAAGGTACGAAAACTGAGAAAGAGATAAATGAAGTCAAGGGGAAAGTAGGAGGAGAGAGGGAGAAGAAAGCAAAATAGAAGCAAGAAAGAGGGTTAGAAAGGTCTTCTAAAGAAATCTATTATGTTGGAGGTAGGGAGAGTCCAGAAGAAAACGTTACAAGAAAGGGGTATTGAATAGTCTATGGTAAATACAGAAAAAGATAAAAGAAGAAGAGAAAGAAGAAATTAGAAATGAAGAAATATTGAATAATTTTTGAAATAGAGTGAGAAAGATTAAATCAATATTAAAAGGTGAATTATATCCGAATTGTATTATTCGAGAATCAATTCTGAATTGTTTCTGATGAGACACATATTTCCTCATACTACTCTGACCTGGGTCCAGGTAGCTGCAAAAGTTGGGTTTACCCTGAACCATCCCAGATGATCAGAGGTATTAATTTCATCGTTTGTCTGTTATTTTTGAGCATTAAACAAGTTTCACCCAGTAACTGATTTTCCATAGTGGAGATCGAACACATATCTGAGTTAGCCAAGGAAAAAAATCCAAATTATACGCATATTTTCCACCAATCGGAGTTACTGAAATTCTTGAAAAGACTGTTGTTATCTGTTCTTCTGTTGTTTTGGCTCGCCTTTCAGAGCCGATTTAGTTCACTTATCCTTCATGACCTGGGTCATGAACCAAGTATACACATGTTATAGTAATACATCTACATAATAAATGTTATTATTTTAGGTCAACATTAGAAATTATCACTTAAAGCTAAAATCATCACTCATTCACACACAAGCATACAGGACAATGTATTGATACAGGTAAGTAGGTTAAGATTTGCTTGGAAAGAAACTATCCCCTATCTGCAGTTTGGTAACATTTATTATACCTATTAAGAATAAGCACAAAGAAGATATTAATTACATGCAAATAAGTATGCATTTTGTTATATCCTTATATGTCGGATGTTAAGTTATGTCAATATAATTTTAATGTTAAAAGAGGATGACAGAAGAGAAATTAGCCACATCAAATTTTATCTCGTATGAGTTTTAAAAAAATGTCAAGCGAGTCTTTTCTCGTGGTTTCATATAACATTTTGTTTTACATGTCCAATAATGCACGTTTTTGGCGTCCACGCACGTAATTCGACTTTATTTGGGTACACACATGAAATAATACCTATGGACATAAATAACACATGTCCAATTTATAGAATTACTTATTAATGCATTTTCCCTTCATAAATTAAGAAAGCAAAGTTTTCTGTCATTGATTTCAATGTAACTAAATCACTTATTTCAAAACAGATGTGTCATTTAGGGGGTCAGGAGGGGGCAATTGCCTACTCCAAGAATTTGAGGAATACATATACTTTAATCGATTGTCTATTAATATACTAGTACAAAACGTGAAAGTCTTATATCGGTGATGCTCTTGCCCCCTCAAGCGAAATCTGAAATGACGCTCCTGTCTCATAACTTCGTTTGTTATTTAGTTAGCACTTTATTTCAGAAGTTATTATCGTATTATGTTAGATTGCACACACACACTCGTAGTTATATTAGTACAATTGAAAGAAACTAAAATTTTCTAAAACGTCGTAGAGAGTTGTTCGTTACAACTGTCGAAGGATAATCAGTAGATATTATAGATATTGCTATCCACTCTCGCACCAAGACCACGATCACTAAGATGGAAACGCTATGTGGGTTCGAAGTTTGGTATATGATAGGGTAATTTAGATACAGCTATATGAGAAGATTTCAGGTTCATGGACTTAAGCATAAACTTGATGGTAGCTTACGTTAGAGTTACGATAACCTGGCTTGTCTACATGCAGCATGCAATTAGCACGACAATATGAGATGTTAATATACGCTTTAAAATTTGTCGAATTTTATGAAAGTACACAAACCAACGCAACCGTTCGGGGTAGGTAACAAAACCTTTTATTCACATTTGTCCAAGTATTTCAACATTATATGCTTTTTCTTCAATATTACATTTACATTCATTACACGTTTATAATTCAATATACATATACTTAATCATTATTTTACCATTTCAAATTAATTATCCCATTTAATAAAATTTTTAGGTTGCAACACTACATCATGTACAATAAAATAAATTTGACAATACGATGAACGAATAACCGCGATATTGTAAACGCTTACATCCTTGACGATTTCGAAACTAATGAATATTCAAGATTTGGGGCAAATACGTAAAATGAACTACGATACAAGAATTTATTTGACAGTTTGCAATCCACATGATGAAAAATTGGAATTTAACACACACTTGTGGGCCTAAATATCTATACGAAAATTCATCTCTATGACACTTTATAGAAACAAGAATGGAGATGATGAGCATTACAACGGTAAACTTCGATCAGAAAATGGTAAAGGAAAACGGAAGCAAAGTTAGATCCTGTACTATGCGATCGATCACGGACACAGCGGGTCAAATAGTGATGGAAAATTCCCTTGATATCTGACGAAAGTAAATAGCTCCACAAATTTTATCTCGCAATATCTCAACTGAATATTCAAGTTCAAATAAGGTATGTTAAATGGTTAAGCATTGTCAAGTTAAAAACCGGGGGGAAGGTTGAGAAAAAAATCTGAGGGAAGAGAATAGAAAGATAGCTACAAAAAGGAAGAGAGACGCGCCAAAGAAAATCAGATAGAACGCTAGGTACTACAAATCTGTGCCCAGAATGAGATTTTCACGAAGACAAGGGCTTTATGGAAAGTCGCACTACTCGCCGTATTCGGTCACGCCATTGTAGACTCCGGAACTATCGGAAGGTTGATGTAGTCTGTTAATTTACCATCACTAATTGTAAAAAAAAAAATGAATTATTTAAACTGTAGCTGAAGGCTACAAATTTTTATGAATACAGAACATTACTTTTCTCTCTGACTTTGAGAAGAGTCTTATTTTTAACTGGTAATTTGCTTTCCTCTAAAAATTAAGTGATACTCAATATGAAAATTATTAATTAACAAACTCTATCCACTATGGAACCCAGACGTTCCATGCCGAATTCACAGAGGCTTTCAATAAATTTCTGACAGCCAATTGAGTTCAGTTTGTACTTTGTATTCCTATTTCTGGGAGATCCATCTGTTAATAGACTCTAACAGTATTCGGTAAACGGTATAAATTATGCAGTTCTTCGTTAAGAAGTTTCTGCTTTTCCCATTCCCGTTCCTCTTTGGTCAGGATATTCGTCTGGGGATCATGTTCTGCAATACTTTCAGTCTGCGTTTTTCCCTCAGATGTTTCGCAATCACACAGCACAAGATTCATGATTATCGTCTTATATATTTTAAGCTTCAAATTCCTGGACAGAATTTGCAAAGAAAAGTGATTTCGAACTGAATAATACCATGCATTCCCTGCTTTAGTCGTCATTTAATTTCTTCGTGGATATGGTTTGGGTCTATTGATATATTCTAAATATTTGAAAGTTTTTCCTTTGTCGAAAGTATTATTTGATATTTAGAGAAATCCATAAGTTTCAGTTTTAAGATCTCGGCGGACTTCCATGTATTTAGATTCTTTTACATTTTCTTCCAAACCCATGTTCCTGCAAGCGTTTAATAAGACCTCTGTATTTCTTTCTATTGTTTTCCTATTATTCTCCACCGGGTTCGATTCTCGGTAGGGCACTGGGTCGAAAAATTGTAAAATGCGTTTTCAGGCCAGCCATCCTGAATGAGTTTTTTCTGGGTTTCCTCATTCATACCAGGCTAATACCGGGATGGTACCTAACATATAGGTCCCAGGCCGCTTCCTTCCTTTCCCTGCCCTGATTGTGTACTCGGCGAGGGACGTCATCCCTCAAATGTGACGCACAGTTGTATGGAATGCTAAAAACATGGCCAAAATTCAAAATCTCTTTCGAAGTACACAAAAATGGGCATGTTGGGGTTTCTGACCTCACTGATCACGAACTTGAATCCAAATTGAAAACTTCAATATGGCGGATCAAATTTTGAGAAATAACAAAAATTGTAAACTAGGGGTTTTCACATCATTGAATACAAATTTGATATCAAAATGGAAAAATTGAATATGGTGGATCCAATATGGCGAATCAAATTAATACATTGACACAGATGGGTATAATTTAAAGCCTTTTGCCAGTGCCCTGTTTTCAACGTTAGGTATTTTCTTCTTGATATTCCCATATCAAGAAAAAGAGCTAGCACTTCATCATTGGTATACACGTCCCTGTGTGAAGACATTGATGTTACAGTTTTCATATACTTCTCTGCTCTCGATGGATTTGAAGATAAAACGCCTTTGACAACTTTTGAAGCACTCAATTTTCCGGAAGGGCGAATACTCATTTGCTTAGCGTAAGCAAATGTTTTAAGGTCTTTATTATTGCGAATTTCTTCAGTCCTTCGCTTTGAACATTCGCTTAAAGATAAAAATTCCGAGGAAGGTGATCGATCTTTATGTTTCCTTGATGTCTTACCAGTATTACGATATACACAAAACGATAACATATCACTTAGCCATTCGTTATTCTTGTAAGAAAAAAACTCGCTCATCCCTTCTATTGCCCTCTTGATATTTGTCCCTCATTCTATAAAATAAAGATGCGATGCGTGTCTTCATATCGTCACATATTTTAATACAACGACCATTTCTCGAAGAGAGTTGATGTTCCAAATTTTCTTTTATGATTTCTAGATCGCTTTTCAAATGGTCTTTCATCAAAAACAAATATCCTTTTTTATAATTGGATGATTTCATATTTTGGACCTAAAATTAATATAATTAATATTGTCAAATGATCACTCCTTGTATTACTATATTATTTACCTTTATTCAATTCAATTCATTGTATATATTTCTATGAATTATAAAATAATGGAAAGTAAAATATGCATACATTGACTATCCTTTTCTATGTTATACTAAAATATTTTTCTCCTTTTTGATTTGTTGTCTTTCACTATCTTATTTGCATGCACCTTGTAAACATCATTTTCACTTATTTTATAATAATTTTATCTTTGTTTTTTACTTTTTGTTTAACATAACAAAATACTTAAATATTCTTATTTGCAATCTTTTGTTCAATCGCAACGTCCAAAAAATTCGCAGCTGTTTTTTTCACATTCTTGTAGTAAATTGATCATAGATTATGCGCCAATACAAAATTTAACGGAATGGGGCGTCATATATAACTTTTGAGTCAGGTTTTAATTCACTTTGAAATAATTTCAAACATTTTTTTATATAAACATTAATGAAAGTAAATGTATAATAACTAACGTATTATAAATAATATATGGTTTGAAAATCCTTTACGTACCTCCAGGAAAAACGTCCATTTTGATTTAAAAAGATCGGAAAAGTATACAATGAACTATTTCATATGAAACTCGAGTTACATTTCTCGCGCGAATTAGGTATTACGAGATACACAAAAGTAGATTCACTTTGACTTCCAATACTAGCTCTGCTGTAAACGGCTAGCCGTTTCCATAGGTGAAATTTAGGAGACCAATTGTTACTGTAGCGAATCTAATACTTAAAAATAACCAGATAGAAACTTTCAATTTTCATTTTTGGCCACGTTTTAGGCACTTCGTACCACTGTGTGACGGGCCAAATGGCCTTACGTGCTGAACGCCCAGAAATCTAAATCCTAAATCCTAAAATCCTATCATTTCCTAATAGATCTGCATCATAAGTATTTACCATAAGCAGGTGAATACCACTGACTCTTAGGTCCTGGACACTGTCTTAGATTTTCCCTATAGTGGACTACAGAATAAAGTTGAATTAGAATGACGACAACGCACCTCATTGTTTCAGGCCATTCGCGACACAAAAGCTCGTGGATAAGATTTTTTTTCACTCAAACTTTTCTTTGGATTCATTTAAATACATCTTAATTAATCTAACTAGCTTTTACGGTATTCTAAATTTTGGAAGGATGTTGGACAATGTTTTCCTCCTAACCGTGTCGTAGGCATTTCTAAAATCAATAAATAATTGACGTACCGGGGTCAGGGCCGGCTTTAAGCCGATTGGACCGATTGCTCCCAATCGGGCCCCGCGCCTAAGGGGGCCCCGCACTAGTGCAGTCTACTCCAGTCTAATCTACTCTCCAGAGCCGTTTTAAAGGCATATTAATCTCCAGAGTAAACAAGTGTGTTGTGGTCCCTATGATTAAATTTTGCTCCTAAAACATGTAATTAATACATGCCATTCTGGTCGCGGGGCCCCCGGGTAAGTGGCTATGGTACCCTTAAGATGTCTGCTACTCTCGGTTGTCAAGTACACACAACAACATATTGCAATACAGATACATCCATGGACTCCACAAGAGAGGGTATGGCCTCTCCCTAACAAGTAAATGAATAATTTGCTTTAACTTTCCGAGCGTAAACAAAATATTTTCTGAGTTTAATACTGCAGTAGTTTATTTATTTTCTTTTAAGTTTACAACTTCTGTTGTAAATATAAACATTATTTCCAAGGAGTATTCTGCACGCCCACAACATCCGTAACACTCCCCCCAATTTCTTTACACACACACACCCCTGGCGTAAAAATATTGTTTTCTTTAAGTTTGTGTAAAAATGTATATCACTATTCTGGTGTTCACTCACTCTCTTTTATTTTGAACGCCCCACTACGTAAAAGTTCCTAGTGTTCTTACTGATTATGTCATGTGATACTACCGTGAATTCCGGGATGGTATCAAATAAATCAGCCTCAGTGCAACTTCTTTACATACCCTTCTCTTATTATAGCTATATTAAAAATACGAAACCAGAAGACAAACTTTGCCCTCTCCTGCGAAAAATCCCGTGGATTTAGTTTGGTTTAAATCAAGTCAGGAAAACCGGATGTATACTAGTGCGTACTAAATAGTTGGCCGCTTATGAAGGTTCTCTTGTAACTCGAATAATCCAATAGAAAATATTCATCCATCTGCCATCAGTTCCTTAAGGTTTATGATCATCTCATCACCATTTCATTTTGTCTGCAGTCGATAAAGATTTCAAGCTGATTATACATTTCATAAGTGGCTACCTACGATGTTCTCACTAGCGTACGATAGGTTTTCCTGACTTCAATTCTTTTCTAAAAGATACAGCTGTTAAGAAATTTTTGAACCAACGAATTCATGTCAATATGCATTTCATTATGTCTTACAAATATAAACTTATGAAAACATAGACTGCACCACTTTGTTTCTTGTACAAGTCTAGCCCAACTTGAAAAATTACATGACCCCTTTCCTATTAAAAAATAATAAAAAAAAAACGTCGAGCGAGATACAAGATGTCCGACTTCAAGACAGCAACCGTGATAAGCATATCCTCAAATAGATGTCTATTTCCTCCCAGTGTCGGTTAGTGTGTTTTTGTTTTTCATCCCTTTACCCGTTTTACAAATAAGATTAAATTTTCAAACTTCAAACACATTGTCATGGCTTATTCTGATCAATCAGGTTTTTGACCACTGTGGCTTTATTTATGAATGGGAGCACTTTAAATTTTGCTTACGCTTGTTCCTTGATATTCCACACTTCTTCACCAGGTTTGGCCAAGACACTAGATTTCGACATTGATAGGTTTACTTGTAAGGGAATAAAACTATGAAATACTATTACAGAAACTTCCTGAAAAATTGCAAAGCACTAGGGTGAAATACGTATTTTAAAATTCATTCATTGTCTGTATTTCAATTTGAGTTACTTCTTTTAACAATTAACTGCTATAAGCAGTGAAAAGGGTGAGGGTTTTCACCAGAACATTTTGCAGATGGAAAAACGTTATAAAGGGAAATGGGACCCGTCCATATTGAAAGATTACTGTTAGTTCCTTCTCAAAGAGAACTCCACAACATATTCTTCTCCTATTTGACAAATGCTATATTGTTTTGCTTGGTAAACCTTTTTCCTTTAACGTTAAGAAAATTGACTTAAACTATTGCTATTGCAAAGCTCTGCTTTCTCTTAAGCCCCAAACGGAAAAATATTGGCAGAAGGTTTCGAATAGTGTTGCTATTTTCACTCCTAGCTTCTCAATTTAGATAGTGTATACTTACAACGAAGGGGGGGGGGGGGAGTGTGCACGTGTACCGGTGCACGCTGGAATTTATCTTCATAAACCTTTTATTTCATACCTCAAATTACATTAACTCCTGTCAGCAGTTAATCATCATCATTATCACAGCAGAAAATCTAAGGATGATACAAAACACTGATTGCATTTTCGTTTTCAGGACGTGTAATTCAGTAAAGATTGCATTGTTTCATTTCTGCGCATTTTTGAAAGTTGAAATTTATGGATATGATTATCATTGCTACAAAGTTTATTGCTGAAACTATATATACAAGTAGAATTCAATAGTAGAAGCTACAAATTATACGATCAACCTTAGATAATTTTTACATTGCTCTCAATCAAACCTAAGGGTATTTTTACAATCATCGATAAGAAGATATGACACCAAGAATTTTTCAAGTAATCAAGGATGATTAATGAAAGGGAGTGATTATAATATTAAATTTTGTGTGCTCTTCTACCAGGAATCGGGCTCGAGACTATGTACAGCACAGGCGCACGCGCTAACCACTAGACCAGCAGGGAGAGCGATATATATATATATATATATATATATATATATATATATATATTCTGCAGGACTTGATGTAAGATAGTTGTAAACTTGGGGCCCCGCAAAATGTTCCCAATCGGGCCCCGCACCACCTAAGGCCGGCCCTGACCGGGGTATTGTATTGTTATTTCCTTCCGATTTTTTGTCGAATGGTAAATATATGTTCGTTAGTTGATCGATGTGTCGATAGTTAATTTGAATATTATTTTATCAATAAATATGTTAACAAGACGATCTCAAAGCAATCCAAATTTCAAACCACTGGAAGTTCATATATTATCTCAATGTAATCTCTTTAAGAACAACCCTCGTCAAATTTCACAGTAAGCACGTGCATGTAGCCTAAAGCTGGAAGTTATTTCGGTCAAGTGCAGCTTGGTGCTTCTTGTTTACCCGTAAAGATTCTAAAGTTTCTTCTGAGGCAAATATATTTTCATAACAGTAAATAATGCCATAGGACTTCTTTAAAATATTATGTTATTTACTTCCTCTTTGAAGGCTCTCAAGTGGCGATTATGGGTTCATTTAATCAAATACACAATTTTTTCTCGAATAAATATCTTAGTTATTTTCCTCTGTTAGAATCCCGTTGCACAAAGCTCACGACAGAACATTGAAGCTGCAGAGTTGAAGATAAGTTGACTAAAATATCGTAATACCATATTAAAATTTGCAATATAGTGATAGTTATGCACTTGCTTCTTGCTGAAATATAAGAATTAATCGCTCGTAAATAATAGGTCAACACTCACCGAAAGCGAGTAACAGAGACTAGATTATTCCTATTCGTTGAATATCGATAACTAATACAGTAGACAGTCGAAAATCCGAACTAATCGGGACCACAGGTAATTCGGATTTTCAAAAATGACCAAGAAAATGCGCTTTAGTTTAAATATACTGTATGGTATGCTCTTTTATCGATGCAGTGGTTATACAGTACAGTACATAGAATAATTATAGTACTGTATGTATGGTTACTGACATTCAAAGTTTCTGAAGAACCTGGTGGTACACTCAATTACCCTGTTCTTGTAACTCACACTTAAATTTAACTAGTATAGGCCTAAGGAAATATAAAAATATGTATGACAAACATTTACATATGAATGAGCTTTTGTAAAAACACTGACTTCACACAACGCCGACGGACAATCCTATTGTTTGTTTATCACTAGCGCTGAGATAAAATGTAGAAAAACTTATAGAGACCGCGTTCGGATTTTTGACGTTCAGATTAGGCCCGTGCTGGCCCACCGGGACACCTGGACGTATCCCGGTGCGCCCTCCGAAATATTACAGTATAAATAAAGGTACAAGTTTTTAGTAATAAATTCTTACAGTTTTATTGGTAAAGAATCCGTGAAAGGTGCAGTGCGCCCTTTACATTAGGCGCCCTTCCGAGACCACATCAAAGATGAATGATTTTATTTACTCTTCTCTATAGCACAGTTTTGTAAAATACATTAAATACACACAGTTATTGTTGGCGAATTTGTAGCTCAAAATATAAAACGATAATCATGCCTGTTGTGCTGTATGGTTGCAAAACATGGTCACTGACTCTGAGGGAAAATCGGAGAATGAAAGTATTTGAAAACAAGATTCTTAACGTAATATTCGAACTCCAAAAGGAACGGGAACGGGGAAAGGCGGAAACTTCATAAGGAGGAACTGCATAATTTTATACCGTTTACTAAACATTGTTAGGGTCATCAAGTCTAGGAAGCTCAAATGGTCAGGTTATTTAGCCAGAATGGAAGAAATTAGAAACGCTTTCGAAGTTGTAACTGGAAATCCAAATAGGAAAAATGACCGTTAGGAAGACCGAGGCGCAGATGGGAGGACAATATTAAAATGGTTCTCGCAGAGATTGAAATATAGAGTAGAAACTGGGTTCAGTTGGCTAAGGACAGAAATCAATAGAGAGCTCTTGTAAACGCGGCAATGGACCTCCTGCGTCCATTGGCGTGCTATATTAAGTTGTTGATACATTTAGCTTGTTATTACAGCTGTGTTATTACAGAAACTAAAAAGTTTTTCTGTAGTAAAGACGATTTCGATGCGGGGTTAGCTATTTACGTTAATACTAAAACAAATTTGGTGGTGATTTTGATATAAAATGGCACCCATACTTTCTTCTAAAGCCTCTCTCTCTCTCTCTTTATATATATATATATATTTCTGTTTGATGGGCGCCCTCATTAGTATCCCAGCACGGCCCTGGTTCAGATTATCGACGTTCTACTGTAAATGAGAGAATTTGTAAATATGCACAAATGGTTTCCGAAGACTAATAAATTAGAGAATTTGTAAATATGCATAAATGGTTTTCGATGACTTATAAAAGAGGAAATTTGTAAATGTTGAACGAATGGTTTTAACTTAAATAATGGTGGAAACTTTGACATTTGTAGTTTTTGAACCTTATCTTTTACGGAGTGGTGTAGAACGCAGCTAATTGTTTTAGTGGTAAACCTGGTCTGAGGTTCGAAACCCGGTGGGAGAGCACAACAATTTAATTTAGAGTAACTCCGGAACTGTCTGATCTAAAGCGGGACGTCTGGAAACCGTTAAACCAGGGACAAATGAATTTGTAAGCTGTTGTACTGCTAGCTTAACATGCACTAAAAATATTTAGTGCTATGTGCACTTTAGTTAATGACAGTTCAACCTTTCTGCCATAATTTTCAACCTTATACAGCTTCCGGTAGTTGACAAATGCTGTTATGTTTCTATTGTTAATTATTGTGTTGCTTAAAAACATGATTTTTCAAGTGCTTAGTTTCATTACAGATGTGATTTACGATACAGCTTTTTCGATACAGCGATTTACGATACAGCTTTTTCTACTTGAATCATAAAGAATTATTATAGAGTTTTGGCGTTGTCTTACTTTCCTGAAATTCCAAGTTCTTTCCAACCCCTATTGATAAGCCTACTACCACCACAAGTTCAAGGAATAATTATAGTATGACAATCTGCAACAGCACCTTTGCTACACTGAAGCATCCAAGGAACGATTTCGTTAAAGGAAAAAGAAAAAATATCCAAGCGGAATGACTAATTTTGATTTTGTTTTCAGTTTCAGGGAATTCCCCGTATATATCTGTAAATTCAACAAAACATTTACTTGACGGCTTTAGTGTGGGAAACGTGGGTTTAATTCACAGTTGGAGTTCAGGTAGGTCATGTATACGAACGTTAAAATGTAGGTCCATGTCTCATATAGCCTGGTTGCTGAAAGAGAAACTAAACTCCAATCCAAACAATCAACATTTATTTGAAGTAAATCTGGCCCATTTCTTAATGTAAATGCCAAGATCATTTTTACGATCCACTAATTTACAACTGAAGTACGAGGTACATCCAGAAAGTAAGTTTTCCACGCATCCTATAGCTAGGAAATCGTATGTCGCATGAAGCGATTGTATGCACATGAGAGAGTAATGTCTTAGCACGGTGCGTGCGCCAGTGGAACTTCTCTAGTGCTCTCTGTAGCGTCGTGGCAGTGGCTGAAGATGGACGTTCTTATTCCAGCTCCCGCCTCGTGTGAAGTGCGAGCAGTGATAAAGTTTTTGAAGTTAACGTACTTCTTAAATTACTCATACAGTTTAGACACTGCTACATATTATTCATATAGTCCGGCTCACCGTTATCTAGTCATCATTATTGTGTATCTATAAATCAGACACCAAGAAAAATTCTTCATTTGTTAAGACAGTATGAACACATTTGCTTAGTCATGAGAAAATAAAGTTCGTTGGATTAGTATTTCCACTTCGATTTTTGTGACACCATACTTCAAGTGGGCCTGATTGTTTCAACAGGTAAATAACAAGTGATTCTGGCTGAGCGCATAACATAAAGTAAAACAGTTATAGTGAATATAATAAGCGCATACAACATGCAACAAAATGCATATCGCATATCACAAGTATCTATTGAAATTTCTGAACTTCCTGTTCAAGATTTTTGGTGGAGTAGGCTGGAGTGGAAATCGAAGACGAATCAACGTTTCATCAATGTGATGTTATTAAATTCTATTAATAACATTTTGCATAGCCTTGCAGTTACATTGCCTTACAATTCACCAATTATCATTACATTCTCATAAAACAGGGATGCATTAGAGTGATCAGTAATACGTATGTTTGCCTACCAACTTGAAGAGATGGGTTCGATTAAAGGTTAGAGCGTGAATATTTTTCTTATATTTTCGTTTAATTGCCGATCTGTGATTCGACCAGTTTCTTTAAAATGAAAATCTTTGAAAAGTAATCGAAGGAAAAGTAGAATAGGAAGATGCTGAGAACATAAATTGCAAAGTCTTGAAATGTCCTTTTGAACTTGTCGAGGTCTGACGGCTATAACCAGGACAGAAGAAACTAATTGGGTATAAAAGAGGAGAGAACAAGTTAGCTGACATGGAATAAGTGTTGTATTGTCAGGGTGTAATTACTAATAAAGTCTAAGTCCGCGGTGGTTCAATGGTAGAGTGTTCACCTCTGGTGCGTGGAAACCCTGATCGATCCCATCTCGCACCAAGTGGACTTTGTGGTGAACAAACACCGTGTTCGAGGGTTTCCTCCGGATTCTCACGTTTCCTCTCACATTATTAATTTCACCGTGGCACTCATTTTTCATCATCACCGTCTTCTTTAACATAGCCGGCATAACCATGGTGCGTAAAAGTTAAAGATTTAATAGAGCCTAAGTTGAAATTCCTACTTCGAGATTTTTCATGATCATCATACTGCCTTTTCTTCAATCTTCGCTGGAAAGTAATAAATATATCATACAAATCATCAAAACATTGTTGCAATAAGAACGCAGAAAACATAAAATGTTTCATCTGAATGCAAAAACTGTTTTTAGCTAAGTGTCCCGACGGAACAGGAGAGTTCCGAGCAATTTTGAAAGAATATAGCTGAAGAATATTGCATGTTGTCTTTTAATTTACGTATTTTTACCCCAGTCCGATCGATTGAATGAAATCTCTGTATAATTAACAACTTGCCTAAAACCTCTATATAATTTAATTTAGAGTTGCATGCTTTTATTTTTTCAATATGCTTACGCAGGTTGTATCCGGATATTCCGGAAGTTTTTATATTCATTCACATTGGTGTTGTGATGAAAGCCGCATCATCACAAGTAACGTCTTGAGCAATTACTATGTTTTGTATCTTTTAATCCCTTACTAAAGTATGGAAAATACAGAGGAAGGGAATTATATTATCTACTGTAACACTTAGGGATTTTAGTTAGATTGTAGAAACAATAAACTGAAAGTAAATCATTGATGTAGTATATATTCTTGCCGGCTTGTTTCATTGAAATAACATAAAGAAATCATATTTTGAACTGAGGAGCTACATGACTCACGTCTTCTTCTATATCTACCATTTCCTTTGAGCTGACAGGTATATATTTTTACTGCACTTTCGGCGACAAAATCTAGGCAATTACATCTAGATCTTTTATAATGAAAATTTCTCCAGATTTTGCAATTAATCAATTCAAAATTACTTTCATTTACCTTATTGATATAACTACTTGCGATAACTGCATCAGCACACTACCACAAGCTTATTTTACATGCTATAAATCACAAGTTGATAATTGAGAATAAACACACAAATACATAGTTTCATTAATACGTTATAACTTTTTACATACAACTAACTAACGTTATGGCCTACGGATTGCGGAGGTTCAATGTTGCGTTGCGATCACCAAACCTCTCCACTGACATCTATCCTTAGGCAATTTAATCCAGTTTTTACTTTGTATTCCTATTTCTGCGAAACCCATCTTAATATTGTTCTTCCATCTGCGCCTAGGTGTTATTAATGGTCGTTTTCCAGTTGGTCTTTCAGTTAAGATTTTGAAAGCGTTCGTACTTTCTTCCATCCTAGCTACATGACCTGCCCACTTGAGCCTTTTAGACTTGATGACCCTAACAATGTTGGGTAAACCGTATAAATTATGTAGTTCCCCGTTATGAAGTTTCCGCCAATCGTCATTAACCTATCTCTTGGGTCTAATATTCGCCTCAGGATCTTGTTCTAAAATATTTTCAATTTATGTTCTTCATTCCGATTTAGAAGCTATGTTTCGCAACCATACAGAACAACAGGCATGATTATAGTTTTATATATTTTAAGCTTCAAATTCCTCGACAGAATTCTCGATAAGATATTTTGAACTGAATAATAACTCGAATTAACTGCTTTTAGATGACATTTAATTTCTTCGTAAATATGGTTTTCGTCTGTTAATACTGATCCTCGATATTTAAAAGTGTCCACTTTATCAAAAGTAACATTCGATATTTTAACGCATCCATAATTTGCCGTATTGTGATTCCGACGAACTTGCATGTATTCAGTTTTCTCTGCATTTACTTCTAAACCCATGTCCCTACAAGTGTTTAATAAGACCTCTGCATTTTTTCTATTATTCTCCCATCATCCCCTTTAAATTTACATCATCAGCATAATCCATAACCTGATGAACCCTATTCCACTCTAGGTTCTGCCTGCCATATTTGATTTTCCTTATAAGGTATTCCAAGACAAAGTTGAATGATAATGGTGACACTGCATCTCCTTATTTTAGGCCATTTTCGATATGAAAGCTCGTGGACAAAACTTTTCCTTCCCGGACATTACTTTGGGATTCATTTAAACACATTTTAATTAATCTAACTAGCTTTTACGGTATTCTAAATTCTGTAAGAATGCTGTACAATGTTTCTCTCCTAACAGAGTCGTAAGCCTTTCTAAAATCAATAAATAGTTGATGTACCAGGGTATAGTATTCCCACTTCTTCTCGAGTATTTGTCGAATGGTAAATATTTGGTCGATAGTTGATCGACTTCGTCTAAATCCGCACTGATAATGTCGAATAGTTTCATGTGTGTATTGGGTCAATCTAGCTAATAGAATGTTTGAGAGGATTTTATAGGACGTTGACAAAACGGACATGCCTCAATAATTATTACAGTTAGTTTTGTCGCCTTTCTTGTGAATTGGAACAATGATTGATTCTTTCGACTCTTGTGACAATTCTTTCTTGTTCCGTATAAGGAGAATGAGTTTGTATAACTTGTTCCACATTTTTTCGCCTCCAGCTAAAATTAACCCAGCTGGAATTTCGTCTACACCACGAGACTTGTGTTTCCTTTATTTCTTTATAGCGGCTTCTGCTTCTAATCGTTGCAACAGTGAGACAGACAAATCCCTGAATCCCAATTGGAATCATTTGGAGAAGTGAGGAAGGACCCATCTACACATGTATGTATAATTTACAAATATATGTTAAAAAGTAAATAATTTACAGCTTACAAAAATATATATTGAACAACCTACGTATCTTCAGATATTTATTCTCGTTTTGAAACTCATTTATGATCAGTGTGTTTTTCTTTTTTTCCACACATCCAGTATTATTATTATTAAATGTTTTGCCTTTCGACAGGTACTTTGACCAATGACAATTTTATTTTTTCAATTTTACATTTGGGCCTTGAAATGTTTCTTCCACATTTCTCAATCTTCAGCTTCCTCTTTTAACTCCCAATGTTTTCTTCTATTTTCCAATTCTTCGATCAGTTGTGTTTTTCTTCTTCCTATTTCTCGCTTTTCTTCCATCTTTACTTCTATGGCGGTACGAAGAAGACAATTTTTTGCCAGATGTATCCAATCCGATTGGTCTTTCTACAAAGGAGGCTGGCTAGAATCGCCCTCTTCTCTCCTGCCCGTTTTAAGACATCTTCATTTGTTGCTCTCTCTGACCATTTAATCTTCTCCATTTTTCTCCAACACCACATTTCGAACCTCTTTAAATAATTCTTCTCTAACTTCCGTAATGTTCAAATCTCTGAACTATACAGTCCAATTCTCCATATATAGCACATGGCATCCAATGTGCAGTGAAACAAATATACATTATACACACAACGAATTATAATGCCATTGATATATGGCGTTCATCGCACAACACGTCAATATTAAATTGTAGACATTATGGTTGAAATGTTAGGTCTAAATTAGGTTGCATCTGTCCGGACGTTTGTAATACCAGGGAAAGTACTAGACTCAACCTGTTTTTGTTATAGCATTCGGGTGGGATACGTTTACTGTTGACTGTACGTATGTAATACAATGGATTGTCAGATTCCTATTAAATACAGATATATATATATATATATATATATATATATATATATATATATATATATATATATATATATATATATATATACTGTGTGTAGTTAATAATATAACATCTAACATGGTGAACAGAATACATAAATATAGTAACATTAACAACTGTATTTCATAAGAATACGAAAATCCATTGTATAATTCTGTAACACAACTTCAACGCCGAACTCTTAGTGTCGAATTAGTACGCTAAAGTGTCATTTACACTGGAATGACTGATCTATGTTCGAATTGTGTTGAATTAACTTTTTTTCTTTCTGTAAAGGAAAACAGGTCATGAGCAGATGTTTTCAACAGGTGTCTGGTGATATACAGATATGCCCGGAATCATAGCAAATTAAGTCTAATTAGGGACTCAAACCAATGTTATAGTTTTTAAAACCTCTGGATTTATGAATTTAATTAAACAGTTTTCTACTTAAATCAGATACCGATCAGGTTCACGAAAACTGGTTGCAAAATTTTATTTTGTTTCATTAATTGGAGTAATTCATATATTTTCAACCGTATATCGACTTTATAGTTAACTAATTCGATACAATACCTAAGATTACACTTGTTACAAAAACTCACCTCTGACAGATGGCGGAACACTCTCAAAGACGCTGGCATTTCTGTGTCAAAAAACAGTCTCAAATAATAACCGAAGTATAAAAATATACGGATCAAAAATCTATATACGGATCAAAAATCTATCTGCGGAAAAATAATATAATTGCCTGTCTGTTGAAAATGTAGATAAACTTGACCTGTAAAATAAGTAGAAATAAATCAATTCTACAATTTCTTTTATTAGCGTACTGTATTTAGAAAAAAGTGCCTAAACATTATACATATATTTTCGATAAAATCTCATTGAAATAAGAAACTGAAACCAGTCTGAGAAAAATCCTTATCGGTAATTTTCGAGAAAATAAGAAAAAAAACTAATATTATATTCCCAAAAGGTACATCATTCATGGGCTACTATAACAAGCTCACTAATGCTTCACTGTTTAAAATGAATGTTGCTAAAACATACGACATTAACCCTCTGTACTGAGCAGTGGCGTATATAGGGGGTGGCTTCCGGGCTTAAGTCCCCCCCCGAAATCTTAGTTAGTATAGTAAAGTAATGAAATATCTTGCAGAATTATCACATTTCCAGGCAAAGCCCCCCCCCCCCGAAAGTTAGCAAAGCCCCTCCGGAAACAAAATCGTAAATACTCCACTGGTACTGAGTGAATATTACTGAGTTTCCTTGCCTACCACAATGGATTCAATTGAATGATATATGATCAGCAAATTAACACTAATGCGGTTGTTACTAATTTTCTAATACTTTCTGATAACTTTCAGTTGAGTGATGTGTGGTAAAATCATCGAATCCAATGGAATTATTACTGAGGATTTTAAGGCTATTACGCAACTTTTAGTCGAGTGATTTGTTTGTCAGCACATTGTTACTGGATATCTGGTCCTTGTAACAAATCCTAATAGTTAAGTGATATATAGTGAGCACACAGATCTCAACTCCGCTGGGGTTTTCGGTATAACAGATGGATTTTAGTTGATTAATGTCTGGTTAACACATCGATCTTAATGCGTTTGTTAACGCTGTTTCTATACTTACCAGATCATTTTTAGTTGTATGATATATGGTCAGAACACGGATCCCACCTCATATATACGCAAAAAAAAGAAAGGTTACTAGTAAACAAGAAAAAGGTGGACAGTAACCAAGTTAGTTTGTCAATATATAGACAACAGAGTCGTGTGTCCCAGCAGCCAAGCCAAAAAGGTTAACGAGGGAAGGTGATCGTAACCTTGCGTTACAGGTTAACATTGCTAGTTTACAGTGTAATAACTCACAGGGGTACGCTAACCGATCACGTAGTTACCACTATCAATCATAGCCTGTAACCGGTAACCTTGTTAGTATGTTGGAATAACCGACTGCTCGGTTAATGAAACAGGGTGCATCAACTGCAGTAACCGAGTATTTTGGTTAATATAACATATTCAATTAGTATAAGTAACCCATTTACTCGGTTGAAGCAATACGGTAGGACAAATGTATAACCAAGTAGATGGGTTAATATAACATATTCAATTAGTTAAGATAACCTATATATTCGGTTAATGTGATAAGATAGGGCAAATGTTTAACCGAGTAGATCGGTTAATTTAATCTGTTCAGTTAATTGAAATAACCCATTTACTCGGTTGATGTGATAGGGTAAGTCAATTCTAGTAACCGAGTATCTCGTGTAAATAGCCTGCTTTATTAGTTGAAATAACCATGACTCAATTTTTTATAACATCTTTTGCTTTGTTGTCCATATATTGACATTTTTTTCAGGGTTAAAATTGTGTTTAACCTTTCTGAAGGTTAAAATTTTATGCCGAATTCGGAATTGTTCTCGCTTTATAAAGTTTTGAACCACTTAAGGAAGTGATGTGAAACAAACGTTTATGTACAAAACTAAATTTTCTCTAGTTTATAAAAACACATAAAGTGAAAAGAGGCAAAAAAATATATAGTTTTATAAAAGAGAAAGAATTTAGCTTTGTGGAAGGTATTAGCTTTACGTCAAACTTAAGCGGTTCAAAGTTTTGTACTGAGACACAAATCTAGGTTCGCCATAGAATCTTAACCTTAAAATCAATACACAATTTTAAGCCTGAAAAATATAAAACGCTTTATAGTCCTGTAAAACACGGTAGAATAGGAGCTCTGTGAGTCTTTACACATTGTACACACTATATGAAACAATTGAAATAAAAGCAGAACAATGTTATAAAGAGTCATGATAGTATCTCTCCGCCCTTAACGTGAATTCTACTTGCCATTTCCATACTGCAGAGCTTTTAGTATTCTGTTTGATTTGTTGCAAATAGATAGTGAATATAAAATTAACTCAAAAAATTATTTACAGAGTAAAATAAATAAATTAACCTTCATCCGCTCCCACCCGCGGCAAATTGGCTGTCATTTTTAGTTTTTGTGTGCCCTTCTTCACAGAGTTCTAAAATTATGGTTGGAGGGGTGTGTATTCTCTATTTATACTTCCGCCCTCTAGATTATGTGCAGTTACAGTCTAACAAGCGATTACTTCCGGTTCAGTACAATCCCAAAGTTGGTAGTGGAGGGTGGACGGCCAATTTGCCGTCAGCGCGAGCGAAAACGTGATTTTTTTCGCATTTATATAAAAATGTAAGTAAAGGTTTCATTATTTTTCATTCGCTGTTTCATTTTTAACTGCCCTAACATCAAAAATAATACAAGAAGACCATATCTGTACGAGTTAGCATTAGAACTAATAAATGAAAACCTGAAAGCACGTTCTAAAATTTCAACTTTGAAAAAAAAAATGCTGCTGTTCTTGGCACAATACAGAAAGCAAACTACTGACTATGAACCAGTCCAACTAATTTTTTAAAGAGGTATTTGCTACCTCTGAGGATCGAGAAAAAGCAACAGAACTCGCCTTGAATGTAAACATTGTGGTAGAAACGTCTGCAAAAAGCACTGAGCCATTACTATTACTTATGTAAAGGAATCAATGTGTCTTTGCTTGAATTCACAAAGACTGTTATTAATAAT
Source organism: Thermobia domestica (assembly GCF_964235325.1). Lineage (NCBI taxonomy): Eukaryota > Metazoa > Arthropoda > Insecta > Zygentoma > Lepismatidae > Thermobia > Thermobia domestica. The sequence goes on from NC_137460.1 coordinate 140,420,514, forward strand.
GCATTGAGTTATGCAGACAATAATGTTGGTGACAGGTTTCTATTAATTTTATTTGTGTTTTGTGGAGTTTGTGTGTAGAGTGCTTGCGTCCTGAACTGTCAACAGTCAACTGGTTGTTGTTTTGCTACATCAGCAATTTATGAATGTTATGTATTTATTGTAATAAAGTTACGAGAGACACCTTCCTGTCTCCTCCCAACACCTAAAACCACACCTCCTATGACGTCTGGGACTCGCTTTCGATATCAACCAGAATAGTCACCGAGCCTGGGGGCCCTCCTTAAATAGCCCCGGTTACTTCCGTCTGGGGGAGTAGCGATATAGATTTGAAGCCGGGAGTAACGGTGCGGAGTGGAAGCTAATCTCGGACTTCTCCTACGAACTGGCGGATGCCCGCGATATCCCGCCAATAGTCCAGGACCAGATCCATAGCAAGATACCAGGAGACCAGAGAGGGACCAACGGACGCCCGGACGTCATGAAGGTACACCTTCCCTAACCGATAAACCTAACCCTAACCCTGTCTCTCTTCTTTCATAGAATTTCTTCGTTATTAACTCTAATATCCCAATGATCTTTTACTTCAAAGGACAGCCGTCCGAATCCAGTGCCTGTGAACTGAGCTAAATTCCCCACTTTCGTTCTTCTGACGGCTTGTGTGTAGGTGGAGTTTCCTTTCATTTTTCCTCCCCCACACACCCTTTATATGGTGATGTGGCTTTTTACTCTTTCTTTTTATCCCTGCTAGTGTCCTACTTGGTGGAGAATTGTTTTTACCCTGTCAGTTCTATCTCTGCATGTTTTTAGGTCAATCTTCTAGTAGTGCATGTTTTTCTTGTTTTCTTTTCTGGCCAATAGCTGTTGTTGGAGCAGGCATTTCAGTGCCGAGTCTAGACTGGTTTTCTTGCGGGAGTGTAGCACACGCACCCCGATCGAGGCCAGTTATTGGGCGTATCTCCGCAACAGACGGATGGTTTCACCAGAGTGGAGGCCAATAAGCTCTCTTGTCTATTGGGTCTTTCGCATTTCACTACTTTTGCAGTGAGGCATTTTTGCCGAGTCTGTGCGAGGTTTATTGCGGAGGTATGGACGTACCCCGAGCAGAACCTTGCTAAGGGCGTAGCACTGTACGAGGAGGGTTTCACCCTATTGTGAATGCTCTTTTGGTGTGCGTCTTACTTTCGAGCAAAAAGTACTACTTTAGCGTCGAGGCCTTTTGGTCGAGTCCGCACACGGAGGTCATTGCGATCAGATGGAACTTCTGACCGATCCGACTTCCTCGTTTAGGGGCGTAGTGGCGCTAGAGTCCGAGAGGTTCTCCTCAATTGGAAAATAGCTCACCTATGTTTCCTCTTATTTTTGCATGACACTTGGGTCCTGGCGAGATGTTTTTTTTCCTAACTCTTTCCGAAGTATAGTGCGTTTCTTATTTTTTTGTGTCTATTAGCGTATTCTCGGTATTATTTTATTATTTTTAAGTTAATTATTGAGTTATAGTATTAATGTGATGTGTAGTTGTGTGCCCAAATTTTTAGAGATTTTTGTCTATGTTGCGTTACTTACATGAGGAGTTAGGTGTGCCTACAGAAGAAATCTTAGACCACAGCGATACTGTATATTTTGAGCCTGCCGCGTGTTCTTCCCCTAAGTCCGCTAAGGTTACGCGCCAATATTTGTATAACTTACGTCGGCAGTTACGTTTATCCGATACCTTCTCCGAGATTTCTGGGTCCTCTTCCATTTCTTTAAGTCCTAAAGTATCAGATATGGCATCTGCAGCGAATAATGCAGGAGGCGAAGGTCCCGTTCAATATATGAATTCGATTATTAGACCTGAACCGTTTTATGCTCGTTTCGGGGAGGATGTGGACAGGTTTTTGAGGAAATACGAAACTGTGGCCGAAGTCAACGGCTGGACAGGAGCCCGTAAGAAGTTAATTTTAGGATCATTACTGAAAGGAGGTGCTGAAAATTGGTATTCAGCAATTGAATCGAAACCCGAATTTGCGCAGTGGAATTATGACCAGTTTAAAGAACGAATCCGTCAAACCTTTAAAGATCATGCGCTTCCCCATTTTACTGTTGCGCAGATGAGGGCTCGAGAGCAAGGTACGGATGAGAGCGTGATGGATTACGTTTACTCAAAACAGGATCTCATTCTTAGATCAGATCCTACAGCCTCAGAAAAAGCACAAATACAGTACATTATCGAAGGTCTTCAACCTGAATATTTTCGTGCTGTTATTAAAAAAGAATATGAAAATCTCGCTGCACTCGTCGATGAGTTAATATTAGAGGAAAAAGCACGATTGCTGACAAAGAGGAAGGAATTAGATCAGTTCATTAAAAAGAACTCAGTGCTTTTGCAGTCTGCCTTGGTCAGCAATAAGCCGGCAGACAGCCTTCCTTATGTAACAGCTGCTGACGCAGCATATAGACAGGAAACAGCTGTTAGAGCTGCTGACTCGCCACGAGAGCAAACGCAGCAGAGTAATGACGTCAATGGCCGTTTGCTTGAATTACAGCAACAATTATCTAAGTTAACGTTGCAAATATCCGCTTTTTCTGATGGCAATAAAAACAAAAACAATGGGAATGGCTCACGCAATAGACGGAATAATGGTAGACGAAATTTTTCACATAATAATAGGCAACAAACCAATGATAATGGTGCCAATAGTTTTCATGTGCCCCAAACCGATCCTAACCGCTCCGAATCAAATACAGGGTCGTCCCAAAACAACGACTCCTCAAAAAAGGGACCTATTATCTGTTTTCGATGCAAAGGCCCTAATCATATCGCTAGATATTGCAGGGCGACTTTAAACTAACTGCTAGGGTAGCAAATTGGACCATTGCTACTCGTTCTCTCCGAATTACGGTCCCTCTTTTCACCCAGAATGAGTTGCCTCATATCAGTGTTATTATGGGAGGAGTCCAGACTGAATTTATGCTCGACAGTGGGAGCCAGGTCAGTTGCGTCGGTTCGAATTTAGTACCAGAAAGTGCTAGGAGATATCGCATCAATACTCGTTTACGAGGTGTTACTGGCAAGTTTATACAGGTTTCTGAGTTGGCGATTCTCCAGTTTGATATTAATGGGAGACGTTTCTCTCATGTGTTTCGAGTTATTCCACACTTTGACTATGGTCCCTTGCTTGGAGCTGACTTTTTGAATATTCATAGAGCCTTAATTGATTATGATAGTAATACCTTTACTCTTTCTTACTTTGGTCGTTTACCGTCTCGTTCATTGCCGAGGCGAAATTTAGAGGTGCATTTATCCAAAGTCCTTACAAGTAAAGTTGCTAGCTGTTCTACTCCTGTTTTTCGAGTTTTTGAAAATACTGTGTTGCCACCGCGGTCACATACTTTGGTCCGTCTCCGAAATTCGCTTGATATTACCGGAAGAAAGTTGTTGTTGTCCCCGTCTCAGCGAATTGAAGAGTTATTGGGAATTTTTATCCCACGAGTTTTGGTAAATGGTGAGACACCAGTCGTATATGTGACCAACCCCACCACCACCCCAGTGAAGTTACGCATGGGAACAGTTCTTGGTCTGGCAGAGGACTTTGAGGAGGTGCCTGTTGATTCGGATGAAGTTGTGGCAAACACCACGGAGGAATACACCCCACCACCAGAGCAGTTAGCCGCATCACAGAAGATGTGTGATCCCACCCGAGTGGACGTCAATCAAGATCTCGCCCCGGAGGACAAGGAAAAATTTTACGATCTTATCCGCTCCTTCGCGGATGTCTTCTCTTGGTCGGACACAGACGTGGGCGTCGCTAGAGGCTTTGAACATGAAATTAGACTATCTGATGAGACCCCAGTGAACAAGGCTCCGTATTCAGTACCTTACCACCTTCGAGATGTCGTCAAAAAACAGTTGGATCTTCTCCTACGTCAGAATGTAATCTCGGCAGAGACTTCCCCATGGAATCACCCTATTATTTTGGTCAGAAAACGCTCTGGAGACTTCAGATTCGTTTCGGACCTCAGATTTTTAAACCTGCAATCGATGCCCTGTAATTATCCGACGCCACCGATGGAGGACATCTTAGGACGCATGGCGGGAAAGCTTTTTTACACGAGTTCGGACATGAAAGCCGGGTTCTTCCAAATTAAGCTTACTAAGAAGAGTAGGGAGTGCACAGGATTCTCAATTCCAGGCTTCGGATCCTATGTATACAACTGCTTACCGATGGGACACATTTCCAGTGCCGCAGCGTTGAATAGGTTGGTGAAATTAACGCTTGCTGGAGTTCCTTCATCAAACATCATGTATTACGTGGACGACTTTTATGTAGTTTCCAGTAGTGTGGCCGAAATGCTCGACTTATGCAAGATACTGTTTGAACGACTTCGTTCCAGAGGTTTAAAGTTGTCCCCCGAGAAAACCAAAATCGCTCACCACTCTTTGGTCGTACTTGGCCACAAGCTTGGGAGTTTTGGGATGTCCGTTTCCGATAAGATGTTGGACACCATTAGAGATTACAAGAGGCCACGGACGAAGAAACAAGTCAAGAGTTTTCTTGGAGTTTGCTCCTTTTTGCGGCGTTATGTCAAGGATTTTGCGATTATCGCGGATCCTCTTCAGAAGTTGATGAAGAAGGATGTTGATTTTACCTGGGGTAAATCCCAGCAGGATTCCTTTGAAGCGCTGAAGACCGCCATCTTGGAAGCTCCCACCTTATTGGCCTATAAACCCGAACGTGACTTGCATATATACACGGATGCTTCGATCCGAGGTTTGGCTGCCGTCGCAAAACAACCCGTATCCGACGATCCCGAATCTGAACTGGTGCCTATTGCATTCGCATCCCGTGCAGTGGGGCCTGCTGAGAAGAATCTGTCTGTTTACCATCTAGAACTCCTAGCTCTGCTATATGCCTTGCGTTCTTTCCGCTATTTTGTTTTGGGAAGACATTTTTTCCTTCACACGGACTCCAAAGCCATAACATATTTAAAGAATAGCAAGAACTTAACTGGAAAACTAGCTCGTTGGCTGACGGAAATTGAAGCTTACCATTTTACTATATCTCACGTCGCCGCAGCCAGCAATGTAGAAGCTGATGCTTTCAGCCGTTTTGTTAACCACAAGCGTGATATTACCGATGAGGACGCAAGTGCGGCAGATCCCCGTATATTTTTCATTGAAGATAATGACGCTATTGATCTTAGAAAAGCTCAACGAGAAGATCAATACTTTAGCAAGATTATCGCCTACTTGGAGGATGCTCCTGACAAGGATCCTGCTTTCGAGCGAAGAGCGTCACACTTTACCATGAGGAACTCTGCCCTATACAAAGTCAATTCCACGCCTCTTGGGAAAGTTCATTTAGTCGCTGTGCCACTGTCCTTGAGAGACCGAGTTTTTGAGAAGTGCCATGCTGAAAAACTCGCAGCAAACCACGCTGGATTCTCCAAAACGTATAATTTGCTATTAAAGTCTGTATACTTTTTGGACATGAAGAAATTTGTCTATCGGAAGTGCAAGGAATGTATTGTTTGTCAAGTGCTGAAGAAGAGGAGTGGCAAGCCCCTAGGAAATCTACAGACCCATCCCAGCGTTCCACCCTTCTATAGGATATATATAGATTTTTCCAGGAAATACCCTAGCAACAACATCCTTAAACACAGTTATTTGGTTGTTTGTGTCGACGAGGGAACTCGATTCTGTATAGCTGCTTCTTTGCCCGATACATCAGCTGCTTCTGTATCTCAATTTTTGTACGAGCAAGTTATTTTGAAATATGGTCTTTTTTCTGAATTGGCATGCGACCGTGGCTCAGCTTTTACGAGTCAAGTCTTCAAGGAACTGTGTAATATCTTTGATATCCAATTACACTTTGCAGATGTGGCAGGACACTATTCTTTAGGTCAGGTGGAAGTCGCCATAAGACATATTGAACAGCAACTGAAACTTGCATTGGACAAAGATAACCAGTCCAATTGGATTGAACTTCTACCCCAGATTGCTTTTTCCTATAACGTCACATGTAATTTGAGTATGCAGATTTCTCCATTTGAGTGCCTCCATGGCTTTTCTCCTAAACTGTTACATTCTGCCATGTTGGACACACAGTGTCAATTTTCAGATAACCAAGATCGATTAGAACGTTTAAGATATATACGGGAAAGAGCCCATGATAACTTGTATAAAAGATTTCTGATTTCCGCTAAATCGTACAACAAAAAGAAGAAACAGCAAACTTTTAAGAAAGGCGATCTGGTTTGGATTTTTGATTCAACTGTTAAGAAAGGTAACTGTAAAGCTTTCTCAGGGAAATACTTTGGTCCAGGTATAATTCAAGGAAGCAAACATGACAACAGTTACTATGTAAAGTTTCGGACAGTACATGGGCAAATTAAGATTGATTCTTTCGCTGTTGACCGTTTAAAAATGTATTACCCACCAGGAAAAGATGCTGAAAAGGATGTTCAGAAACTAGATGCCTCTTCCCCTACTGTCTTAGGTGAAGGTGCCAAGGATCCCGAGTTACCAGCTGTTAATGGTGATTTCGCCCAGTTCTTAGTTGAAGAACCAAATTTGGACAGAGATGATGCTGTTCCTGATTGTATGTTTATCAGGAATATAGTTTCTATGGTGGACCTACCGACTTGGTACGACATGGCTTCCCCCACCTCAACCTTAAAAGATAGAATGTGCCCAAAGTTTTCAGCCAACCACGAGATCAACAAGAAAATAGCCCTATATTTTGGAGTATTACCTCGCTCTCCGGAGACTGTATAGTGAACAGTACGAACACGTCATTGGAGCCACGTGGAGGTGTTGACCGAGCGATCCACCAGGCTGCTGGACCAGACTTACTTCAGGACTGCGAGAAGATTAGTCACCTAAAAGTTGGAGATGTTTGTGTCACCAATGCCTATAACCTCCCTGCCTCCTACGTCATACACGTTAGCGCTCCACCAGACAAGAACCCAAGGAAACTACAAGCGTGCTATGAAAAAGCCTTAAGTCTCGCATTGAAGAGTGGCTTTAGATCGATAGCCTTTCCGAACATTGCCACCGGGATTTTCTTTTTTCCCAAGGAAGAAGCATGCCGTATTGCTTTGGATTGCATACGGAAGTTTTTAGAAGAGAATTTGGATTTGGTGGACATGGTTGTGTTCTGTCAATTTGACAAAGAAAATCAACGAACGTACGAGCGATTGATGCATGTATACTTTCCACAATAGACCTGAAAGAGAACACATATTTTCATTATATTGGATTAGTTTGTTACTGGCCTGCCAGGGAACTATAATCTAGATTAGTACGTGTATGTTATGGACGGACTATGTATAGTCGTCCTGCTGTATGTGTCAGAAGCAAAGAAAAAAAATAACATGCAAGTTACCACCACCATTCGTGCAACCGAAGAAATCCCTCTAGAATTCTCTTTTTTTCTCCCTTGTCTTTTGTTATTTACTCACTGACAATAATTTGAGATGACGTACCTGGAAATAGAGAAGTTTTGACTTATAGTAAAGGTTGATAAATGGGTTAACAATAATAGTAACAATTATAATCTATTCAATACAATGGTTCTGAAATGAGTTTTTTTTTCCTCTCATTTCAGATGTATTGGGTATTAGTTTTCTTTCCTCTACAAGTTATCTGTATTTCTTCTGAGTGGGATATAGACCATCGCAAGCAAGCTACCTTGGATAAATTAGGTATCGCCATTTCTCATGCAGGATACGCTGTGCACACAACGGACACTGTCTATACTACCTTACGTATACATTTGGACCTTCATCTTTCAAATTTAAACATTACTTCATGTGAGAACAAAGTAAATCCTTTTAATGATGTAGTTACCATGGAACGAGATTTTTATGCTAAGTTACAAGCTGTTATATCATGTGCATTTCAGTATTCGAATAGTTCTTTACACTGTATGCATCAACACCGTCCTACTCGTTCCATAGTTTCATGGCTCTTAGGAATATCCTCTTTTGGATTTTCTTCCTACAATTTTGTTGAGACCCAACGAATAAAGCAATCCCTTAGTATTTTACAAGACCACGATGATTATTTGAAATCCGAACTTCAGAACATTAAGAAAGCATTTAATAATGAAGTGAAAATAGTACGTGGCGTGGTTCTGGCTGTCAAGCATGCCGTACTCCAAATTCAAAACGAGACTTCGAACCTTTTTTGTGATGTGATTACCCATGAAAGACGATTGTGGATTATGCAAAATTATTATGAATCCCGACGTAAGGTTGCCGAGATGCTAACTGATATTCTACAAAATCAACTAACCTATCGTATTTTAAATTCTGTTCAGATACTTTCTCTAGTTAAGAGCCATGCTATTCTAAAGGATACTCTTTTCCCACACGATATTGGTCTATTTTATACGGTTTCCTCAGTTTTTCTTATAAACTTCAATTTTGATTCATGGAACATTGATCTAATGTTAAAAACACCTGTAGTTACTCCTGATAAAATTTCCCAGCGTTTTATGATTCACAACCTAGGTATTTTAATGACAAACAAGATTGTCAGGTATTCGTTGCCTAAAGAGGCCTACTTGTCAGATAATCATTTTGTAGAAATTGACAATCAACAGTGTGTTTGGAAGAAATTTCTATACTTTTGCGAAACCTCAGGTTTAAGCGCCAATAATCGATCAAAATGTCTTACGGACATATATTTTAATCAGAATTTAACCTTTTGCAACCTAGAAATTGTTCCTTCTGATGCAAAATTTGTTCATTTATATACGCCAGCTGGCTTACTATTTTCTTCGTTAGTACCAGGTCATATAACTTCTAGAACTTCCCATAATATTTTACATACTACCCCTATTAAATATGGAATTAACCTGACTCAATTTATAGTACATGACAATTTTGAAACAGTGCTTATTCAAAATATGGTTTTACCCACTCGGAAAACGATAAATATGGAACATGAATATATGAACATTGATTTAAATTTTTCTCTCCCTCATCTAAATTTTTCTGCGTCTATCAAAACCCTTACTGAGTTAGATATGGAATTACAGAAATTGAAAATTAACCATACTGAGTTTGTTGTTAAGCGATTTAATAACTTACATACTACTTATTTTATTGTGATCCCAATATTAGTCGTAATTTTGAGTTTGGCAATGCTCATTCAGTGTTTCTTGATATGTAATTTGAGACGTCAAATCCGTTCTACACAACCCAGGGAACCTTAAGCTTTTTCCCCCTTTTTTGTATAAGCAGAATCGTTATATGCATTATTTTGTGTCTATGTTTGTTTGGACCTATGACTCACAGTTGTTGGAATCGGAATTTGCTTCTGTTGTTTGGTTCCTGTTTTATCATAGTGTTCCCGGGATGATTTTGTTTTACAGGACCATACAGTGTTGTTTGTGTCGTGACAAATTGATTTGTCAGGTTATTGACGTTTTAGTTTATCTGTCCTTAGTGTCTTAAGTCAAATTCCACCTTATGTTAAATGAGTCAAGCTATTGTTTTTTTTTTTTCAACACAAAAAGGGAAGAAGAGAGTTTTGTGAAGTTTATTTTCCGTGATGTGTCCATTCTTCGGACAAGAGAAATATTTGAGTTTTGTTGAGTAATTCTCCTTTGTGTTGAAGTGTTGCAATACCTTTTTTTTTATACGATACCTTATTTGAGTGGGCACGTTTCGCCCAGCTATTTTTGGATAATAGCAGTCTTGAAAGATGCATATTTTACCCTAGAATTTCTGCTTTTGATTTAGCCCTGAAGATTTAGGAGGTACTAGATTTACCCACTAAGCGATACAAAATATAAGTTTTCATGCTTATTTAGACATTTGTTTTTTTTAGATACTTCTGGCTTTTTGCTCCTGTTTTTTAACAGTGAGAGCGGAAGAAACCTTCTCATTCCGTGACACCGCCTGGGTTGTTGTCCATGTGCTCGAGATATCTTTATTATCTATTGAAATTCTTTTACTCTATAAATTATACAAGCGGCATTCTAATGACCGATTCCGTCAAAATACTAGTGATAAGCAATGTCTACCCTTATCTACAGTGACATCTGTTTCGGAATCTCGCCCTATGATCAACGAAACACGAGATTCTACAAAAACTCATTTCTTACGTAATTATCTCACTTATTTGTAGTTTTGCCGCTAGTTGCCTACCAATTTTTTTGGATAGAATCTGGATAGAATCCAATTTTTTTTTTTTGGATTCGGATACGTTTCATCAATTTAAGTAAACTTCTACTGGGATCACAATTATTTTGATTCTGAGTATACCTACACCCTCAACAATGAAACCTAGTGTACGTACATTTCAAACATGCAATTGGTCTATTACATTAATTTTTCTTTCTTCGATCCCCCTTTTGTGCCCCCGACCCCCCCCATGTTACTGGAATAATCATATTTTTTTTTTTTAGCCGAGTGCTAGGCGGCATAACCTGGCCCCGTTCCTGTTTTTGAGAAGATTAGCTGAAACAGGAAATGGTTTCAGCCTTATGATTATTCTGGTCCCACCATCATACACCCTCCCTCCCTCCAAGATTGCCTTGTGTTGATTTTGTGTTGTATGGTATTATTTGGTCACTGGGCACCAATTACAAATCATATTAATGCTTAATTTTTGTTTTTTTAAAATTTTGTCTTGTTCTTCCTCTACTTCTCTTCCCCCGTACGTTTACTTTTCGTTTTTCTACTGTACTAAGATTAGCCTTGCACTTACGTTCCAGCTACTTAAATTTTCTATTTTCTTACCGCAACTACAATTTGTAACCCTTTCTTACTTTTCCTCCCACATTCTCATTCTACTCAGTCTCAGTTCTCTCTAGTCAATTCTATGCTATTTTAATTTCATACCTAAAACCTGTTCCTTTCTCCCTCCCATGCCTTCATTAAGCAGCGAATGAAGAAGAGGTTACCATCCATCGTAGACCTTCAAGGGGACACCACCCCCCTCCAGGAATGCTACATCGAGTACATATGGATTGATTGTGGATCACTGTTTTACTTTTCCACCAAGATACAGTATTTTTTGCATTAATAATAACTTCGGATGGACCGTTACGAGGATAGCGTCCCCCGACGCCATTTTGAACTTTTCATCAGAGACTGATTTTCGTGCCTGATATATACCACTTTTAAGCTGCAATTAACACTTCATACTTCCCCCTCCCCCTATTTTTTTATATACCTTTATTGTCCTCTTCATGCCGGTTCGCTGCCACCTTCGTCCATCAACACTAATAAACTATTTTTTCTCTGGACACATTTCTGCTTTGCTCTGCATGCCGGCTGGTGATGGCACTTGTTCAGACTACAGCACCGTCTAGTGGAAGCTTTTGGAACCTCCGCCTACAAGGCCATCTGCATTCTTAGAAGTGCTATCGTCAAAGACTACTGACCGATATATTTTCAAGGGCTCCGAGTCAGCAAATTTTTCTTAAGGTCTTACGTAGTTATAAACAATTCCACGTGCTTTTCTGTTTACATGGACATGTGCTTCAATGAACGCTTCTTTATACGTCAAGTGAACGTTTATTGTGTTTACAAATATATATATGGATATGTGTGCTTTTGTCCTTTTCTTTTAACGCAAAAGACAAAGAGAGAAAAGTGCAGTAATATGAAGAAGACTGGAACTTCTAACCTAAATATCGAATTATTAACATTTTTTTTGTTTTCTGTGTTGTTTTCATTTTATTTTGGTGTTTTTTTCCTTCGGTGATAAGTATATATACACATGATTATCAATTTAATGGTGCATATTATTCAATGAACGATGATATAAAATAAACTTGTTTTTTTTTTATATATCTTCAGTTCCAGACGGGGGAGTGTAAAGGAATCAATGTGTCTTTGCTTGAATTCACAAAGACTGTTATTAATAATGCATTGAGTTATGCAGACAATAATGTTGGTGACAGGTTTCTATTAATTATATTTGTGTTTTGTGGAGTTTGTGTGTAGAGTGCTTGCGTCCTGAATTGTCAACAGTCAACTGGTTGTTGTTTTGCTACATCAGCAATTTATGAATGTTATGTATTTATTGTAATAAAGTTACGAGAGACACCTTCCTGTCTCCTCCCAACACCTAAAACCACACCTCCTATGACGTCTGGGACTCGCTTTCGATATCAACCAGAATAGTCACCGAGCCTGGGGGGACTCCGGGGGGGAGCCTGGGAGTATCTCGTGTAAATAGCCTGCTTTATTAGTTGAAATAACCATGACTCAATTTTTTATAACATCTTTTGCTTTGTTGTCCATATATTGACATTTTTTTCAGGGTTAAAATTGTGTTTAACCTTTCTGAAGGTTAAAATTTTATGCCGAATTCGGAATTGTTCTCGCTTTATAAAGTTTTGAACCACTTAAGGAAGTGATGTGAAACAAACGTTTATGTACAAAACTAAATTTTCTCTAGTTTATAAAAACACATAAAGTGAAAAGAGGCAAAAAAATATATAGTTTTATAAAAGAGAAAGAATTTAGCTTTGTGGAAGGTATTAGCTTTACGTCAAACTTAAGCGGTTCAAAGTTTTGTACTGAGACACAAATCTAGGTTCGCCATAGAATCTTAACCTTAAAATCAATACACAATTTTAAGCCTGAAAAATATAAAACGCTTTATAGTCCTGTAAAACACGGTAGAATAGGAGCTCTGTGAGTCTTTACACATTGTACACACTATATGAAACAATTGAAATAAAAGCAGAACAATGTTATAAAGAGTCATGATAGTATCTCTCCGCCCTTAACGTGAATTCTACTTGCCATTTCCATACTGCAGAGCTTTTAGTATTCTGTTTGATTTGTTGCAAATAGATAGTGAATACAAAATTAACTCAAAAAATTATTTACAGAGTAAAATAAATAAATTAACCTTCATCCGCTCCCACCCGCGGCAAATTGGCTGTCATTTTTAGTTTTTGTGTGCCCTTCTTCACAGAGTTCTAAAATTATGGTTGGAGGGGTGTGTATTCTCTATTTATACTTCCGCCCTCTAGATTATGTGCAGTTACAGTCTAACAAGCGATTACTTCCGGTTCAGTACAATCCCAAAGTTGGTAGTGGAGGGTGGACGGCCAATTTGCCGTCAGCGCGAGCGAAAAAGTGATTTTTTTCGCATTTATATAAAAATGTAAGTAAAGGTTTCATTATTTTTCATTCGCTGTTTCATTTTTAACTGCCCTAACATCAAAAATAATACAAGAAGACCATATCTGTACGAGTTAGCATTAGAACTAATAAATGAAAACCTGAAAGCACGTTCTAAAATTTCAACTTTGAAAAAAAAAATGCTGCTGTTCTTGGCACAATACAGAAAGCAAACTACTGACTATGAACCAGTCCAACTAATTTTTTAAAGAGGTATTTGCTACCTCTGAGGATCGAGAAAAAGCAACAGAACTCGCCTTGAATGTAAACATTGTGGTAGAAACGTCTGCAAAAAGCACTGAGCCATTACTATTACTTATGTAAAGGAATCAATGTGTCTTTGCTTGAATTCACAAAGACTGTTATTAATAATGCATTGAGTTATGCAGACAATAATGTTGGTGACAGGTTTCTATTAATTTTATTTGTGTTTTGTGGAGTTTGTGTGTAGAGTGCTTGCGTCCTGAACTGTCAACAGTCAACTGGTTGTTGTTTTGCTACATCAGCAATTTATGAATGTTATGTATTTATTGTAATAAAGTTACGAGAGACACCTTCCTGTCTCCTCCCAACACCTAAAACCACACCTCCTATGACGTCTGGGACTCGCTTTCGATATCAACCAGAATAGTCACCGAGCCTGGGGGCCCTCCTTAAATAGCCCCGGTTACTTCCGTCTGGGGGAGTAGCGATATAGATTTGAAGCCGGGAGTAACGGTGCGGAGTGGAAGCTAATCTCGGACTTCTCCTACGAACTGGCGGATGCCCGCGATATCCCGCCAATAGTCCAGGACCAGATCCATAGCAAGATACCAGGAGACCAGAGAGGGACCAACGGACGCCCGGACGTCATGAAGGTACACCTTCCCTAACCGATAAACCTAACCCTAACCCTGTCTCTCTTCTTTCATAGAATTTCTTCGTTATTAACTCTAATATCCCAATGATCTTTTACTTCAAAGGACAGCCGTCCGAATCCAGTGCCTGTGAACTGAGCTAAATTCCCCACTTTCGTTCTTCTGACGGCTTGTGTGTAGGTGGAGTTTCCTTTCATTTTTCCTCCCCCACACACCCTTTATATGGTGGAGATGTGGCTTTTTACTCTTTCTTTTTATCCCTGCTAGTGTCCTACTTGGTGGAGAATTGTTTTTACCCTGTCAGTTCTATCTCTGCATGTTTTTAGGTCAATCTTCTAGTAGTGCATGTTTTTCTTGTTTTCTTTTCTGGCCAATAGCTGTTGTTGGAGCAGGCATTTCAGTGCCGAGTCTAGACTGGTTTTCTTGCGGGAGTGTAGCACACGCACCCCGATCGAGGCCAGTTATTGGGCGTATCTCCGCAACAGACGGATGGTTTCACCAGAGTGGAGGCCAATAAGCTCTCTTGTCTATTGGGTCTTTCGCATTTCACTACTTTTGCAGTGAGGCATTTTTGCCGAGTCTGTGCGAGGTTTATTGCGGAGGTATGGACGTACCCCGAGCAGAACCTTGCTAAGGGCGTAGCACTGTACGAGGAGGGTTTCAACCTATTGTGAATGCTCTTTTGGTGTGCGTCTTACTTTCGAGCAAAAAGTACTACTTTAGCGTCGAGGCCTTTTGGTCGAGTCCGCACACGGAGGTCATTGCGATCAGATGGAACTTCTGACCGATCCGACTTCCTCGTTTAGGGGCGTAGTGGCGCTAGAGTCCGAGAGGTTCTCCTCAATTGGAAAATAGCTCACCTATGTTTCCTCTTATTTTTGCATGACACTTGGGTCCTGGCGAGATGTTTTTTTCCTAACTCTTTCCGAAGTATAGTGCGTTTCTTATTTTTTTGTGTCTATTAGCGTATTCTCGGTATTATTTTATTATTTTTAAGTTAATTATTGAGTTATAGTATTAATGTGATGTGTAGTTGTGTGCCCAAATTTTTAGAGATTTTTGTCTATGTTGCGTTACTTACATGAGGAGTTAGGTGTGCCTACAGAAGAAATCTTAGACCACAGCGATACTGTATATTTTGAGCCTGCCGCGTGTTCTTCCCCTAAGTCCGCTAAGGTTACGCGCCAATATTTGTATAACTTACGTCGGCAGTTACGTTTATCCGATACCTTCTCCGAGATTTCTGGGTCCTCTTCCATTTCTTTAAGTCCTAAAGTATCAGATATGGCATCTGCAGCGAATAATGCAGGAGGCGAAGGTCCCGTTCAATATATGAATTCGATTATTAGACCTGAGCCGTTTTATGCTCGTTTCGGGGAGGATGTGGACAGATTTTTGAGGAAATACGAAACTGTGGCCGAAGTCAACGGCTGGACAGGAGCCCGTAAGAAGTTAATTTTAGGATCATTACTGAAAGGAGGTGCTGAAAATTGGTATTCAGCAATTGAATCGAAACCCGAAGTTGCGCAGTGGAATTATGACCAGTTTAAAGAACGAATCCGTCAAACCTTTAAAGATCATGCGCTTCCCCATTTTACTGTTGCGCAGATGAGGGCTCGAGAGCAAGGTACGGATGAGAGCGTGATGGATTACGTTTACTCAAAACAGGATCTCATTCTTAGATCAGATCCTACAGCCTCAGAAAAAGCACAAATACAGTACATTATCGAAGGTCTTCAACCTGAATATTTTCGTGCTGTTATTAAAAAAGAATATGAAAATCTCGCTGCACTCGTCGATGAGTTAATATTAGAGGAAAAAGCACGATTGCTGACAAAGAGGAAGGAATTAGATCAGTTCATTAAAAAGAACTCAGTGCTTTTGCAGTCTGCCTTGGTCAGCAATAAGCCGGCAGACAGCCTTCCTTATGTAACAGCTGCTGACGCAGCATATAGACAGGAAACAGCTGTTAGAGCTGCTGACTCGCCACGAGAGCAAACGCAGCAGAGTAATGACGTCAATGGCCGTTTGCTTGAATTACAGCAACAATTATCTAAGTTAACGTTGCAAATATCCGCTTTTTCTGATGGCAATAAAAACAAAAACAATGGGAATGGCTCACGCAATAGACGGAATAATGGTAGACGAAATTTTTCACATAATAATAGGCAACAAACCAATGATAATGGTGCCAATAGTTTTCATGTGCCCCAAACCGATCCTAACCGCTCCGAATCAAATACAGGGTCGTCCCAAAACAACGACTCCTCAAAAAAGGGACCTATTATCTGTTTTCGATGCAAAGGCCCTAATCATATCGCTAGATATTGCAGGGCGACTTTAAACTAACTGCTAGGGTAGCAAATTGGACCATTGCTACTCGTTCTCTCCAAATTACGGTCCCTCTTTTCACCCAGAATGAGTTGCCTCATATCAGTGTTATTATGGGAGGAGTCCAGACTGAATTTATGCTCGACAGTGGGAGCCAGGTCAGTTGCGTCGGTTCGAATTTAGTACCAGAAAGTGCTAGGAGATATCGCATCAATACTCGTTTACGAGGTGTTACTGGCAAGTTTATACAGGTTTCTGAGTTGGCGATTCTCCAGTTTGATATTAATGGGAGACGTTTCTCTCATGTGTTTCGAGTTATTCCACACTTTGACTATGGTCCCTTGCTTGGAGCTGACTTTTTGAATATTCATAGAGCCTTAATTGATTATGATAGTAATACCTTTACTCTTTCTTACTTTGGTCGTTTACCGTCTCGTTCATTGCCGAGGCGAAATTTAGAGGTGCATTTATCCAAAGTCCTTACAAGTAAAGTTGCTAGCTGTTCTACTCCTGTTTTTCGAGTTTTTGAAAATACTGTGTTGCCACCGCGGTCACATACTTTGGTCCGTCTCCGAAATTCGCTTGATATTACCGGAAGAAAGTTGTTGTTGTCCCCGTCTCAGCGAATTGAAGAGTTATTGGGAATTTTTATCCCACGAGTTTTGGTAAATGGTGAGACACCAGTCGTATATGTGACCAACCCCACCACCACCCCAGTGAAGTTACGCATGGGAACAGTTCTTGGTCTGGCAGAGGACTTTGAGGAGGTGCCTGTTGATTCGGATGAAGTTGTGGCAAACACCACGGAGGAATACACCCCACCACCAGAGCAGTTAGCCGCATCACAGAAGATGTGTGATCCCACCCGAGTGGACGTCAATCAAGATCTCGCCCCGGAGGACAAGGAAAAATTTTACGATCTTATCCGCTCCTTCGCGGATGTCTTCTCTTGGTCGGACACAGACGTGGGCGTCGCTAGAGGCTTTGAACATGAAATTAGACTATCTGATGAGACCCCAGTGAACAAGGCTCCGTATTCAGTACCTTACCACCTTCGAGATGTCGTCAAAAAACAGTTGGATCTTCTCCTACGTCAGAATGTAATCTCGGCAGAGACTTCCCCATGGAATCACCCTATTATTTTGGTCAGAAAACGCTCTGGAGACTTCAGATTCGTTTCGGACCTCAGATTTTTAAACCTGCAATCGATGCCCTGTAATTATCCGACGCCACCGATGGAGGACATCTTAGGACGCATGGCGGGAAAGCTTTTTTACACGAGTTCGGACATGAAAGCCGGGTTCTTCCAAATTAAGCTTACTAAGAAGAGTAGGGAGTGCACAGGATTCTCAATTCCAGGCTTCGGATCCTATGTATACAACTGCTTACCGATGGGACACATTTCCAGTGCCGCAGCGTTGAATAGGTTGGTGAAATTAACGCTTGCTGGAGTTCCTTCATCAAACATCATGTATTACGTGGACGACTTTTATGTAGTTTCCAGTAGTGTGGCCGAAATGCTCGACTTATGCAAGATACTGTTTGAACGACTTCGTTCCAGAGGTTTAAAGTTGTCCCCCGAGAAGACCAAAATCGCTCACCACTCTTTGGTCGTACTTGGCCACAAGCTTGGGAGTTTTGGGATGTCCGTTTCCGATAAGATGTTGGACACCATTAGAGATTACAAGAGGCCACGGACGAAGAAACAAGTCAAGAGTTTTCTTGGAGTTTGCTCCTTTTTGCGGCGTTATGTCAAGGATTTTGCGATTATCGCGGATCCTCTTCAGAAGTTGATGAAGAAGGATGTTGATTTTACCTGGGGTAAATCCCAGCAGGATTCCTTTGAAGCGCTGAAGACCGCCATCTTGGAAGCTCCCACCTTATTGGCCTATAAACCCGAACGTGACTTGCATATATACACGGATGCTTCGATCCGAGGTTTGGCTGCCGTCGCAAAACAACCCGTATCCGACGATCCCGAATCTGAACTGGTGCCTATTGCATTCGCATCCCGTGCAGTGGGGCCTGCTGAGAAGAATCTGTCTGTTTACCATCTAGAACTCCTAGCTCTGCTATATGCCTTGCGTTCTTTCCGCTATTTTGTTTTGGGAAGACATTTTTTCCTTCACACGGACTCCAAAGCCATAACATATTTAAAGAATAGCAAGAACTTAACTGGAAAACTAGCTCGTTGGCTGACGGAAATTGAAGCTTACCATTTTACTATATCTCACGTCGCCGCAGCCAGCAATGTAGAAGCTGATGCTTTCAGCCGTTTTGTTAACCACAAGCGTGATATTACCGATGAGGACGCAAGTGCGGCAGATCCCCGTATATTTTTCATTGAAGATAATGACGCTATTGATCTTAGAAAAGCTCAACGAGAAGATCAATACTTTAGCAAGATTATCGCCTACTTGGAGGATGCTCCTGACAAGGATCCTGCTTTCGAGCGAAGAGCGTCACACTTTACCATGAGGAACTCTGCCCTATACAAAGTCAATTCCACGCCTCTTGGGAAAGTTCATTTAGTCGCTGTGCCACTGTCCTTGAGAGACCGAGTTTTTGAGAAGTGCCATGCTGAAAAACTCGCAGCAAACCACGCTGGATTCTCCAAAACGTATAATTTGCTATTAAAGTCTGTATACTTTTTGGACATGAAGAAATTTGTCTATCGGAAGTGCAAGGAATGTATTGTTTGTCAAGTGCTGAAGAAGAGGAGTGGCAAGCCCCTAGGAAATCTACAGACCCATCCCAGCGTTCCACCCTTCTATAGGATATATATAGATTTTTCCAGGAAATACCCTAGCAACAACATCCTTAAACACAGTTATTTGGTTGTTTGTGTCGACGAGGGAACTCGATTCTGTATAGCTGCTTCTTTGCCCGATACATCAGCTGCTTCTGTATCTCAATTTTTGTACGAGCAAGTTATTTTGAAATATGGTCTTTTTTCTGAATTGGCATGCGACCGTGGCTCAGCTTTTACGAGTCAAGTCTTCAAGGAACTGTGTAATATCTTTGATATCCAATTACACTTTGCAGATGTGGCAGGACACTATTCTTTAGGTCAGGTGGAAGTCGCCATAAGACATATTGAACAGCAACTGAAACTTGCATTGGACAAAGATAACCAGTCCAATTGGATTGAACTTCTACCCCAGATTGCTTTTTCCTATAACGTCACATGTAATTTGAGTATGCAGATTTCTCCATTTGAGTGCCTCCATGGCTTTTCTCCTAAACTGTTACATTCTGCCATGTTGGACACACAGTGTCAATTTTCAGATAACCAAGATCGATTAGAACGTTTAAGATATATACGGGAAAGAGCCCATGATAACTTGTATAAAAGATTTCTGATTTCCGCTAAATCGTACAACAAAAAGAAGAAACAGCAAACTTTTAAGAAAGGCGATCTGGTTTGGATTTTTGATTCAACTGTTAAGAAAGGTAACTGTAAAGCTTTCTCAGGGAAATACTTTGGTCCAGGTATAATTCAAGGAAGCAAACATGACAACAGTTACTATGTAAAGTTTCGGACAGTACATGGGCAAATTAAGATTGATTCTTTCGCTGTTGACCGTTTAAAAATGTATTACCCACCAGGAAAAGATGCTGAAAAGGATGTTCAGAAACTAGATGCCTCTTCCCCTACTGTCTTAGGTGAAGGTGCCAAGGATCCCGAGTTACCAGCTGTTAATGGTGATTTCGCCCAGTTCTTAGTTGAAGAACCAAATTTGGACAGAGATGATGCTGTTCCTGATTGTATGTTTATCAGGAATATAGTTTCTATGGTGGACCTACCGACTTGGTACGACATGGCTTCCCCCACCTCAACCTTAAAAGATAGAATGTGCCCAAAGTTTTCAGCCAACCACGAGATCAACAAGAAAATAGCCCTATATTTTGGAAGTATTACCTCGCTCTCCGGAGACTGTATAGTGAACAGTACGAACACGTCATTGGAGCCACGTGGAGGTGTTGACCGAGCGATCCACCAGGCTGCTGGACCAGACTTACTTCAGGACTGCGAGAAGATTAGTCACCTAAAAGTTGGAGATGTTTGTGTCACCAATGCCTATAACCTCCCTGCCTCCTACGTCATACACGTTAGCGCTCCACCAGACAAGAACCCAAGGAAACTACAAGCGTGCTATGAAAAAGCCTTAAGTCTCGCATTGAAGAGTGGCTTTAGATCGATAGCCTTTCCGAACATTGCCACCGGGATTTTCTTTTTTCCCAAGGAAGAAGCATGCCGTATTGCTTTGGATTGCATACGGAAGTTTTTAGAAGAGAATTTGGATTTGGTGGACATGGTTGTGTTCTGTCAATTTGACAAAGAAAATCAACGAACGTACGAGCGATTGATGCATGTATACTTTCCACAATAGACCTGAAAGAGAACACATATTTTCATTATATTGGATTAGTTTGTTACTGGCCTGCCAGGGAACTATAATCTAGATTAGTACGTGTATGTTATGGACGGACTATGTATAGTCGTCCTGCTGTATGTGTCAGAAGCAAAGAAAAAAAAAATAACATGCAAGTTACCACCACCATTCGTGCAACCGAAGAAATCCCTCTAGAATTCTTTTTTTCTCCCTTGTCTTTTGTTATTTACTCACTGACAATAATTTGAGATGACGTACCTGGAAATAGAGAAGTTTTGACTTATAGTAAAGGTTGATAAATGGGTTAACAATAATAGTAACAATTATAATCTATTCAATACAATGGTTCTGAAATGAGTTTTTTTTCCTCTCATTTCAGATGTATTGGGTATTAGTTTTCTTTCCTCTACAAGTTATCTGTATTTCTTCTGAGTGGGATATAGACCATCGCAAGCAAGCTACCTTGGATAAATTAGGTATCGCCATTTCTCATGCAGGATACGCTGTGCACACAACGGACACTGTCTATACTACCTTACGTATACATTTGGACCTTCATCTTTCAAATTTAAACATTACTTCATGTGAGAACAAAGTAAATCCTTTTAATGATGTAGTTACCATGGAACGAGATTTTTATGCTAAGTTACAAGCTGTTATATCATGTGCATTTCAGTATTCGAATAGTTCTTTACACTGTATGCATCAACACCGTCCTACTCGTTCCATAGTTTCATGGCTCTTAGGAATATCCTCTTTTGGATTTTCTTCCTACAATTTTGTTGAGACCCAACGAATAAAGCAATCCCTTAGTATTTTACAAGACCACGATGATTATTTGAAATCCGAACTTCAGAACATTAAGAAAGCATTTAATAATGAAGTGAAAATAGTACGTGGCGTGGTTCTGGCTGTCAAGCATGCCGTACTCCAAATTCAAAACGAGACTTCGAACCTTTTTTGTGATGTGATTACCCATGAAAGACGATTGTGGATTATGCAAAATTATTATGAATCCCGACGTAAGGTTGCCGAGATGCTAACTGATATTCTACAAAATCAACTAACCTATCGTATTTTAAATTCTGTTCAGATACTTTCTCTAGTTAAGAGCCATGCTATTCTAAAGGATACTCTTTTCCCACACGATATTGGTCTATTTTATACGGTTTCCTCAGTTTTTCTTATAAACTTCAATTTTGATTCATGGAACATTGATCTAATGTTAAAAACACCTGTAGTTACTCCTGATAAAATTTCCCAGCGTTTTATGATTCACAACCTAGGTATTTTAATGACAAACAAGATTGTCAGGTATTCGTTGCCTAAAGAGGCCTACTTGTCAGATAATCATTTTGTAGAAATTGACAATCAACAGTGTGTTTGGAAGAAATTTCTATACTTTTGCGAAACCTCAGGTTTAAGCGCCAATAATCGATCAAAATGTCTTACGGACATATATTTTAATCAGAATTTAACCTTTTGCAACCTAGAAATTGTTCCTTCTGATGCAAAATTTGTTCATTTATATACGCCAGCTGGCTTACTATTTTCTTCGTTAGTACCAGGTCATATAACTTCTAGAACTTCCCATAATATTTTACATACTACCCCTATTAAATATGGAATTAACCTGACTCAATTTATAGTATATGACAATTTTGAAACAGTGCTTATTCAAAATATGGTTTTACCCACTCGGAAAACGATAAATATGGAACATGAATATATGAACATTGATTTAAATTTTTCTCTCCCTCATCTAAATTTTTCTGCGTCTATCAAAACCCTTACTGAGTTAGATATGGAATTACAGAAATTGAAAATTAACCATACTGAGTTTGTTGTTAAGCGATTTAATAACTTACATACTACTTATTTTATTGTGATCCCAATATTAGTCGTAATTTTGAGTTTGGCAATGCTCATTCAGTGTTTCTTGATATGTAATTTGAGACGTCAAATCCGTTCTACACAACCCAGGGAACCTTAAGCTTTTTCCCCCTTTTTTGTATAAGCAGAATCGTTATATGCATTATTTTGTGTCTATGTTTGTTTGGACCTATGACTCACAGTTGTTGGAATCGGAATTTGCTTCTGTTGTTTGGTTCCTGTTTTATCATAGTGTTCCCGGGATGATTTTGTTTTACAGGACCATACAGTGTTGTTTGTGTCGTGACAAATTGATTTGTCAGGTTATTGACGTTTTAGTTTATCTGTCCTTAGTGTCTTAAGTCAAATTCCACCTTATGTTAAATGAGTCAAGCTATTGTTTTTTTTTTTCAACACAAAAAGGGAAGAAGAGAGTTTTGTGAAGTTTATTTTCCGTGATGTGTCCATTCTTCGGACAAGAGAAATATTTGAGTTTTGTTGAGTAATTCTCCTTTGTGTTGAAGTGTTGCAATACCTTTTTTTTTTTTATACGATACCTTATTTGAGTGGGCACGTTTTGCCCAGCTATTTTTGGATAATAGCAGTCTTGAAAGATGCATATTTTACCCTAGAATTTCTGCTTTTGATTTAGCCCTGAAGATTTAGGAGGTACTAGATTTACCCACTAAGCGATACAAAATATAAGTTTTCATGCTTATTTAGACATTTGTTTTTTTTTTAGATACTTCTGGCTTTTTGCTCCTGTTTTTTAACAGTGAGAGCGGAAGAAACCTTCTCATTCCGTGACACCGCCTGGGTTCTTGTCCATGTGCTCGAGATATCTTTATTATCTATTGAAATTCTTTTACTCTATAAATTATACAAGCGGCATTCTAATGACCGATTCCGTCAAAATACTAGTGATAAGCAATGTCTACCCTTATCTACAGTGACATCTGTTTCGGAATCTCGCCCTATGATCAACGACACACGAGATTCTACAAAAACTCATTTCTTACGTAATTATCTCACTTATTTGTAGTTTTGCCGCTAGTTGCCTACCAATTTTTTTGGATAGAATCTGGATAGAATCCAATTTTTTTTTTTGGATTCGGATACGTTTCATCAATTTAAGTAAACTTCTACTGGGATCACAATTATTTTGATTCTGAGTATACCTACACCCTCAACAATGAAACCTAGTGTACGTACATTTCAAACATGCAATTGGTCTATTACATTAATTTTTCTTTCTTCGATCCCCCTTTTGTGCCCCCGACCCCCCCCCATGTTACTGGAATAATCATATTTTTTTTTTAGCCGAGTGCTAGGCGGCATAACCTGGCCCCGTTCCTGTTTTTGAGAAGATTAGCTGAAACAGGAAATGGTTTCAGCCTTATGATTATTCTGGTCCCACCATCATACACCCTCCCTCCCTCCAAGATTGCCTTGTGTTGATTTTGTGTTGTATGGTATTATTTGGTCACTGGGCACCAATTACAAATCATATTAATGCTTAATTTTTGTTTTTTTAAAATTTTGTCTTGTTCTTCCTCTACTTCTCTTCCCCCGTACGTTTACTTTTCGTTTTTCTACTGTACTAAGATTAGCCTTGCACTTACGTTCCAGCTACTTAAATTTTCTATTTTCTTACCGCAACTACAATTTGTAACCCTTTCTTACTTTTCCTCCCACATTCTCATTCTACTCAGTCTCAGTTCTCTCTAGTCAATTCTATGCTATTTTAATTTCATACCTAAAACCTGTTCCTTTCTCCCTCCCATGCCTTCATTAAGCAGCGAATGAAGAAGAGGTTACCATCCATCGTAGACCTTCAAGGGGCCACCACCCCCTCCAGGAATGCTACATCGAGTACATATGGATTGATTGTGGATCACTGTTTTACTTTTCCACCAAGATACAGTATTTTTTGCATTAATAATAACTTCGGATGGACCGTTACGAGGATAGCGTCCCCCGACGCCATTTTGAACTTTTCATCAGAGACTGATTTTCGTGCCTGATATATACCACTTTTAAGCTGCAATTAACACTTCATACTTCCCCCTCCCCCTATTTTTTTATATACCTTTATTGTCCTCTTCATGCCGGTTCGCTGCCACCTTCGTCCATCAACACTAATAAACTATTTTTTCTCTGGACACATTTCTGCTTTGCTCTGCATGCCGGCTGGTGATGGCACTTGTTCAGACTACAGCACCGTCTAGTGGAAGCTTTTGGAACCTCCGCCTACAAGGCCATCTGCATTCTTAGAAGTGCTATCGTCAAAGACTACTGACCGATATATTTTCAAGGGCTCCGAGTCAGCAAATTTTTCTTAAGGTCTTACGTAGTTATAAACAATTCCACGTGCTTTTGTGTTTACATGGACATGTGCTTCAATGAACGCTTCTTTATACGTCAAGTGAACGTTTATTGTGTTTACAAATATATATATGGATATGTGTGCTTTTGTCCTTTTCTTTTAACGCAAAAGACAAAGAGAGAAAAGTGCAGTAATATGAAGAAGACTGGAACTTCTAACCTAAATATCGAATTATTAACATTTTTTTTTGTTTTCTGTGTTGTTTTCATTTTATTTTGGTGTTTTTTTCCTTCGGTGATAAGTATATATACACATGATTATCAATTTAATGGTGCATATTATTCAATGAACGATGATATAAAATAAACTTGTTTTTTTTTATATATCTTCAGTTCCAGACGGGGGAGTGTAAAGGAATCAATGTGTCTTTGCTTGAATTCACAAAGACTGTTATTAATAATGCATTGAGTTATGCAGACAATAATGTTGGTGACAGGTTTCTATTAATTTTATTTGTGTTTTGTGGAGTTTGTGTGTAGAGTGCTTGCGTCCTGAATTGTCAACAGTCAACTGGTTGTTGTTTTGCTACATCAGCAATTTATGAATGTTATGTATTTATTGTAATAAAGTTACGAGAGACACCTTCCTGTCTCCTCCCAACACCTAAAACCACACCTCCTATGACGTCTGGGACTCGCTTTCGATATCAACCAGAATAGTCACCGAGCCTGAGGGGACTCCGGGGGGGAGCCTGGGAGTATCTCGTGTAAATAGCCTGCTTTATTAGTTGAAATAACCATGACTCAATTTTTTATAACATCTTTTGCTTTGTTGTCCATATATTGACATTTTTTCAGGGTTAAAATTGTGTTTAACCTTTCTGAAGGTTAAAATTTTATGCCGAATTCGGAATTGTTCTCGCTTTATAAAGTTTTGAACCACTTAAGGAAGTGATGTGAAACAAACGTTTATGTACAAAACTAAATTTTCTCTAGTTTATAAAAACACATAAAGTGAAAAGAGGCAAAAAAATATATAGTTTTATAAAAGAGAAAGAATTTAGCTTTGTGGAAGGTATTAGCTTTACGTCAAACTTAAGCGGTTCAAAGTTTTGTACTGAGACACAAATCTAGGTTCGCCATAGAATCTTAACCTTAAAATCAATACACAATTTTAAGCCTGAAAAATATAAAACGCTTTATAGTCCTGTAAAACACGGTAGAATAGGAGCTCTGTGAGTCTTTACACATTGTACACACTATATGAAACAATTGAAATAAAAGCAGAACAATGTTATAAAGAGTCATGATAGTATCTCTCCGCCCTTAACGTGAATTCTACTTGCCATTTCCATACTGCAGAGCTTTTAGTATTCTGTTTGATTTGTTGCAAATAGATAGTGAATATAAAATTAACTCAAAAAATTATTTACAGAGTAAAATAAATAAATTAACCTTCATCCGCTCCCACCCGCGGCAAATTGGCTGTCATTTTTAGTTTTTGTGTGCCCTTCTTCACAGAGTTCTAAAATTATGGTTGGAGGGGTGTGTATTCTCTATTTATACTTCCGCCCTCTAGATTATGTGCAGTTACAGTCTAACAAGCGATTACTTCCGGTTCAGTACAATCCCAAAGTTGGTAGTGGAGGGTGGACGGCCAATTTGCCGTCAGCGCGAGCGAAAACGTGATTTTTTTCGCATTTATATAAAAATGTAAGTAAAGGTTTCATTATTTTTCATTCGCTGTTTCATTTTTAACTGCCCTAACATCAAAAATAATACAAGAAGACCATATCTGTACGAGTTAGCATTAGAACTAATAAATGAAAACCTGAAAGCACGTTCTAAAATTTCAACTTTGAAAAAAAAAATGCTGCTGTTCTTGGCACAATACAGAAAGCAAACTACTGACTATGAACCAGTCCAACTAATTTTTTAAAGAGGTATTTGCTACCTCTGAGGATCGAGAAAAAGCAACAGAACTCGCCTTGAATGTAAACATTGTGGTAGAAACGTCTGCAAAAAGCACTGAGCCATTACTATTACTTATGTAAAGGAATCAATGTGTCTTTGCTTGAATTCACAAAGACTGTTATTAATAATGCATTGAGTTATGCAGACAATAATGTTGGTGACAGGTTTCTATTAATTTTATTTGTGTTTTGTGGAGTTTGTGTGTAGAGTGCTTGCGTCCTGAACTGTCAACAGTCAACTGGTTGTTGTTTTGCTACATCAGCAATTTATGAATGTTATGTATTTATTGTAATAAAGTTACGAGAGACACCTTCCTGTCTCCTCCCAACACCTAAAACCACACCTCCTATGACGTCTGGGACTCGCTTTCGATATCAACCAGAATAGTCACCGAGCCTGGGGGCCCTCCTTAAATAGCCCCGGTTACTTCCGTCTGGGGGAGTAGCGATATAGATTTGAAGCCGGGAGTAACGGTGCGGAGTGGAAGCTAATCTCGGACTTCTCCTACGAACTGGCGGATGCCCGCGATATCCCGCCAATAGTCCAGGACCAGATCCATAGCAAGATACCAGGAGACCAGAGAGGGACCAACGGACGCCCGGACGTCATGAAGGTACACCTTCCCTAACCGATAAACCTAACCCTAACCCTGTCTCTCTTCTTTCATAGAATTTCTTCGTTATTAACTCTAATATCCCAATGATCTTTTACTTCAAAGGACAGCCGTCCGAATCCAGTGCCTGTGAACTGAGCTAAATTCCCCACTTTCGTTCTTCTGACGGCTTGTGTGTAGGTGGAGTTTCCTTTCATTTTTCCTCCCCCACACACCCTTTATATGGTGGAGATGTGGCTTTTTACTCTTTCTTTTTATCCCTGCTAGTGTCCTACTTGGTGGAGAATTGTTTTTACCCTGTCAGTTCTATCTCTGCATGTTTTTAGGTCAATCTTCTAGTAGTGCATGTTTTTCTTGTTTTCTTTTCTGGCCAATAGCTGTTGTTGGAGCAGGCATTTCAGTGCCGAGTCTAGACTGGTTTTCTTGCGGGAGTGTAGCACACGCACCCCGATCGAGGCCAGTTATTGGGCGTATCTCCGCAACAGACGGATGGTTTCACCAGAGTGGAGACCAATAAGCTCTCTTGTCTATTGGGTCTTTCGCATTTCACTACTTTTGCAGTGAGGCATTTTTGCCGAGTCTGTGCGAGGTTTATTGCGGAGGTATGGACGTACCCCGAGCAGAACCTTGCTAAGGGCGTAGCACTGTACGAGGAGGGTTTCACCCTATTGTGAATGCTCTTTTGGTGTGCGTCTTACTTTCGAGCAAAAAGTACTACTTTAGCGTCGAGGCCTTTTGGTCGAGTCCGCACACGGAGGTCATTGCGATCAGATGGAACTTCTGACCGATCCGACTTCCTCGTTTAGGGGCGTAGTGGCGCTAGAGTCCGAGAGGTTCTCCTCAATTGGAAAATAGCTCACCTATGTTTCCTCTTATTTTTGCATGACACTTGGGTCCTGGCGAGATGTTTTTTTTCCTAACTCTTTCCGAAGTATAGTGCGTTTCTTATTTTTTTGTGTCTATTAGCGTATTCTCGGTATTATTTTATTATTTTTAAGTTAATTATTGAGTTATAGTATTAATGTGATGTGTAGTTGTGTGCCCAAATTTTTAGAGATTTTTGTCTATGTTGCGTTACTTACATGAGGAGTTAGGTGTGCCTACACAGGTATTATCTACTGTAACACTTAGGGATTTTAGTTAGATTGTAGAAACAATAAACTGAAAGTAAATCATTGATGTAGTATATATTCTTGCCGGCTTGTTTCATTGAAATAACATAAAGAAATCATATTTTGAACTGAGGAGCTACATGACTCACGTCTTCTTCTATATCTACCATTTCCCTTGAGCTGACAGGTATATATTTTTACTGCACTTTCGGTGACAAAATCTAGGCAATTACATCTAGATCTTTTATAATGAAAATTTCTCCAGATTTTGCAATTAATCAATTCAAAATTACTTTCATTTACCTTATTGATATAACTACTTGCGATAACTGCATCAGCACACTACCACAAGCTTATTTTACATGCTATAAATCACAAGTTGATAATTGAGAATAAACACACAAATACATAGTTTCATTAATACGTTATAACTTTTTACATACAACTAACTAACGTTATGGCCTACGGATTGCGGAGGTTCAATGTTGCGTTGCGATCACCAAACCTCTCCACTGACATCTATCCTTAGGCAATTTAATCCAGTTTTTACTTTGTATTCCTATTTCTGCGAAACCCATCTTAATATTGTTCTTCCATCTGCGCCTAGGTGTTATTAATGGTCGTTTTCCAGTTGGTCTTTCAGTTAAGATTTTGAAAGCGTTCGTACTTTCTTCCATCCTAGCTACATGACCTGCCCACTTGAGCCTTTTAGACTTGATGACCCTAACAATGTTGGGTAAACCGTATAAATTATGTAGTTCCCCGTTATGAAGTTTCCGCCAATCGTCATTAACCTATCTCTTGGGTCTAATATTCGCCTCAGGATCTTGTTCTAAAATATTTTCAATTTATGTTCTTCATTCCGATTTAGAAGCTATGTTTCGCAACCATACAGAACAACAGGCATGATTATAGTTTTATATATTTTAAGCTTCAAATTCCTCGACAGAATTCTCGATAAGATATTTTGAACTGAATAATAACTCGAATTAACTGCTTTTAGATGACATTTAATTTCTTCGTAAATATGGTTTTCGTCTGTTAATACTGATCCTCGATATTTAAAAGTGTCCACTTTATCAAAAGTAACATTCGATATTTTAACGCATCCATAATTTGCCTTATTGTGATTCCGACGAACTTGCATGTATTCAGTTTTCTCTGCATTTACTTCTAAACCCATGTCCCTACAAGTGTTTAATAAGACCTCTGCATTTTTTCTATTATTCTCCTATCATCCCCTTTAAATTTACATCATCAGCATAATCCATAACCTGATGAACCCTATTCCACTCTAGGTTCTGCCTGCCATACTTGATTTTCCTTATAAGGTATTCCAAGACAAAGTTGAATGATAATGGTGACACTGCATCTCCTTATTTTAGGCCATTTTCGATATGAAAGCTCGTGGACAAAACTTTTCCTCCCCGGACATTACTTTGGGATTCATTTAAACACATTTTAATTAATCTAACTAGCTTTTACGGTATTCTAAATTCTGTAAGAATGCTGTACAATGTTTCTCTCCTAACAGAGTCGTAAGCCTTTCTAAAATCAATAAATAGTTGATGTACCAGGGTATAGTATTCCCACTTCTTCTCGAGTATTTGTCGAATGGTAAATATTTGGTCGATAGTTGATCGACTTCGTCTAAATCCGCACTGATAATGTCGAATAGTTTCATGTGTGTATTGGGTCAATCTAGCTAATAGAATGTTTGAGAGGATTTTATAGGACGTTGACAAAACGGACATGCCTCAATAATTATTACAGTTAGTTTTGTCGCCTTTCTTGTGAATTGGAACAATGATTGATTCTTTCGACTCTTGTGACAATTCTTTCTTGTTCCGTATAAGGAGAATGAGTTTGTATAACTTGTTCCACATTTTTTCGCCTCCAGCTAAAATTAACCCAGCTGGAATTTCGTCTACACCACGAGACTTGTGTTTCCTTTATTTCTTTATAGCGGCTTCTGCTTCTAATCGTTGGAACAGTGAGACAGACAAATCCCTGAATCCCAATTGGAATCATTTGGAGAAGTGAGGAAGGACCCATCTACACATGTATGTATAATTTACAAATATATGTTAAAAAGTAAATAATTTACAGCTTACAAAAATATATATTGAACAACCTACGTATCTTCAGATATTTATTCTCGTTTTGAAACTCATTTATGATCAGTGTGTTTTTCTTTTTTTCCACACATCCAGTATTATTATTATTAAATGTTTTGCCTTTCGACAGGTACTTTGACCAATGACAATTTTATTTTTTCAATTTTACATTTGGGCCTTGAAATGTTTCTTCCACATTTCTCAATCTTCAGCTTCCTCTTTTAACTCCCAATGTTTTCTTCTATTTTCCAATTCTTCGATCAGTTGTGTTTTTCTTCTTCCTATTTCTCGCTTTTCTTCCATCTTTACTTCTATGGCGGTACGAAGAAGACAATTTTTTGCCAGATGTATCCAATCCGATTGGTCTTTCTACAAAGGAGGCTGGCTAGAATCGCCCTCTTCTCTCCTGCCCGTTTTAAGACATCTTCATTTGTTGCTCTCTCTGACCATTTAATCTTCTCCATTTTTCTCCAACACCACATTTCGAACCTCTTTAAATAATTCTTCTCTAACTTCCGTAATGTTCAAATCTCTGAACTATACAGTCCAATTCTCCATATATAGCACATGGCATCCAATGTGCAGTGAAACAAATATACATTATACACACAACGAATTATAATGCCATTGATATATGGCGTTCATCGCACAACACGTCAATATTAAATTGTAGACATTATGGTTGAAATGTTAGGTCTAAATTAGGTTGCATCTGTCCGGACGTTTGTAATACCAGGGAAAGTACTAGACTCAACCTGTTTTTGTTATAGCATTCGGGTGGGATACGTTTACTGTTGACTGTACGTATGTAATACAATGGATTGTCAGATTCCTATTAAATACAGATAATATATATATATATATATATATATATATATATATATATATATATATATATATATATATATATATATATATATATATATATATATATATACTGTGTGTAGTTAATAATATAACATCTAACATGGTGAACAGAATACATAAATATAGTAACATTAACAACTGTATTTCATAAGAATACGAAAATCCATTGTATAATTCTGTAACACAACTTCAACGCCGAACTCTTAGTGTCGAATTAGTACGCTAAAGTGTCATTTACACTGGAATGACTGATCTATGTTCGAATTGTGTTGAATTAACTTTTTTTCTTTCTGTAAAGGAAAACAGGTGATGAGCAGATGTTTTCAACAGGTGTCTGGTGATATACAGATATGCCCGGAATCATAGCAAATTAAGTCTAATTAGGGACTCAAACCAATGTTATAGTTTTTAAAACCTCTGGATTTATGAATTTAATTAAACAGTTTTCTACTTAAATCAGATACCGATCAGGTTCACGAAAACTGGTTGCAAAATTTTATTTTGTTTCATTAATTGGAGTAATTCATATATTTTCAACCGTATATCGACTTTATAGTTAACTAATTCGATACAATACCTAAGATTACACTTGTTACAAAAACTCACCTCTGACAGATGGCGGAACACTCTCAAAGACGCTGGCATTTCTGTGTCAAAAAACAGTCTCAAATAATAACCGAAGTATAAAAATATACGGATCAAAAATCTATATACGGATCAAAATCTATCTGCGGAAAAATAATATAATTGCCTGTCTGTTGAAAATGTAGATAAACTTGACCTGTAAAATAAGTAGAAATAAATCAATTCTACAATTTCTTTTATTAGCGTACTGTATTTAGAAAAAAGTGCCTAAACATTATACATATATTTTCGATAAAATCTCATTGAAATAAGAAACTGAAACCAGTCTGAGAAAAATCCTTATCGGTAATTTTCGAGAAAATAAGAAAAAAAACTAATATTATATTCCCAAAAGGTACATCATTCATGGGCTACTATAACAAGCTCACTAATGCTTCACTGTTTAAAATGAATGTTGCTAAAACATACGACATTAACCCTCTGTACTGAGCAGTGGCGTATATAGGGGGTGGCTTCCGGGCTTAAGTCCCCCCCCGAAATCTTAGTTAGTATAGTAAAGTAATGAAATATCTTGCAGAATTATCACATTTCCAGGCAAAGCCCCTCCCCCGAAAGTTAGCAAAGCCCCTCCGGAAACAAAATCGTAAATACTCCACTGGTACTGAGTGAATATTACTGAGTTTCCTTGCCTACCACAATGGATTCAATTGAATGATATATGATCAGCAAATTAACACTAATGCGGTTGTTACTAATTTTCTAATACTTTCTGATAACTTTCAGTTGAGTGATGTGTGGTAAAATCATCGAATCCAATGGAATTATTACTGAGGATTTTAAGGCTATTACGCAACTTTTAGTCGAGTGATTTGTTTGTCAGCACATTGTTACTGGATATCTGGTCCTTGTAACAAATCCTAATAGTTAAGTGATATATAGTGAGCACACAGATCTCAACTCCGCTGGGGTTTTCGGTATAACAGATGGATTTTAGTTGATTAATGTCTGGTTAACACATCGATCTTAATGCGTTTGTTAACGCTGTTTCTATACTTACCAGATCATTTTTAGTTGTATGATATATGGTCAGAACACGGATCCCACCTCATATATACGCAAAAAAAGAAAGGTTACTAGTAAACAAGAAAAAGGTGGACAGTAACCAAGTTAGTTTGTCAATATATAGACAACAGAGTCGTGTGTCCCAGCAGCCAAGCCAAAAAGGTTAACGAGGGAAGGTGATCGTAACCTTGCGTTACAGGTTAACATTGCTAGTTTACAGTGTAATAACTCACAGGGGTACGCTAACCGATCACGTAGTTACCACTATCAATCATAGCCTGTAACCGGTAACCTTGTTAGTATGTTGGAATAACCGACTGCTCGGTTAATGAAACAGGGTGCATCAACTGCAGTAACCGAGTATTTTGGTTAATATAACATATTCAATTAGTATAAGTAACCCATTTACTCGGTTGAAGCAATACGGTAGGACAAATGTATAACCAAGTAGATGGGTTAATATAACATATTCAATTAGTTAAGATAACCTATATATTCGGTTAATGTGATAAGATAGGGCAAATGTTTAACCGAGTAGATCGGTTAATTTAATCTGTTCAGTTAATTGAAATAACCCATTTACTCGGTTGATGTGATAGGGTAAGTCAATTCTAGTAACCGAGTATCTCGTGTAAATAGCCTGCTTTATTAGTTGAAATAACCATGACTCAATTTATTATAACATCTTTTGCTTTGTTGTCCATATATTGACATTTTTTTCAGGGTTAAAATTGTGTTTAACCTTTCTGAAGGTTAAAATTTTATGCCGAATTCGGAATTGTTCTCGCTTTATAAAGTTTTGAACCACTTAAGGAAGTGATGTGAAACAAACGTTTATGTACAAAACTAAATTTTCTCTAGTTTATAAAAACACATAAAGTGAAAAGAGGCAAAAAAATATATAGTTTTATAAAAGAGAAAGAATTTAGCTTTGTGGAAGGTATTAGCTTTACGTCAAACTTAAGCGGTTCAAAGTTTTGTACTGAGACACAAATCTAGGTTCGCCATAGAATCTTAACCTTAAAATCAATACACAATTTTAAGCCTGAAAAATATAAAACGCTTTATAGTCCTGTAAAACACGGTAGAATAGGAGCTCTGTGAGTCTTTACACATTGTACACACTATATGAAACAATTGAAATAAAAGCAGAACAATGTTATAAAGAGTCATGATAGTATCTCTCCGCCCTTAACGTGAATTCTACTTGCCATTTCCATACTGCAGAGCTTTTAGTATTCTGTTTGATTTGTTGCAAATAGATAGTGAATATAAAATTAACTCAAAAAATTATTTACAGAGTAAAATAAATAAATTAACCTTCATCCGCTCCCACCCGCGGCAAATTGGCTGTCATTTTTAGTTTTTGTGTGCCCTTCTTCACAGAGTTCTAAAATTATGGTTGGAGGGGTGTGTATTCTCTATTTATACTTCCGCCCTCTAGATTATGTGCAGTTACAGTCTAACAAGCGATTACTTCCGGTTCAGTACAATCCCAAAGTTGGTAGTGGAGGGTGGACGGCCAATTTGCCGTCAGCGCGAGCGAAAACGTGATTTTTTTCGCATTTATATAAAAATGTAAGTAAAGGTTTCATTATTTTTCATTCGCTGTTTCATTTTTAACTGCCCTAACATCAAAAATAATACAAGAAGACCATATCTGTACGAGTTAGCATTAGAACTAATAAATGAAAACCTGAAAGCACGTTCTAAAATTTCAACTTTGAAAAAAAAAGTGCTGCTGTTCTTGGCACAATACAGAAAGCAAACTACTGACTATGAACCAGTCCAACTAATTTTTTAAAGAGGTATTTGCTACCTCTGAGGATCGAGAAAAAGCAACAGAACTCGCCTTGAATGTAAACATTGTGGTAGAAACGTCTGCAAAAAGCACTGAGCCATTACTATTACTTATGTAAAGGAATCAATGTGTCTTTGCTTGAATTCACAAAGACTGTTATTAATAATGCATTGAGTTATGCAGACAATAATGTTGGTGACAGGTTTCTATTAATTTTATTTGTGTTTTGTGGAGTTTGTGTGTAGAGTGCTTGCGTCCTGAATTGTCAACAGTCAACTGGTTGTTGTTTTGCTACATCAGCAATTTATGAATGTTATGTATTTATTGTAATAAAGTTACGAGAGACACCTTCCTGTCTCCTCCCAACACCTAAAACCACACCTCCTATGACGTCTGGGACTCGCTTTCGATATCAACCAGAATAGTCACCGAGCCTGGGGGCCCTCCTTAAATAGCCCCGGTTACTTCCGTCTGGGGGAGTAGCGATATAGATTTGAAGCCGGGAGTAACGGTGCGGAGTGGAAGCTAATCTCGGACTTCTCCTACGAACTGGCGGATGCCCGCGATATCCCGCCAATAGTCCAGGACCAGATCCATAGCAAGATACCAGGAGACCAGAGAGGGACCAACGGACGCCCGGACGTCATGAAGGTACACCTTCCCTAACCGATAAACCTAACCCTAACCCTGTCTCTCTTCTTTCATAGAATTTCTTCGTTATTAACTCTAATATCCCAATGATCTTTTACTTCAAAGGACAGCCGTCCGAATCCAGTGCCTGTGAACTGAGCTAAATTCCCCACTTTCGTTCTTCTGACGGCTTGTGTGTAGGTGGAGTTTCCTTTCATTTTTCCTCCCCCACACACCCTTTATATGGTGGAGATGTGGCTTTTTACTCTTTCTTTTTATCCCTGCTAGTGTCCTACTTGGTGGAGAATTGTTTTTACCCTGTCAGTTCTATCTCTGCATGTTTTTAGGTCAATCTTCTAGTAGTGCATGTTTTTCTTGTTTTCTTTTCTGGCCAATAGCTGTTGTTGGAGCAGGCATTTCAGTGCCGAGTCTAGACTGGTTTTCTTGCGGGAGTGTAGCACACGCACCCCGATCGAGGCCAGTTATTGGGCGTATCTCCGCAACAGACGGATGGTTTCACCAGAGTGGAGGCCAATAAGCTCTCTTGTCTATTGGGTCTTTCGCATTTCACTACTTTTGCAGTGAGGCATTTTTGCCGAGTCTGTGCGAGGTTTATTGCGGAGGTATGGACGTACCCCGAGCAGAACCTTGCTAAGGGCGTAGCACTGTACGAGGAGGGTTTCAACCTATTGTGAATGCTCTTTTGGTGTGCGTCTTACTTTCGAGCAAAAAGTACTACTTTAGCGTCGAGGCCTTTTGGTCGAGTCCGCACACGGAGGTCATTGCGATCAGATGGAACTTCTGACCGATCCGACTTCCTCGTTTAGGGGCGTAGTGGCGCTAGAGTCCGAGAGGTTCTCCTCAATTGGAAAATAGCTCACCTATGTTTCCTCTTATTTTTGCATGACACTTGGGTCCTGGCGAGATGTTTTTTTTTCCTAACTCTTTCCGAAGTATAGTGCGTTTCTTATTTTTTTGTGTCTATTAGCGTATTCTCGGTATTATTTTATTATTTTTAAGTTAATTATTGAGTTATAGTATTAATGTGATGTGTAGTTGTGTGCCCAAATTTTTAGAGATTTTTGTCTATGTTGCGTTACTTACATGAGGAGTTAGGTGTGCCTACAGAAGAAATCTTAGACCACAGCGATACTGTATATTTTGAGCCTGCCGCGTGTTCTTCCCCTAAGTCCGCTAAGGTTACGCGCCAATATTTGTATAACTTACGTCGGCAGTTACGTTTATCCGATACCTTCTCCGAGATTTCTGGGTCCTCTTCCATTTCTTTAAGTCCTAAAGTATCAGATATGGCATCTGCAGCGAATAATGCAGGAGGCGAAGGTCCCGTTCAATATATGAATTCGATTATTAGACCTGAGCCGTTTTATGCTCGTTTCGGGGAGGATGTGGACAGATTTTTGAGGAAATACGAAACTGTGGCCGAAGTCAACGGCTGGACAGGAGCCCGTAAGAAGTTAATTTTAGGATCATTACTGAAAGGAGGTGCTGAAAATTGGTATTCAGCAATTGAATCGAAACCCGAAGTTGCGCAGTGGAATTATGACCAGTTTAAAGAACGAATCCGTCAAACCTTTAAAGATCATGCGCTTCCCCATTTTACTGTTGCGCAGATGAGGGCTCGAGAGCAAGGTACGGATGAGAGCGTGATGGATTACGTTTACTCAAAACAGGATCTCATTCTTAGATCAGATCCTACAGCCTCAGAAAAAGCACAAATACAGTACATTATCGAAGGTCTTCAACCTGAATATTTTCGTGCTGTTATTAAAAAAGAATATGAAAATCTCGCTGCACTCGTCGATGAGTTAATATTAGAGGAAAAAGCACGATTGCTGACAAAGAGGAAGGAATTAGATCAGTTCATTAAAAAGAACTCAGTGCTTTTGCAGTCTGCCTTGGTCAGCAATAAGCCGGTAGACAGCCTTCCTTATGTAACAGCTGCTGACGCAGCATATAGACAGGAAACAGCTGTTAGAGCTGCTGACTCGCCACGAGAGCAAACGCAGCAGAGTAATGACGTCAATGGCCGTTTGCTTGAATTACAGCAACAATTATCTAAGTTAACGTTGCAAATATCCGCTTTTTCTGATGGCAATAAAAACAAAAACAATGGGAATGGCTCACGCAATAGACGGAATAATGGTAGACGAAATTTTTCACATAATAATAGGCAACAAACCAATGATAATGGTGCCAATAGTTTTCATGTGCCCCAAACCGATCCTAACCGCTCCGAATCAAATACAGGGTCGTCCCAAAACAACGACTCCTCAAAAAAGGGACCTATTATCTGTTTTCGATGCAAAGGCCCTAATCATATCGCTAGATATTGCAGGGCGACTTTAAACTAACTGCTAGGGTAGCAAATTGGACCATTGCTACTCGTTCTCTCCGAATTACGGTCCCTCTTTTCACCCAGAATGAGTTGCCTCATATCAGTGTTATTATGGGAGGAGTCCAGACTGAATTTATGCTCGACAGTGGGAGCCAGGTCAGTTGCGTCGGTTCGAATTTAGTACCAGAAAGTGCTAGGAGATATCGCATCAATACTCGTTTACGAGGTGTTACTGGCAAGTTTATACAGGTTTCTGAGTTGGCGATTCTCCAGTTTGATATTAATGGGAGACGTTTCTCTCATGTGTTTCGAGTTATTCCACACTTTGACTATGGTCCCTTGCTTGGAGCTGACTTTTTGAATATTCATAGAGCCTTAATTGATTATGATAGTAATACCTTTACTCTTTCTTACTTTGGTCGTTTACCGTCTCGTTCATTGCCGAGGCGAAATTTAGAGGTGCATTTATCCAAAGTCCTTACAAGTAAAGTTGCTAGCTGTTCTACTCCTGTTTTTCGAGTTTTTGAAAATACTGTGTTGCCACCGCGGTCACATACTTTGGTCCGTCTCCGAAATTCGCTTGATATTACCGGAAGAAAGTTGTTGTTGTCCCCGTCTCAGCGAATTGAAGAGTTATTGGGAATTTTTATCCCACGAGTTTTGGTAAATGGTGAGACACCAGTCGTATATGTGACCAACCCCACCACCACCCCAGTGAAGTTACGCATGGGAACTGTTCTTGGTCTGGCAGAGGACTTTGAGGAGGTGCCTGTTGATTCGGATGAAGTTGTGGCAAACACCACGGAGGAATACACCCCACCACCAGAGCAGTTAGCCGCATCACAGAAGATGTGTGATCCCACCCGAGTGGACGTCAATCAAGATCTCGCCCCGGAGGACAAGGAAAAATTTTACGATCTTATCCGCTCCTTCGCGGATGTCTTCTCTTGGTCGGACACAGACGTGGGCGTCGCTAGAGGCTTTGAACATGAAATTAGACTATCTGATGAGACCCCAGTGAACAAGGCTCCGTATTCAGTACCTTACCACCTTCGAGATGTCGTCAAAAAACAGTTGGATCTTCTCCTACGTCAGAATGTAATCTCGGCAGAGACTTCCCCATGGAATCACCCTATTATTTTGGTCAGAAAACGCTCTGGAGACTTCAGATTCGTTTCGGACCTCAGATTTTTAAACCTGCAATCGATGCCCTGTAATTATCCGACGCCACCGATGGAGGACATCTTAGGACGCATGGCGGGAAAGCTTTTTTACACGAGTTCGGACATGAAAGCCGGGTTCTTCCAAATTAAGCTTACTAAGAAGAGTAGGGAGTGCACAGGATTCTCAATTCCAGGCTTCGGATCCTATGTATACAACTGCTTACCGATGGGACACATTTCCAGTGCCGCAGCGTTGAATAGGTTGGTGAAATTAACGCTTGCTGGAGTTCCTTCATCAAACATCATGTATTACGTGGACGACTTTTATGTAGTTTCCAGTAGTGTGGCCGAAATGCTCGACTTATGCAAGATACTGTTTGAACGACTTCGTTCCAGAGGTTTAAAGTTGTCCCCCGAGAAGACCAAAATCGCTCACCACTCTTTGGTCGTACTTGGCCACAAGCTTGGGAGTTTTGGGATGTCCGTTTCCGATAAGATGTTGGACACCATTAGAGATTACAAGAGGCCACGGACGAAGAAACAAGTCAAGAGTTTTCTTGGAGTTTGCTCCTTTTTGCGGCGTTATGTCAAGGATTTTGCGATTATCGCGGATCCTCTTCAGAAGTTGATGAAGAAGGATGTTGATTTTACCTGGGGTAAATCCCAGCAGGATTCCTTTGAAGCGCTGAAGACCGCCATCTTGGAAGCTCCCAC
Source organism: Thermobia domestica (assembly GCF_964235325.1). Lineage (NCBI taxonomy): Eukaryota > Metazoa > Arthropoda > Insecta > Zygentoma > Lepismatidae > Thermobia > Thermobia domestica. The sequence continues at coordinate 140,460,427 of NC_137460.1, forward strand.
CTTATTGGCCTATAAACCCGAACGTGACTTGCATATATACACGGATGCTTCGATCCGAGGTTTGGCTGCCGTCGCAAAACAACCCGTATCCGACGATCCCGAATCTGAACTGGTGCCTATTGCATTCGCATCCCGTGCAGTGGGGCCTGCTGAGAAGAATCTGTCTGTTTACCATCTAGAACTCCTAGCTCTGCTATATGCCTTGCGTTCTTTCCGCTATTTTGTTTTGGGAAGACATTTTTTCCTTCACACGGACTCCAAAGCCATAACATATTTAAAGAATAGCAAGAACTTAACTGGAAAACTAGCTCGTTGGCTGACGGAAATTGAAGCTTACCATTTTACTATATCTCACGTCGCCGCAGAAAGCAATGTAGAAGCTGATGCTTTCAGCCGTTTTGTTAACCACAAGCGTGATATTACCGATGAGGACGCAAGTGCGGCAGATCCCCGTATATTTTTCATTGAAGATAATGACGCTATTGATCTTAGAAAAGCTCAACGAGAAGATCAATACTTTAGCAAGATTATCGCCTACTTGGAGGATGCTCCTGACAAGGATCCTGCTTTCGAGCGAAGAGCGTCACACTTTACCATGAGGAACTCTGCCCTATACAAAGTCAATTCCACGCCTCTTGGGAAAGTTCATTTAGTCGCTGTGCCACTGTCCTTGAGAGACCGAGTTTTTGAGAAGTGCCATACTGAAAAACTCGCAGCAAACCACGCTGGATTCTCCAAAACGTATAATTTGCTATTAAAGTCTGTATACTTTTTGGACATGAAGAAATTTGTCTATCGGAAGTGCAAGGAATGTATTGTTTGTCAAGTGCTGAAGAAGAGGAGTGGCAACCCCTAGGAAATCTACAGACCCATCCCAGCGTTCCACCCTTCTATAGGATATATATAGATTTTTCCAGGAAATACCCTAGCAACAACATCCTTAAACACAGTTATTTGGTTGTTTGTGTCGACGAGGGAACTCGATTCTGTATAGCTGCTTCTTTGCCCGATACATCAGCTGCTTCTGTATCTCAATTTTTGTACGAGCAAGTTATTTTGAAATATGGTCTTTTTTCTGAATTGGCATGCGACCGTGGCTCAGCTTTTACGAGTCAAGTCTTCAAGGAACTGTGTAATATCTTTGATATCCAATTACACTTTGCAGATGTGGCAGGACACTATTCTTTAGGTCAGGTGGAAGTCGCCATAAGACATATTGAACAGCAACTGAAACTTGCATTGGACAAAGATAACCAGTCCAATTGGATTGAACTTCTACCCCAGATTGCTTTTTCCTATAACGTCACATGTAATTTGAGTATGCAGATTTCTCCATTTGAGTGCCTCCATGGCTTTTCTCCTAAACTGTTACATTCTGCCATGTTGGACACACAGTGTCAATTTTCAGATAACCAAGATCGATTAGAACGTTTAAGATATATACGGGAAAGAGCCCATGATAACTTGTATAAAAGATTTCTGATTTCCGCTAAATCGTACAACAAAAAGAAGAAACAGCAAACTTTTAAGAAAGGCGATCTGGTTTGGATTTTTGATTCAACTGTTAAGAAAGGTAACTGTAAAGCTTTCTCAGGGAAATACTTTGGTCCAGGTATAATTCAAGGAAGCAAACATGACAACAGTTACTATGTAAAGTTTCGGACAGTACATGGGCAAATTAAGATTGATTCTTTCGCTGTTGACCGTTTAAAAATGTATTACCCACCAGGAAAAGATGCTGAAAAGGATGTTCAGAAACTAGATGCCTCTTCCCCTACTGTCTTAGGTGAAGGTGCCAAGGATCCCGAGTTACCAGCTGTTAATGGTGATTTCGCCCAGTTCTTAGTTGAAGAACCAAATTTGGACAGAGATGATGCTGTTCCTGATTGTATGTTTATCAGGAATATAGTTTCTATGGTGGACCTACCGACTTGGTACGACATGGCTTCCCCCACCTCAACCTTAAAAGATAGAATGTGCCCAAAGTTTTCAGCCAACCACGAGATCAACAAGAAAATAGCCCTATATTTTGGAAGTATTACCTCGCTCTCCGGAGACTGTATAGTGAACAGTACGAACACGTCATTGGAGCCACGTGGAGGTGTTGACCGAGCGATCCACCAGGCTGCTGGACCAGACTTACTTCAGGACTGCGAGAAGATTAGTCACCTAAAAGTTGGAGATGTTTGTGTCACCAATGCCTATAACCTCCCTGCCTCCTACGTCATACACGTTAGCGCTCCACCAGACAAGAACCCAAGGAAACTACAAGCGTGCTATGAAAAAGCCTTAAGTCTCGCATTGAAGAGTGGCTTTAGATCCATAGCCTTTCCGAACATTGCCACCGGGATTTTCTTTTTTCCCAAGGAAGAAGCATGCCGTATTGCTTTGGATTGCATACGGAAGTTTTTAGAAGAGAATTTGGATTTGGTGGACATGGTTGTGTTCTGTCAATTTGACAAAGAAAATCAACGAACGTACGAGCGATTGATGCATGTATACTTTCCACAATAGACCTGAAAGAGAACACATATTTTCATTATATTGGATTAGTTTGTTACTGGCCTGCCAGGGAACTATAATCTAGATTAGTACGTGTATGTTATGGACGGACTATGTATAGTCGTCCTGCTGTATGTGTCAGAAGCAAAGAAAAAAAAATAACATGCAAGTTACCAGCACCATTCGTGCAACCGAAGAAATCCCTCTAGAATTCTCTTTTTTCTCCCTTGTCTTTTGTTATTTACTCACTGACAATAATTTGAGATGACGTACCTGGAAATAGAGAAGTTTTGACTTATAGTAAAGGTTGATAAATGGGTTAACAATAATAGTAACAATTATAATCTATTCAATACAATGGTTCTGAAATGAGTTTTTTTCCCTCTCATTTCAGATGTATTGGGTATTAGTTTTCTTTCCTCTACAAGTTATCTGTATTTCTTCTGAGTGGGATATAGACCATCGCAAGCAAGCTACCTTGGATAAATTAGGTATCGCCATTTCTCATGCAGGATACGCTGTGCACACAACGGACACTGTCTATACTACCTTACGTATACATTTGGACCTTCATCTTTCAAATTTAAACATTACTTCATGTGAGAACAAAGTAAATCCTTTTAATGATGTAGTTACCATGGAACGAGATTTTTATGCTAAGTTACAAGCTGTTATATCATGTACATTTCAGTATTCGAATAGTTCTTTACACTGTATGCATCAACACCGTCCTACTCGTTCCATAGTTTCATGGCTCTTAGGAATATCCTCTTTTGGATTTTCTTCCTACAATTTTGTTGAGACCCAACGAATAAAGCAATCCCTTAGTATTTTACAAGACCACGATGATTATTTGAAATCCGAACTTCAGAACATTAAGAAAGCATTTAATAATGAAGTGAAAATAGTACGTGGCGTGGTTCTGGCTGTCAAGCATGCCGTACTCCAAATTCAAAACGAGACTTCGAACCTTTTTTGTGATGTGATTACCCATGAAAGACGATTGTGGATTATGCAAAATTATTATGAATCCCGACGTAAGGTTGCCGAGATGCTAACTGATATTCTACAAAATCAACTAACCTATCGTATTTTAAATTCTGTTCAGATACTTTCTCTAGTTAAGAGCCATGCTATTCTAAAGGATACTCTTTTCCCACACGATATTGGTCTATTTTATACGGTTTCCTCAGTTTTTCTTATAAACTTCAATTTTGATTCATGGAACATTGATCTAATGTTAAAAACACCTGTAGTTACTCCTGATAAAATTTCCCAGCGTTTTATGATTCACAACCTAGGTATTTTAATGACAAACAAGATTGTCAGGTATTCGTTGCCTAAAGAGGCCTACTTGTCAGATAATCATTTTGTAGAAATTGACAATCAACAGTGTGTTTGGAAGAAATTTCTATACTTTTGCGAAACCTCAGGTTTAAGCGCCAATAATCGATCAAAATGTCTTACGGACATATATTTTAATCAGAATTTAACCTTTTGCAACCTAGAAATTGTTCCTTCTGATGCAAAATTTGTTCATTTATATACGCCAGCTGGCTTACTATTTTCTTCGTTAGTACCAGGTCATATAACTTCTAGAACTTCCCATAATATTTTACATACTACCCCTATTAAATATGGAATTAACCTGACTCAATTTATAGTACATGACAATTTTGAAACAGTGCTTATTCAAAATATGGTTTTACCCACTCGGAAAACGATAAATATGGAACATGAATATATGAACATTGATTTAAATTTTTCTCTCCCTCATCTAAATTTTTCTGCGTCTATCAAAACCCTTACTGAGTTAGATATGGAATTACAGAAATTGAAAATTAACCATACTGAGTTTGTTGTTAAGCGATTTAATAACTTACATACTACTTATTTTATTGTGATCCCAATATTAGTCGTAATTTTGAGTTTGGCAATGCTCATTCAGTGTTTCTTGATATGTAATTTGAGACGTCAAATCCGTTCTACACAACCCAGGGAACCTTAAGCTTTTTCCCCCTTTTTTGTATAAGCAGAATCGTTATATGCATTATTTTGTGTCTATGTTTGTTTGGACCTATGACTCACAGTTGTTGGAATCGGAATTTGCTTCTGTTGTTTGGTTCCTGTTTTATCATAGTGTTCCCGGGATGATTTTGTTTTACAGGACCATACAGTGTTGTTTGTGTCGTGACAAATTGATTTGTCAGGTTATTGACGTTTTAGTTTATCTGTCCTTAGTGTCTTAAGTCAAATTCCACCTTATGTTAAATGAGTCAAGCTATTGTTTTTTTTTTTTCAACACAAAAAGGGAAGAAGGGAGTTTTGTGAAGTTTATTTTCCGTGATATGTCCATTCTTCGGACAAGAGAAATATTTGAGTTTTGTTGAGTAATTCTCCTTTGTGTTGAAGTGTTGCAATACCTTTTTTTTTTATACGATACCTTATTTGAGTGGGCACGTTTTGCCCAGCTATTTTTGGATAATAGCAGTCTTGAAAGATGCATATTTTACCCTAGAATTTCTGCTTTTGATTTAGCCCTGAAGATTTAGGAGGTACTAGAGTTACCCACTAAGCGATACAAAATATAAGTTTTCATGCTTATTTAGACATTTGTTTTTTTTAGATACTTCTGGCTTTTTGCTCCTGTTTTTTAACAGTGAGAGCGGAAGAAACCTTCTCATTCCGTGACACCGCCTGGGTTGTTGTCCATGTGCTCGAGATATCTTTATTATCTATTGGAATTCTTTTACTCTATAAATTATACAAGCGGCATTCTAATGACCGATTCCGTCAAAATACTAGTGATAAGCAATGTCTACCCTTATCTACAGTGACATCTGTTTCGGAATCTCGCCCTATGATCAACGACACACGAGATTCTACAAAAACTCATTTCTTACGTAATTATCTCACTTATTTGTAGTTTTGCCGCTAGTTGCCTACCAATTTTTTTGGATAGAATCTGGATAGAATCCAATTTTTTTTTTTTTGGATTCGGATACGTTTCATCAATTTAAGTAAACTTCTACTGGGATCACAATTATTTTGATTCTGAGTATACCTACCCCCTCAACAATGAAACCTAGTGTACGTACATTTCAAACATGCAATTGGTTTATTACATTAATTTTTCTTTCTTCGATCCCCCTTTTGTGCCCCCGACCCCCCCCCATGTTACTGGAATAATCATAATTTTTTTTTTAGCCGAGTGCTAGGCGGCATAACCTGGCCCCGTTCCTGTTTTTGAGAAGATTAGCTGAAACAGGAAATGGTTTCAGCCTTATGATTATTCTGGTCCCACCCTCATACACCCTCCCTCCCTCCAAGATTGCCTTGTGTTGATTTTGTGTTGTATGGTATTATTTGGTCACTGGGCACCAATTACAAATCATATTAATGCTTAATTTTTGTTTTTTTTTAAATTTTGTCTTGTTCTTCCTCTACTTCTCTTCCCCCGTACGTTTACTTTTCGTTTTTCTACTGTACTAAGATTAGCCTTGCACTTACGTTCCAGCTACTTAAATTTTCTATTTTCTTACCGCAACTACAATTTGTAACCCTTTCTTACTTTTCCTCCCACATTCTCATTCTACTCAGTCTCAGTTCTCTCTAGTCAATTCTATGCTATTTTAATTTCATACCTAAAACCTGTTCCTTTCTCCCTCCCATGCCTTCATTAAGCAGCGAATGAAGAAGAGGTTACCATCCATCGTAGACCTTCAAGGGGCCACCACCCCCCTCCAGGAATGCTACATCGAGTACATATGGATTGATTGTGGATCACTGTTTTACTTTTCCACCAAGATACAGTATTTTTTGCATTAATAATAACTTCGGATGGACCGTTACGAGGATAGCGTCCCCCGACGCCATTTTGAACTTTTCATCAGAGACTGATTTTCGTGCCTGATATATACCACTTTTAAGCTGCAATTAACACTTCATACTTCCCCCTCCCCCTATTTTTTTATATACCTTTATTGTCCTCTTCATGCCGGTTCGCTGCCACCTTCGTCCATCAACACTAATAAACTATTTTTTCTCTGGACACATTTCTGCTTTGCTCTGCATGCCGGCTGGTGATGGCACTTGTTCAGACTACAGCACCGTCTAGTGGAAGCTTTTGGAACCTCCGCCTACAAGGCCATCTGCATTCTTAGAAGTGCTATCGTCAAAGACTACTGACCGATATATTTTCAAGGGCTCCGAGTCAGCAAATTTTTCTTAAGGTCTTACGTAGTTATAAACAATTCCACGTGCTTTTCTGTTTACATGGACATGTGCTTCAATGAACGCTTCTTTATACGTCAAGTGAACGTTTATTGTGTTTACAAATATACATATGGATATGTGTGCTTTTGTCCTTTTCTTTTAACGCAAAAGACAAAGAGAGAAAAGTGCAGTAATATGAAGAAGACTGGAACTTCTAACCTAAATATCGAATTATTAACATTTTTTTTTGTTTTCTGTGTTGTTTTCATTTTATTTTGGTGTTTTTTTCCTTCGGTGATAAGTATATATACACATGATTATCAATTTAATGGTGCATATTATTCAATGAACGATGATATAAAATAAACTTGTTTTTTTTTTTATATATCTTCAGTTCCAGACGGGGGAGTGTAAAGGAATCAATGTGTCTTTGCTTGAATTCACAAAGACTGTTATTAATAATGCATTGAGTTATGCAGACAATAATGTTGGTGACAGGTTTCTATTAATTTTATTTGTGTTTTGTGGAGTTTGTGTGTAGAGTGCTTGCGTCCTGAATTGTCAACAGTCAACTGGTTGTTGTTTTGCTACATCAGCAATTTATGAATGTTATGTATTTATTGTAATAAAGTTACGAGAGACACCTTCCTGTCTCCTCCCAACACCTAAAACCACACCTCCTATGACGTCTGGGACTCGCTTTCGATATCAACCAGAATAGTCACCGAGCCTGGGGGCCCTCCTTAAATAGCCCCGGTTACTTCCGTCTGGGGGAGTAGCGATATAGATTTGAAGCCGGGAGTAACGGTGCGGAGTGGAAGCTAATCTCGGACTTCTCCTACGAACTGGCGGATGCCCGCGATATCCCGCCAATAGTCCAGGACCAGATCCATAGCAAGATACCAGGAGACCAGAGAGGGACCAACGGACGCCCGGACGTCATGAAGGTACACCTTCCCTAACCGATAAACCTAACCCTAACCCTGTCTCTCTTCTTTCATAGAATTTCTTCGTTATTAACTCTAATATCCCAATGATCTTTTACTTCAAAGGACAGCCGTCCGAATCCAGTGCCTGTGAACTGAGCTAAATTCCCCACTTTCGTTCTTCTGACGGCTTGTGTGTAGGTGGAGTTTCCTTTCATTTTTCCTCCCCCACACACCCTTTATATGGTGGAGATGTGGCTTTTTACTCTTTCTTTTTATCCCTGCTAGTGTCCTACTTGGTGGAGAATTGTTTTTACCCTGTCAGTTCTATCTCTGCATGTTTTTAGGTCAATCTTCTAGTAGTGCATGTTTTTCTTGTTTTCTTTTCTGGCCAATAGCTGTTGTTGGAGCAGGCATTTCAGTGCCGAGTCTAGACTGGTTTTCTTGCGGGAGTGTAGCACACGCACCCCGATCGAGGCCAGTTATTGGGCGTATCTCCGCAACAGACGGATGGTTTCACCAGAGTGGAGGCCAATAAGCTCTCTTGTCTATTGGGTCTTTCGCATTTCACTACTTTTGCAGTGAGGCATTTTTGCCGAGTCTGTGCGAGGTTTATTGCGGAGGTATGGACGTACCCCGAGCAGAACCTTGCTAAGGGCGTAGCACTGTACGAGGAGGGTTTCACCCTATTGTGAATGCTCTTTTGGTGTGCGTCTTACTTTCGAGCAAAAAGTACTACTTTAGCGTCGAGGCCTTTTGGTCGAGTCCGCACACGGAGGTCATTGCGATCAGATGGAACTTCTGACCGATCCGACTTCCTCGTTTAGGGACGTAGTGGCGCTAGAGTCCGAGAGGTTCTCCTCAATTGGAAAATAGCTCACCTATGTTTCCTCTTATTTTTGCATGACACTTGGGTCCTGGCGAGATGTTTTTTTTTTTTTCGAACTCTTTCCAGGTATATATTTTTACTGCACTTTCGGCGACAAAATCTAGGCAATTACATCTAGATCTTTTATAATGAAAATTTCTCCAGATTTTGCAATTAATCAATTCAAAATTACTTTCATTTACCTTATTGATATAACTACTTGCGATAACTGCATCAGCACACTACCACAAGCTTATTTTACATGCTATAAATCACAAGTTGATAATTGAGAATAAACACACAAATACATAGTTTCATTAATACGTTATAACTTTTTACATACAACTAACTAACGTTATGGCCTACGGATTGCGGAGGTTCAATGTTGCGTTGCGATCACCAAACCTCTCCACTGACATCTATCCTTAGGCAATTTAATCCAGTTTTTACTTTGTATTCCTATTTCTGCGAAACCCATCTTAATATTGTTCTTCCATCTGCGCCTAGGTGTTATTAATGGTCGTTTTCCAGTTGGTCTCTCAGTTAAGATTTTGAAAGCGTTCGTACTTTCTTCCATCCTAGCTACATGACCTGCCCACTTGAGCCTTTTAGACTTGATGACCCTAATAATGTTGGGTAAACCGTATAAATTATGTAGTTCCCCGTTATGAAGTTTCCGCCAATCGTCATTAACCTATCTCTTGGGTCTAATATTCGCCTCAGGATCTTGTTCTAAAATATTTTCAATTTATGTTCTTCATTCCGATTTAGAAGCTATGTTTCGCAACCATACAGAACAACAGGCATGATTATAGTTTTATATATTTTAAGCTTCAAATTCCTCGACAGAATTCTCGATAAGATATTTTGAACTGAATAATAACTCGAATTAACTGCTTTTAGATGACATTTAATTTCTTCGTAAATATGGTTTTCGTCTGTTAATACTGATCCTCGATATTTAAAAGTGTCCACTTTATCAAAAGTAACATTCGATATTTTAACGCATCCATAATTTGCCGTATTGTGATTCCGACGAACTTGCATGTATTCAGTTTTCTCTGCATTTACTTCTAAACCCATGTCCCTACAAGTGTTTAATAAGACCTCTGCATTTTTTCTATTATTCTCCTATCATCCCCTTTAAATTTACATCATCAGCATAATCCATAACCTGATGAACCCTATTCCACTCTAGGTTCTGCCTGCCATATTTGATTTTCCTTATAAGGTATTCCAAGACAAAGTTGAATGATAATGGTGACACTGCATCTCCTTATTTTAGGCCATTTTCGATATGAAAGCTCGTGGACAAAACTTTTCCTTCCCGGACATTACTTTGGGATTCATTTAAACACATTTTAATTAATCTAACTAGCTTTTACGGTATTCTAAATTCTGTAAGAATGCTGTACAATGTTTCTCTCCTAACAGAGTCGTAAGCCTTTCTAAAATCAATAAATAGTTGATGTACCAGGGTATAGTATTCCCACTTCTTCTCGAGTATTTGTCGAATGGTAAATACTTGGTCGATAGTTGATCGACTTCGTCTAAATCCGCACTGATAATGTCGAATAGTTTCATGTGTGTATTGGGTCAATCTAGCTAATAGAATGTTTGAGAGGATTTTATAGGACGTTGACAAAACGGACATGCCTCAATAATTATTACAGTTAGTTTTGTCGCCTTTCTTGTGAATTGGAACAATGATTGATTCTTTCGACTCTTGTGACAATTCTTTCTTGTTCCGTATAAGGAGAATGAGTTTGTATAACTTGTTCCACATTTTTTCGCCTCCAGCTAAAATTAACCCAGCTGGAATTTCGTCTACACCACGAGACTTGTGTTTCCTTTATTTCTTTATAGCGGCTTCTGCTTCTAATCGTTGCAACAGTGAGACAGACAAATCCCTGAATCCCAATTGGAATCATTTGGAGAAGTGAGGAAGGACCCATCTACACATGTATGTATAATTTACAAATATATGTTAAAAAGTAAATAATTTACAGCTTACAAAAATATATATTGAACGACCTACGTATCTTCAGATATTTATTCTCGTTTTGAAACTCATTTATGATCAGTGTGTTTTTCTTTTTTTCCACACATCCAGTATTATTATTATTAAATGTTTTGCCTTTCGACAGGTACTTTGACCAATGACAATTTTATTTTTTCAATTTTACATTTGGGCCTTGAAATGTTTCTTCCACATTTCTCAATCTTCAGCTTCCTCTTTTAACTCCCAATGTTTTCTTCTATTTTCCAATTCTTCGATCAGTTGTGTTTTTCTTCTTCCTATTTCTCGCTTTTCTTCCATCTTTACTTCTATGGCGGTACGAAGAAGACAATTTTTTGCCAGATGTATCCAATCCGATTGGTCTTTCTACAAAGGAGGCTGGCTAGAATCGCCCTCTTCTCTCCTGCCCGTTTTAAGACATCTTCATTTGTTGCTCTCTCTGACCATTTAATCTTCTCCATTTTTCTCCAACACCACATTTCGAACCTCTTTAAATAATTCTTCTCTAACTTCCGTAATGTTCAAATCTCTGAACTATACAGTCCAATTCTCCATATATAGCACATGGCATCCAATGTGCAGTGAAACAAATATACATTATACACACAACGAATTATAATGCCATTGATATATGGCGTTCATCGCACAACACGTCAATATTAAATTGTAGACATTATGGTTGAAATGTTAGGTCTAAATTAGGTTGCATCTGTCCGGACGTTTGTAATACCAGGGAAAGTACTAGACTCAACCTGTTTTTGTTATAGCATTCGGGTGGGATACGTTTACTGTTGACTGTACGTATGTAATACAATGGATTGTCAGATTCCTATTAAATACAGATATATATATATATATATATATATATATATATATATATATATATATATATATATATATATATACTGTGTGTAGTTAATAATATAACATCTAACATGGTGAACAGAATACATAAATATAGTAACATTAACAACTGTATTTCATAAGAATACGAAAATCCATTGTATAATTCTGTAACACAACTTCAACGCCGAACTCTTAGTGTCGAATTAGTACGCTAAAGTGTCATTTACACTGGAATGACTGATCTATGTTCGAATTGTGTTGAATTAACTTTTTTTCTTTCTGTAAAGGAAAACAGGTCATGAGCAGATGTTTTCAACAGGTGTCTGGTGATATACAGATATGCCCGGAATCATAGCAAATTAAGTCTAATTAGGGACTCAAACCAATGTTATAGTTTTTAAAACCTCTGGATTTATGAATCTAATTAAACAGTTTTCTACTTAAATCAGATACCGATCAGGTTCACGAAAACTGGTTGCAAAATTTTATTTTGTTTCATTAATTGGAGTAATTCATATATTTTCAACCGTATATCGACTTTATAGTTAACTAATTCGATACAATACCTAAGATTACACTTGTTACAAAAACTCATCTCTGACAGATGGCGGAACACTCTCAAAGACGCTGGCATTTCTGTGTCAAAAAACAGTCTCAAATAATAACCGAAGTATAAAAATATACGGATCAAAAATCTATATACGGATCAAAAATCTATCTGCGGAAAAATAATATAATTGCCTGTCTGTTGAAAATGTAGATAAACTTGACCTGTAAAATAAGTAGAAATAAATCAATTCTACAATTTCTTTTATTAGCGTACTGTATTTAGAAAAAAGTGTCTAAACATTATACATATATTTTCGATAAAGTCTCATTGAAATAAGAAACTGAAACCAGTCTGAGAAAAATCCTCATCGGTAATTTTCGAGAAAATAAGAAAAAAAAACTAATATTATATTCCCAAAAGGTACATCATTCATGGGCTACTATAACAAGCTCACTAATGCTTCACTGTTTAAAATGAATGTTGCTAAAACATACGACATTAACCCTCTGTACTGAGCAGTGGCGTATATAGGGGGTGGCTTCCGGGCTTAAGTCCCCCCCCGAAATCTTAGTTAGTATAGTAAAGTAATGAAATATCTTGCAGAATTATCACATTTCCAGGCAAAGCCCCTCCCCCGAAAGTTAGCAAAGCCCCTCCGGAAACAAAATCGTAAATACTCCACTGGTACTGAGTGAATATTACTGAGTTTCCTTGCCTACCACAATGGATTCAATTGAATGATATATGATCAGCAAATTAACACTAATGCGGTTGTTACTAATTTTCTAATACTTTCTGATAACTTTCAGTTGAGTGATGTGTGGTAAAATCATCGAATCCAATGGAATTATTACTGAGGATTTTAAGGCTATTACGCAGCTTTTAGTCGAGTGATTTGTTTGTCAGCACATTGTTACTGGATATCTGGTCCTTGTAACAAATCCTAATAGTTAAGTGATATATAGTGAGCACATAGATCTCAACTCCGCTGGGGTTTTCGGTATAACAGATGGATTTTAGTTGAGTAATGTCTGGTTAACACATCGATCTTAATGCGTTTGTTAATGCTGTTTCTATACTTACCAGATCATTTTTAGTTGTATGATATATGGTCAGAACACGGATCCCACCTCATATATACGCAAAAAAAAAAGAAAGGTTACTAGTAAACAAGAAAAAGGTGGACAGTAACCAAGTTAGTTTGTCAATATATAGACAACAGAGTCGTGTGTCCCAGCAGCCAAGCCAAAAAGGTTAACGAGAGAAGGTGATCGTAACCTTGCGTTACAGGTTAACATTGCTAGTTTACAGTGTAATAACTCACAGGGGTACGCTAACCGATCACGTAGTTACCACTATCAATCATAGCCTGTAACCGGTAACCTTGTTAGTATGTTGGAATAACCGACTGCTCGGTTAATGAAACAGGGTGCATCAACTGCAGTAACCGAGTATTTTGGTTAATATAACATATTCAATTAGTATAAGTAACCCATTTACTCGGTTGAAGCAATACGGTAGGACAAATGTGTAACCAAGTAGATGGGTTAATATAACATATTCAATTAGTTAAGATAACCTATATATTCGGTTAATGTGATAAGATAGGGCAAATGTTTAACCGAGTAGATCGGTTAATTTAATCTGTTCAGTTAATTGAAATAACCCATTTACTCGGTTGATGTGATAGGGTAAGTCAATTCTAGTAACCGAGTATCTCGTGTAAATAGCCTGCTTTATTAGTTGAAATAACCATGACTCAATTTATTATAACATCTTTTGCTTTGTTGTCCATATATTGACATTTTTTTTAGGGTTAAAATTGTGTTTAACCTTTCTGAAGGTTAAAATTTTATGCCGAATTCGGAATTGTTCTCGCTTTATAAAGTTTTGAACCACTTAAGGAAGTGATGTGAAACAAACGTTTATGTACAAAACTAAATTTTCTCTAGTTTATAAAAACACATAAAGTGAAAAGAGGCAAAAAAATATATAGTTTTATAAAAGAGAAAGAATTTAGCTTTGTGGAAGGTATTAGCTTTACGTCAAACTTAAGCGGTTCAAAGTTTTGTACTGAGACACAAATCTAGGTTCGCCATAGAATCTTAACCTTAAAATCAATACACAATTTTAAGCCTGAAAAATATAAAACGCTTTATAGTCCTGTAAAACACGGTAGAATAGGAGCTCTGTGAGTCTTTACACATTGTACACACTATATGAAACAATTGAAATAAAAGCAGAACAATGTTATAAAGAGTCATGATAGTATCTCTCCGCCCTTAACGTGAATTCTACTTGCCATTTCCATACTGCAGAGCTTTTAGTATTCTGTTTGATTTGTTGCAAATAGATAGTGAATATAAAATTAACTCAAAAAATTATTTACAGAGTAAAATAAATAAATTAACCTTCATCCGCTCCCACCCGCGGCAAATTGGCTGTCATTTTTAGTTTTTGTGTGCCCTTCTTCACAGAGTTCTAAAATTATGGTTGGAGGGGTGTGTATTCTCTATTTATACTTCCGCCCTCTAGATTATGTGCAGTTACAGTCTAACAAGCGATTACTTCCGGTTCAGTACAATCCCAAAGTTGGTAGTGGAGGGTGGACGGCCAATTTGCCGTCAGCGCGAGCGAAAACGTGATTTTTTTCGCATTTATATAAAAATGTAAGTAAAGGTTTCATTATTTTTCATTCGCTGTTTCATTTTTAACTGCCCTAACATCAAAAATAATACAAGAAGACCATATCTGTACGAGTTAGCATTAGAACTAATAAATGAAAACCTGAAAGCACGTTCTAAAATTTCAACTTTGAAAAAAAAATGCTGCTGTTCTTGGCACAATACAGAAAGCAAACTACTGACTATGAACCAGTCCAACTAATTTTTTAAAGAGGTATTTGCTACCTCTGAGGATCGAGAAAAAGCAACAGAACTCGCCTTGAATGTAAACATTGTGGTAGAAACGTCTGCAAAAAGCACTGAGCCATTACTATTACTTATAATACATGTCAACAATCTCACAACGAGGACAGTGACATGGACGTTGAGTAGCTTAGGACCCGCCTTGAATGTACAGATTGTGAAAAAGCATGTGCAAAAAACACCCAATCATTACTACTACTTACAATAAATACCAGCAATGTCACAACTAGGACAGTGACTTGGATGTTGATTAGCTTAGATTCTGTTTCGTGTTTTGTTCACTGTGTATTCATTTATATTTAGCCGTGTTGTAATTTAATTTAAATTCATATTTTTGGTCAACAATGATTTGTTTTAATTTACTAAACCTAATTACTCCAAAACATGCACTTTGTATCATGCACAATGCTGAAAAATGTGAATAATCGATGACGACCAAATTGTCGTCGGCGCGAGCGGAAACGTGAATTGGCAGTACGCGAGCGGATGAAGGTTAAAATACAATAATACTGCAACATATAAGTTAGCTCAGTAGTTAGTGGTTATGTGTATATGAATCAGGGTTCAAATACTGGCCACAATATTAAACATTTTGCATGAGCAATTCCACACCTGCGTCTCTGAATGCATTCATTTTCTTACACTACGCTGGAAACCAAAGTGTCTTTGCATTTCTTGTAACTTTGGAAAAATAAAGGTGGAAGGAGCAATCGCTTGTCTACTTATGTCCGGCTATGGTCAAAAGTGTGGGGCAAATTTTAAAATTTTCGATCCTAATGCGTCATGTGTGTATTCTTGAAGCGAGGGTGTAGCTTTACTTACACCCATGAATATGTTCGTAGAAGTCAAACACTAAAATGCACCAAATACAAATACTAACGACTGAGCTATCACTTCTAACTCTATACCTTAAATATTTATTAAAATACACTTTAAACGTGGAAATCTAAGATGAAATAACAATTACGTAGGTAAATAATTGTTCATTTAATTTGTTTCTATATGATTTATACATTAATTTTATACAATGAGACGGCAACATGTGACAAGAAAGTAATTTACATCATAAGTAATACAACCACATATACAGCATGTAATACTCATAGTGCATACCCATTATATAGAGAAAAAAAGCTAATAAAGTCATGTACAGCAAAAATAAAATAAAAATAAAATTTAACATAATACTTTGCAAAGATCCTCTGTTTTAAAGGGATTCTTTAAAAGAATTAGCGAAGTGTCTCATACAATATAGATTACAATTTTATCTGGTCTATATAAGCACTAAAAACACAAATTGTATTAACACAATACAATGCACATCTTTTAACTTATATATTTATATATTAGCCTATGTAATGAACCTTCTCATTCAATAGAAGTTATATGTAATATACGTTCTGATGTACCACTACATTTTGATTTTATTTTATTATTATCATTTCACAAAATTGAGTTTCAACACAGATAGCCTTCATACATTATGTAAAAAGAGAAAAATATCTAAAATGATTACAATATTAAAAAAAAAACACTCTGCTATCCATATTTAAAGGTCTTGAATACTTCCGCCATTTTTCTTTTCCAGCCCATTGATATATTTGAGGAAGTCTTCTTCTGTTTCTTTGAGATTTTAAGAGTTTTAATTTATTGATTTTTTCTTCAGGTCTATTTAAATGTCTCTTATTTTGTGGAAACTAATTTCTGAGTTGTATGTTTTTAATATTTATAAATAAAATCCAATTTAAATACTAATATATTTATATATACTAAAACATCATTTTGACAAAGCAAGAGACATTAGATATTCGGACGAAATCAGTAAAATCAAAGCATCAAAAATTTGATCCATTTCAAAGAAAAGAGAATAATACTTCCTCTACAAATCAATGAGATAAAAAAGAAACGAGACGAAGCTACTGAAGCTCGCCGTTAAAGAGCTTGCTCTCCAAGAAATATAATTACATTTTTTGTCTTAGCAGATTCCACGAAAAAAAAAATAGTCAAATAACAGTTGCCTTTATAATTGACGCAAACCTCAAACCTATGAAATAGCAATATAGCATTTAAATAGCTCAGAATCGGGATTGTAAAAATATAGTGACGCACAGAAAATTTTACAACATTGCATAGAAAGGCTGAAGTAATAATAAAAAGAATTCAACGACGAAAACTGTGATAGTGAGACTAAAGAAATATAGGGAAGACAAAAAATTAATTTTAAAGCCGACAGTCCAATCCACATAATTATAGAATCAGACGACTCTAGCTGACAATAAGATAACATGGAATAGAGCACGATAATGCTGTTGTGAAAAAAAAAAGTATTTTATCTCACTAACATGAGAATAAAAAATTGAAAAGAAGCTTTATTTTTGAATGGACTTACTCAAATAACTTAGATGCTGAATTGCTTCCTTTTTATTTTAATTGATAAACATAATCAGGAAACTTAAATATTGAATACCAAAATCTACACAAAGTTAAGAGAAAACATATTTTATATTTTAATAAAAATGCATCTTAGGTAGAAAGTTAACAACAGAAACTTTAAGGAATCCACCCCATTTCCACTTTTCAAAAACGCATTGTCAATTGAACAGGAATAGGCTCTAAGAAAATGAATATGTTTAATGGGTGGATTTTATTCGGTCATAACATCTGTAAAAGATGTTCAATTTTAATGCGGTTTGTCGCAAATGACGCAGAAAAGATGAACATTTTATGCACCATTCGTTGTGGTAGTGTGAGCAACGCGTCACGCCAATGGAGCCATTTTTTTGGGGGGGGAGAGTGAATACGGCATGTTATATGGACCAGAGATGTTCACCCTCGCGAGTGTGGCCCTCTCGAGGGCATCCTCACCCTCAAGTTCCCTCGCCCACAGTGACGCGAGGGCGAGGACAACTTTTGGCCGCGAGGGTGCGCGAGGGCGAGGACAAGCTTCGATGGCGAGGATAAGTTTTGGCCGCGAGGGCGAGGACAAGCTTCGATGGCGAGGGTGAGGGTGCGCGAGGGCGAGGAAAAGCTTCGACGAAGAGGGTGAGGGTGCGCGAGGGCGAGGACAAGTTTCGGCAGCGAGGGCGAGGACAAGCTTTGATGGAGAGGGTGAAGGTGCGCGAGGGCGAGGAAAAGCTTCGACGAAGAGGGCGAGGGTGCGCGAGGGCGAGGACAAGTTTCGGCAGCGAAGGCGATGGTGCGCGAGGGCGAGAACAAGCTTTGATGGCGAGGGTGAGGGTGCGCGAGGGCGAGGACAAGCTTCGATGGCGGGGGTGAGGGTGCGCGAGGGCGAGGAAAAGCTTCGACGAAGAGGGCGAGGGTGAATGAAGGTGAGGGCCAAGTGTTACTGCGGGAGCGAGGGACTCGGAATTTTCCCGTTTCCTCATTCCACCCATTCTTTCATCATCATTCACTTGCAATTCCATCAGTCTCCTTTAGCCATCGATGGCATAACCGTTGGATGTTAAACTAAAGATTTATTTTATTTTATTTTATTTTATTTATTTATTTTTTTTAAGATTGGTATCTTTAAAAGCGTTTTTAAAATAGTGTAAGAATATGCAGCGCACAGTCTTGAAAAGGGAGACTATTTTGGGCGTCCAGTAGGCTTCTTTCTGTGATCTGTTACCCTTCATTATCGACGTTTTTATTATTATTTATTTTTTTCTCTAAATAGGATATTAAAATAGAATGATTTGGTTCTATGTCGCAAGTTTTAAAGCTCCCTGACAACTGATATTTAGTCAGCAAAGCGTAGGAAAACTTAGAAATAAAGAAGCAAAACTATCTGAAGTATTCGGCTATGGTTCATCTAATCATGGGCGTCGTAACGAAGGGCTTGGGTGGTCGCGTTCCTCACAGATTTTCGTCACACGTATGTAAGCAAACTAAGAAAATAAAAGCATATATTCAGGGGTGTAGTCGAGAGTATACGAAGGAGTATTGCTCAATCTTAGTCATTTGCGCATACTTTCTGTTTCAAGGCGTGTAGTACTATATTCAAAACTAGCATATATAACCTGTGAAATTTTTAAGACTAGCGTATACTCTGTGAAAAGTTTAAGACTATGTTGTACGCCGTGTGAAATTTTAGGACTTGAGCAGGAAGTTTTTGATAGTCTATTATTGCAACACAGCCCCTGCCCGCTGCAACCCCTAGTTACTCGCCTCTACTTTCTAAACATTTTCTATACATTTTACATCCCTGGAGTTGGTGGCCCCGCATCGTGGAGGTTGTGGGGACATTATCTAAGCCTTTGGTCAAGTGACCTTACATTTGGACCTGTCAAGTGACCTTACATTTACATAGATTACTATTGAGATAAGTGGGTAAAACTGCATTCAGGTTACACCTATAATTTCATGATTCTTAGTGTTCATCCTCCCGAAGGGGAACTTTCGAAGATGTCCTCAATTCTAACTATAGAGAAACGTTCTCACACAACAGAATAAACATAATTTCAAACCGTTCATGATCTATATTTAGAAAAAAAATAGCACTCTACTAACGTAATTTGCTGTTTTGGAAAATATAAGTTTTACTTATGAATATCTGGGAATCAGTCGATCTGTCTGTATTCTGACGTATTAGAGTTAATGTCCCTTTATAATTCATCACCGATGCCGATGCTAAATGGTACGTGAATCT
The DNA here is from genome assembly GCF_964235325.1 of Thermobia domestica. NCBI lineage: Eukaryota > Metazoa > Arthropoda > Insecta > Zygentoma > Lepismatidae > Thermobia > Thermobia domestica. The sequence continues at coordinate 140,479,929 of NC_137460.1, forward strand.
ATAGTTTATGGTAGGATCCGAACCACCATAATGCGTTCAAACTTCACTCAAGGGAATCGAACCTGAAACTTGCTGCAAAGCAGACATGCTTGCTAGACACTATACTAACTTCCTTTGTATATTTCAATATCATTAACTTTCAGTAATCACCGGTAATCGACCTATAACCAGAGTCGAAGTCTAAGAGGGAGTTATTGAAAATGTTTAATTATCCTAACTTTTATGTAAATATTTCACTTTAGAATATTAGCGTTTAAATACTCCTCTCCTCCATACAACCATTACACACGCTAATACTATGTAACAAGCAGTAACGACTACATATTGTCAGGTGCAACATTTAATCAATCAACATATAACATATAAAGCTTATAAAATTTTAATTAGTCAGCTGGATTGCATCTCATGAAAACAGTTGAATAATTTCCACCTTATATGTTAGTTGTTTGACGTAACGTAAGCATGAAAGTAAGCTTAGATCTTTGTTCGAAATTCACATTGAAAGAATATTCGCAAAGAATCTTCAGTGGGCTGAATCTCTTTCGTTCCAGGTTGGCTACAAGACTGCGATAATCGTAGGACGTAAAAATGAAGATTTTTTTCCCCAGTCAGAATTTTTAAACTATCCTATCTCTTCAAGTCAATAATTGTGTTTTGCATTATTACTTTTCAACCACACAGCAAAAAATTCAGTCACTCTACTCCTGTTTTAATGATGTATGGCAGCGTGTAACAAATTGTTGCGAGGTCCTGGGCAAGAAAAGTTTGTGATCGCCCTTTCAGTTTTTAATTGCTAATTATAATAAAATTTCTGGAAATCAATTAATCTACACATTTAATTATTTGTGCTAAAGAAAATAAAGGTTTGTTCTCTTACTTTCCCGTTCCACCATTTCTTTCATCATCATTCACTTGCAATTTCATCCATCTCCTTTAGCAGTTTGGGCGCTAAAGTAAAGATTTCATCTTTTCTTTCATTACCACGACATTATTAATTGTTGAATTGGTGGATTTATAAAAGTCAGTGCTAAATCATTTTAGGCTCGATAATCTTTCCAAGGCCCTTGGAGGCGCTAAGCTCTGAGCGTGCCATTTAGGGGGGAACGGTGGCTCAGCGATAGAGAAATTACCTTTGTTCAAAGGGTCGCATGTTCGATTCCCGTCCAAGTAAGTTCGTGGTGGAGGACATCGTGTTCGTGGGTTTTCTGGGGATTCTCCAGTTTCCTGACACATTCTCATTCAACTATTTCTTTCATCATTCACTTCTTTCTCCTTTAGCATTTAGCTTGCATAATCGTGGGATCTTAAACTAAAGATTTCATTTTTCATTTGCCTTTACGTGTTTGTAGTGTAAGGAATCCTTGAGACAACGTTTGAAATATATCATTTCATAATTGTGGGAATTACTTAAAATAAACTTTTCAACAATGATAGCTGCCAAAAATGAACCAAGACCAAAGTGATAAAGTGCACAAAGTGGCCCCTAGGGTAGTTTCTTAAGACAAAGTTTCATATTTATGGCAATTATTGAAAAAAAAAATTAACATTGTTAAGGTAGGACAAATGTATCTCTATTAGTGTGAATATTAACAATATTTGAGCATCGAAATTAATCTTACAAGCACATTGACATTTTTCAGTTTATATTTTAAAATACCAATTAGCTTAGATTCACATTCAAATCAATGAAGTCATTCATGTTATAGGTTAGAGTGGGTATATATTTCCGAGTGATAATTCAACAATAGTGTTCTGAAGTATTTTATTTGTTTGCTGACATAGTTTCAAAATTAAGCTCTTTAGATCTTTCCCTTTGAATTTGTTCAAATTCCTCAGTTACGCTACATACATCAGGGATGGCCAACGTGTTGACTGTCAAATTCTGACAGTCCGCGGCAGACACTCTACCGCCACTCATCAAACCTTGATTTCACCTTCACCGTCATGAGAGCCGCCCTTGTGTGGCTGAATACTTATGCTTGCATCGTAGTTCAAGGAACATTTTGAAGTAAAGGCATTGGATACTGTTGATAAATGATGTAAACGTCACTATCGACCGAGATCTCCATTGTAACAGTTGTTCCATTTTAGAAGTTCCACAGTAAGTTATACGATGATATGTTTAGTTTCCTTTCTTTAGGACGTATGTTAAGCAAGGGCGGATCCAGGACGGACTTCTGGTGGGGGGGGGTTGTAATATTGCTACTTAGAGCTACTTTTAAGAGCTCCAAATTCTGGGATGCGTTTTATTTGTATATATAAAATAAAGAAGTTTCCTCTTCTGGGGGGGAGCGATCGCCCCGATCGCCCCCCTGGATCCGCCACTGACGATAAGGAAATAATTCAACAAATAGGTTGAATAATTGATGCTCTGATCCTCACGAAGGAGGCCCTGTCGAGGCCTCCTCACCCTCAATGATATGAGGGCGAGGGTGCGCGAGGGCGAGGAAAAGTTTTGAGCACGAAGGCGAGGGCAAGAGAAGATAATGGACAACTCTTATCGCGAGGGCGAGGGTGCGCGAGGGCGAGGACAAGCTTCGATGGCGAGGGTGGAGTGCGCGAGGGCGAGGAAAAGCTTCGACGAAAAGGGCGAGGGTGTGCGAGGGCGAGGAGAAGCTTCGATGGCGAGGGTGATGGTGCGCGAGGGCGAGAACAAGCTTCGATGGCGAGGGTGAGGGTACGCGAGGGCGAGGACAAGTTTTGGCCGCGAGGGCGAGGGTGCGCGAGGGCGAGGACAAGCTTCGATGGCGAGGGTGAGGGTGCGCGAGGGAGAGGACAAGCTTCGATGGTGAGGGTGAGGGTGCGCGAGGGCGAGGACAAGTTTTGGCCGCGAGGGCGAGGGTGCGCGAGGGCGAAGACAAGCTTCGACGGCGAGGGCGAGGGTGCGCGAGGGCGAGGACAAGTTTCGACAACGAGGGTGAGGGCGCGCGAGGGCGATGGACAATTCCATTCGCGAGGGTGGGGGTGAACGAGGGCGAGGGCCAACTGCTACTGCGAGGGCGAGGGTGAGTGAGGTCGAAGTAAAATGAACATCTATACACCCTAGGCATCTTTACCCTTAATATTATAGGTTAATTTTTGCCGCCTCGTGTTACCGATTTCTTACACACTACATGTTTTTTCTACTTGAAGACATGATTTTCATTATTATCGTATTCCCGTTCGTCCCTTTTGATAGATAATTTTCACTGTTTGCATTATTTATAAAAAATATAAAAAATGTTAGAAATATTCGATTAAATGTTTTATTTATGTGATGATGAGAGACAACTTTAACAGTTTATGTTTATAAAATGAGAAAAATATTATCTAATTATATATTTTATTTTTTATTTAGGTTTAATGTCCCAAGATTATACTGTAAGGTTCAGTGTACAGTGTACAGTGAGGGACACTTGTGGAGACAAATGCAGAGTATGAGAATTAAATCTGTCACATCTGTAGTTTCGTGTGGAGAAGAAACAAACTTGTGAACCAAAGATTTAAGAACAACTCATGTTGTTAATATAAATTTTGCCAAAAGTTATTAACTTATATCATCATAAAAGAAATACGAGAGACTTTTTGATAGAAAGAAAATAACATACAACTAACATACAACTTTGCAAGGCGTTCGTTGTTGGGTCTTATAGTCGCAGGTTCAATTCCCGTTAAGGGTCTATTAAAATTTTACTTGAACTAGAGTTTATTTGCATAAATCATCCGTCTTCTTTAGCCTAAAGAACTTAAAGGTTTAGAAAAGTATATGGTAAAAATGAAATAAATAATAAGACAGTAATAATGCAATTATTCTGTATCTACCTACAAAGGATATAAATGAATAAGACGTCATCTATCAGAACAAAAGATGGCGTAACCGTTTGAAATGATTTTTATTAGTTAACACTTTCACCTACCTCTGACTCATGAGCACCCGAAGGAGGCAGGGTGGGCCGCCCTCTGACTCACGAAGTGTATACAAACAAAAATACCAAACATAATATATAACAATCATGAAGATAACCCCTCTAAAACATTTTAGAGTGCTATGCACGGACTGGCTTGTTGTCACGCTATTTTTATTAAAATGCGTATCCTAACAGAGGAAAGGAGTTAAAATTTATGCCAAAAATAGAATATCTCATATTTGTGAGATGAAACTTGACCCCATGCCGTGAACGTCTCCAATATCTAGTAGCGCACTTGCCGGTAAATGTCGATCGTCGATATAGCGACGCATCGAAAGATTGCCGCTAGTGTGTCCCTGGCGGCAGGGTTTCGTCGAGTCGAAACAGACATCTAGAGTAGGGGCGTTGCAGTTACCACCACGTAGCGGCGATGACTTCTTTTCGGTCCGTCTTTCGATTCGTCGCGGAGAATCGGCGAAGGGACCGAAACGACTTATCGCCAGTCATATACATGCGTTTATTATTATATATTTGTTTTTCCTGACGAATGTTCCCAAAGTGAGCTCCGGGGTTAAGAGTGACCCATTCTTCTACATCACAAGGTTGCTGTTTCACGCCATTCCGGGAGAAGTTTATATATAGTTTGTAAGTGCTCTCAATGTAAATGAATCATGCATCTAGGCTATTTAACATATTTTGGTGCAGCAATTTGTAATTCAATGGCATTTCGTCGCATCTCTGCCACCGGTGACCCACAGGCGGTATAATTTTCAAAACGTTAGTGGGGCCACCGCAGATGGTTGCAGTGGGGCCATCAATTTTTGGCGAGAGGTCGCCAGTTACCCATCGATGGTCCACCAACGCTTACAGCACGGGGTAACTAAATAAAATTTAATTAGGAAATCACTATAGTTGCTATAAGAACTAGTTTTTGAACTTGGACTGTGTAATATTGGCCTTTTGAGGCAAACATTTCCTAAGTTCAACTTCGAGTATCTTCGGGAAACAGTAAACCAAAGATGATAGGTTCGAAGCCACGATCCAACGTTCACAATCGAAAACTTCGGTAAATCTGTATGTTCCTCTTTTAAGTGTAAAAAGATATGTTGATCCGTTATTAACTTTACTGTAGAAACAATTCATCATTGTAATACTTAAGGATAAAGTATTTCGAAATTATGTATACATGTGAGCACATGGCTGTTGCCTCAATCCAGCTATAATCAATGCCCTCGATTTCGTTCGTGCAGTTCAAACCGATTTTCTTGCAAGTTGTTACACAACGACAATTAGTCTAGTTGTCTACGTGTCGAACTGCTGAGCCAAAGGACGAGGGATCGAATCTCGTAGATGGACATGAAAGTTTTTATTACTTGCAGAATTATACATTTCACCCATAATAAAATGAGCATTCAAACTGTTTGTGTTTCTGTGGAAAAGTAATAATTTATTTCAAGTTAAACTTGTGAGCAGTGAAGCAAAACGAATTGGGCTCACGGTTGTCCGAATACCTGATGATTTGAATAATTCATACGACACGCCTTTAGTATGGAGTTAAAGAGCTTTCTGATACGTATAAAGAAATCTCACTGACCTAAAATCCATTACGAAATAGGACCTTCCAGAAGCTTCAACACCACGTCTGCGTCACTTCGGTGAACGCTGTATCGAAACTTCCTATATAAATTTCACACACGTGATGTCTAGTCAGTCGATCGTACTTGGTTTGTTAGCTAACTATATTGAAGGGTTATAGACGAAAAATATGCAAAATCCATTTTTCAATTTTGTCAGGATACGAAGAAAATGTGACGCCCTTATGTTTCAGAATTGTTTAACTTTTTTGGGGGGGGGGGGTAGCTTTCACTCATCTGCTGTAAGTAGTGACTACTGCTGTTAACCATTGCTGTCTTTCATTATGCATTTACACACCCAATCCTCTTTCAAGTTCGGTTCCACATGCCATTCCATTTAGTTTCATATATTCTATTCGATTAAATACACATTCCTCAATCTCTTATAATATGCCCAAACTAACAAAACGGTTCTCTTGCTTTCTTTCTAATAATGATGATTTAGATTTCAAGAGAGTTAATTTTAAATAAACTTGCAACCAATTTGTTAACTACTACGAGCATTGAGTTCTTCCTCATTGTGTGTTAATATATATTCTTCAGTGTTTACATTCTAATAATAATAAATGTTTATGCCAAATTTACATATAATCGCAGTATACGAAGATTAAGTGGGTAATAAAGCAGTTCAATCCAATATCTTACTTCAATCTGTATCATAGATTACAATTATCGTTAAAAGAAATTGAATATTTGCATCGAAAATTGATTTTATCTAGGTAGCATGGATTGGAATGCGCACGAGACAAGATTTGAGGCCATCTCGTCTCGACAATATGCTGTAAAAGTGATGTCTCGATTCGAAAAATGTATACTTTTCTATTGGAAGAGCAGTGTCTCGACTCGAATTTTGTCAGGAAAATTCTGTCTCGACTCGACTCTGCGCATCTCTAAGGATGGACAGTTTCAAGAGCACAGTATTCCAAAGCTAGCGGGCTAACCAATTACTCCATTACGCAATATCTATTTAACATACAACCATTATTATACACTTCATTTTCACATGGTTGTTCTCATAATAACTATATCGATTTCTACTCAAATTCAATTATAGATAATTGTTTCTGATGTAGCAGCTAATATTCATACTATACAGTATAAAACAAGTACACATTCAATGTAAATAAATAAAAATGCAAGATATTACAGATTACTGGCATTGCGATTTAATCCGATTTTAAGCAGTTCATATTTTCTAAATAATTGTTCAAATTACTTTATAAGAATCCAGATTATGAGGTACCCTAAGTTTTTGTAATGCAAAAAAAAAAGAAAAAGAAATTACAAGCACACACATATATATATATATATATATATATATATATATATATATATATATATATATATATATATATATATATATATATATATATATACTTAGGTGTACTTTAGGGGACTTCCGGGTTTGATTTCTCCCGAAATTTTATGTTTATTCAAATAAAATATTGTAAACTGAATGAAATATCTTATAGAATGTTCACATTTCCAAGAATAAAGTTAGCAAAGCCCCCAAAATATATATATGAATAATTTTCAATTTGGACGTGCAGTTTTAGGTATTCAACTGTGTGCACATTTCTCATTTTTAGCGTTTTTCGTATATGAATTTTTGACATGGCGGGCTAGTAAATGTGACAGGGGTTTGAAAAGTGACATTTTGTCGGATAATGTGTTTCCAATCACTTCACAGTAGAAATTTATAGTTATAAAATGTTCTCATATATTTTTAAAAAAAAGGAACAAAAAATTTATCTTTCCGCACGGAGGCTCGAACCACCGCCCTTCGTTTCAAAAATATCAGTAGCAGTACTAAACCCGCTTGACAACAGACGCAACTTACAAGAGATTGTGTTATAATATTGATAATAGAATCATTCCAGCACAGATTTCTACTTAAAGGTTTAAATATCCATTTTCTGTCCTTTTCAGCAATTTCTACTTAAGAAAATGGTTGATTTTGCATATTGGAACTGTGAATGAGGTGTGCAATCGATATTAATCTCAGAAATAAGTAGTTTGATTTTGTTTTCATATTTTCACATCACTCGAATGACAGTACGGTTTGAAACTAGAGTCTATATAAAGAACGGTGGGAACATGCAATTCCCTGTGTATAGATCTCCGGGAATTGTGACGGATGTAGGCTCACTTTTTCAGACTTTGTTTCTGAACGAGTTTCCAGCCTTTTGTGAACATGTGTGTACAGTTATTTCCAGTAACCTTGAACGACAGGGAGACGAACACAGATATATTTAATATTTCAAAGGCTCTCCCACCGGGAATCGAAACTGAGACCCCCCTACTGAACAATCTGATGGGTGGATTACCTGGTTCGTTCCCAAGGTAAGCAAGCTTGTGACTGACAACATCTTGCTCGTGGGTTTTCTCGGGACACTCCCACTTTCTCATTCCAACAAATCGTTTATTATAATCCAATTGTTTCAATCATAGTCTTCCTCAACCAAACAGGCATTATCATTGGACATTAAACGTAAAGATTTCTTTTTCAAGCTGTTAACCCAAACCAATACGAATCGAAAAACAGTTGTATTTTCTATTGTTCATTAACGTGTTTTCACAAAAGATATATAAAGAGAAAACATGAGGAAACGTAATTCCATTCAAAAGTAAAACAGCAGACTCAGTATACCTTAACCTAAAACGAAACAATCATATATCGTTAATTAATATGTCGTTAATTATATTAATGTTTTACGAGATAATTATTATTATTATTCCTGAAGATTTGATTTTTCAAATATTGAAACATAAGAGTATTTAAATATCTGAATATAATAAAACGTGTCGTCGCTGATCAATCACCATCAAAATTCCTTAAGTAAATAAAAAAATGCCCGACGTGGATTCGATGCAAAAACATCCAGATTACTGGTCAAGCGCCTTGATCACTGAACCACAATCATTACAGTGTAATGATTTGTCTTTAGTCTGGTTACGTTAGGTTTCTTTGCCTCCGCTTGTAAAGTTGTATGTTATTTTCCTTCGTTTCAAAAAGTTTTTCGTACTTCGTTTATGATAAGTTAATAATCTTCGGCAAAGTTTATATTAATAACATGAGATGTTCTTAAACCTTTGGTTCACAAGTTTGTTTCTTCACCACGCGAAACTACAGATATGACAGATTTAATTCTCATACTCTGCATTTGTTTCAAAGCAGTTGCCATTACCTGGTCAAAGACTTGTCCGCCACGATACTTTTATATTTTTTTCACTATGAGGTACACTTGAAAACAAAATGAAAACAATATATGTTGTTAAGGACTCTCTGAAGACATAACTGACAAAAAAAAATGTTGGTGCCTCAGTTAGTCTTCCACTATTTTTTTTTTGAAAATTTCAAAAAAAAAAAATTGACTTCAATTTTCAACCCCCAAAAAAATCATAAAAACCTTTTCCGAATTTTCTCTTGTTGAGAACACCTAACCTATTTTTTTTTTCATGAAAATCGGTCGAGCAGTTCAGGGGAAAAGATACGAGTAATTTCAATGTTTCTTTCCTCTCCTAACACCCCACCAAAAGCTCTTGGGGGGGTCAAAATTTTGAAAACTGAGTTTCTCATAAATGTTAATCGATACTGTAAATTAGGTGCAGATATGCTGCGAGGCAGTTTTCGCATGCTTATTCCGCTAGGCCCTTTACTACATTGACGGACTGATCAAATTATTTGAAACTATGTTGGTAATATTGTTTACAGCCAACTGTCCAACAACTTTTCTACAAAGAAAACATGGACAAATAAATGACGTGAAAGTACTGTTTGCCTCTGGTCATTTTGTCTTTTCACTATCGTTGTTAAATAGAACACTTCTGAATCCTGCATTGTTATTTTTCTGCATGGAACTAACGGATTTCTACATTGCGTTGCAGCTAATTTCAAGAATGATGTCTTTTTGTTGAGGAAAAAATTCAAGCTTCACTACTGTCTGTTCGAAGCTGAGTGCGCCGAATAGGAGTCACGTGGTTTAACCACTACACTACATACATGTTGTGTTGCGAGAAGCTTCGTTGCTATATTGTGAACTTACGAAGCTCCTTCATCGTGATTTGTATATTGTGATTAATCATAATTCTATTTCTTTACTACAGTTTCCAGTGGCGAGGGCTCGTAAAAGGCCTACCCAATTACTTTCAGGAATTATAACTTATAATTAATTCATTATCCTTGCACAGAATGTATGATCATTTTCTAAGTTGAAAAAAAAAATATTATTCGATAAAGAAATCGTGGTTAGCACCACTGCTGGGAAGCTTACCGAGCAGTGTCTCAGGCGGCAGGCATATTTGCGGATCCCAAACGTTTCAGATATCCTCTGATCTGATTGGTCGATAAGATACGATATCACAAGACATCTACATATAGCACAAAGTAAACGACAAATGGCGTCGACTCTGGTAGGCGAGTGGACTAGCGCAACATGTTAGTGAAGGAAATGTTTTTGGCGTGGGTTCAAATCCTGCCTACGGACAGTTTTTTTTTACTACATTTAAAAAATTTTATAACACTTCTTTCGTTAATAAGATTAAAAATAATATTCAAAAACTGATTTAACGATCATTTTTTAAAAATTTTCATTAAATTTCTTTCATTAAAATAAGTTTGCCCTTGTACTATATAGATTCACAGCAAATGTAGCAGTAGTACGTTGCCCTTGTACTATATAGATCCACAGCTAATGTAGTAGTAGTAGTAGTAGTAGTAGGAACGGGTTAGAAGCCCTGCAGGGGTTGTTTGGTTTCTGTTCTCGACATCAAATTGGCAAGAATGCTGAAACGTTTGGGATCGGCAAAAATGCAGGCGGCAGTAGAACTACGGTCAAGCTACTCAGAAAATCCTGCGAGAGAACGTGTTGTGAAGCGGAAGAGACCGGCCTCAGCGCTTATCGACTTTCTTTTCTACATAAAGCGTTTCTCTTGAGACCTTCGATTTCGATTCGATATATCAAACAAATAGAGGTAGAGAACATGGGCCATATTCTGTTCTAACTTTGCTTAATTCTGCGGACTCTAACGCAACGCAAAAGCTGGAACAAGCAATTCTAAAGGTGTTACGCCAATTATCGCAAACTAATGCCCCGTTGTTCCGTTACGTTGGCAAAATCCTGTACGAAATCAGACTCGTTGAGTTCATTAGAATTGAGTAGAGTGTGTGCGTTTTAGAGATATTGTGAGTGACATTTTTCTTACTTTGCAAAAGCGAATGAGAGAAAATTTCAGTAAGTGGAGAATATGAACATAGTATCTTCTACGACAGTGGTCTTTTGAAAATTAATGTGTTATTAAGGAACGCAGATCAACGCCTGTGTTGAAAATAGAACAAACAGAGGGCAAAGGAGTTTTGCATGCATTGGTACAATAAAATTATTTGTAGTTGTTGAAATAAAGAGCAGCGCATGAGAAAATATTTGTCTGATTCTGTTTTTAAAGAGGAATCAAATGACAAATGCCTTGATTGCTGACATGGTTGAATGCTTGTCATGTGTTTTGAACAATATAATTAAATACGAAATTTTATAAGTAGAGTTTGTTTCAGTACAAGTAGACTAAATAACACATGTTACTTGTAAAGCGCAAATAATGTGATAGTCCATCTTCCCTACCCGATCACGCCCGATTAAAACAATTAAACTGCATTACGGCGAATTAAGATCAGCTATGAGTCACATACGTGAATTTCATTATGAAAATTGAGATCCGAATCCAATAAGTGCTGTCGATGGACCACAATTACGTTAAATTTATGTAAATTTGTCCTCTTGTGTTTCTGTAGTAAAATATTTATATCTAATGTTTCATACATTATTATTATTATTATTATTATTATTATTAGTAGTAGTAGTAGTAGTAGTAGAACATTGGGCCTACCATCTTGAAAATATCACCCTTCGCCACTGACTGTTTCGTATTTTTCTCTCGCAACAGAATTCAGAGTATTCTAACAGAACGAGTGTATAGTATGAAAAAATAGCTAACAAGGTGATTGTAAAATGGTCCCTCGCTGTTTATGTGTAATAGATAATTTTGTGTCTGGAAATAATTGAATAAGGACGCTACGTAGTAGTTGTTTCGTAGTCGTGTGGTTAGAGTTGCTGTCTAAAGTTCCGAAGGTGCTAGGTTCGATACTGGATGTGGGCCTTTCTGTTTTTTCTAATCGTTTCTGACATTGTTCATGTTCGTGAGAAAAAATAGTATACGTTTCCACGTGAATTGCAATTTGTAGGCAACAAGTAATGTGCTTATGTTTGTGCGAAAGTAGTACGATATTTTTAACAAATTATAATGATTATAAATTAAATGTGTCGCGGACTGTCGTAATGGCATATTGGAAAACTCCTTGCTTTCCACGCAGCAGTCCCACGTTCAAGTTTCTATTATTTTATCCTTTTTGCAATTGAGTGGGGATATTTTACTTGGTTTTACTGTGATGCACATTTCTCTCTCATGAAATTCAATGGAGACATGAATTAGGAAGTACGCTCTCTGAAAGTGCTTTTTTTTTTTTTTTTAGAAACGTGACGTAACCTAAGTTGCGAATACACAGTCCTTGAATCACATAATACTTAATGTAAAATGAAATCTTGCAGGTTTACGTCCCACGATTATGCCGAGTAGGCTAAGAGAGACAGTGATGATGAAAATAACGAAATGATGGAATCAAAGGGGTGAGAGGAAACGGGAGAACCCCAAGAAAACCCACAACACCGTGTTTGTCTACTACAGAGACCACTTGGCGCGAGATGGGATCGAACTAAAAACCCCACTTACAAGAGGTGATTGCTCTATCATTGTGCCATAGCGGCCCGCAATACTTAATGTAAAACAGCTATTATTTAAGCACATTGCATAACTACAGTGAATATGTTCAATACTATAGTATTTACGTAAATGTAATGTGTTTTGACCCGTATCTAGAAAGAACCAAAATTATTTTGCAAATCCAGAATGGGAGCAACTTCGACCCACGCAGTGGGAACCCATGGTCTCATTTTTCCCCCTTTATTTATGCTAAATCCGTACGCATGCCTAAGCTATTCAAGTGTTGTTGCTTCACAGATTCTTATTACTGATTATCATATTAACTCAACACCAATTTGAGGCACTTTGTGGTATTTGTTATAAACGTACAAATCTTACCTCAACTCTTATGAATATTTTTACAAAGTTTGAGGTCCACACACCCCGAACCCTTTCTCTGGTTATCCCCTGCTCCCAAAGATTCTTTTAGTGTCTTACCACTTCAGTAAATTTCTCCTTGGTAATATATACGTATGATAAATTCGTATGAAATTCCTCCAGGGCTCTGTGGTGTATCGTACGAGCTATCAAACTTGTTTTTCTTAGTTACGTTTCCGCACTACATTTAAACGTATGACAGTAGGAATCAAATATTATAGCACCACCCGACTGTCGTCGTTGTCCAAAATTTCATCATAATCTGACGTAGGACAATGAGTGGATTTAACGTTGTAAGATTTGAAATCAAATTTGCAATATTGCAAGTAAAAATAAACATATAATAAGAAGTCTCATATTTGAAAATAAATTCGGTTCAAACTGCCTGAGATTACATATAAGTCTTAACAGAACTTGTGGAATGCTCAGAATAAATGTTGCTAAAAAACAATGTCCTTTACGTGGACCCGAACCCGTGACCCTATATGAAGAAGTCCAGTACGCTAACCACTCATCTAAGAAACCTAACGGAAAATGTTCCTTTGTTTAAAATTATAACGGAAGGGCACTATTATGTGCAGGTCTAACTCTGTCTCTTATGTTTCACAAATATCACGTGTTTCAGACATTTTTGAATATTAGCTATGCTTTATGTCTGATTATTTGGTAGTAGTTTTTAGCAGACGGTTCTTCCAAATAAATCTTAACTAACACAGTAGTAACCAATGTTTTGTTTACTGATTTTCTGGAGGAGAAAGAACTTAGGCTCTTGGCAACTTAAAAATTGCGGTTCCCCTCCTGGGCCAGGGGTGGCCATCCTTCCAGGTGCTTGAAACAAAACAGTTATGTCATGGGGTTTCGGTTTGGAGGCGGTATTAACTGTAGCAAATGAAGTTTCGTCACTGCAATTCCATTATCAGACATTTTCTCCTTATGGATATGTGCCTGTCTTTACCTTTATTTCTATGCCTTATATCAGTAACAAATTTACAAGAAACCTTTTTTTTTTATTAATCTCAGAATTGAAGGAGAGGAGTGGAGTTTTAAGGCATATATATAATTAACAGTAGCTTCTTTTTTTCTAATAAGTTACAGTATAATTCTCAAATAAATATGAATAACTTACCCGACATTCACATTTCTGTTGCTATTTTCCTCCATTCTCTATTTAAAACGTATCTATTATGATGTTTTTGTGTTTCTTATCCCATATTGCTGGAACATTCTTCACTAGTTCTATTAATATGTCTTTTATAATCAAATTTAACAGTGCAGCAAAACCTCTCGAGTATAGACATACAGAATCCTCTACATACGAAATTTTAAACAAATGAAGACGTTATTCCTTGCAGCACTTCAAGGAGAACCAAAGAGAACATGAGCCATAGCGATGCTTCCGCTGAACATCGATGTAAATACAAACTCGGTTGTTTACCATCGTGACCACTGATTCACCCTCGCAGTAGACCTCTAGGTAGCGATGTAGCGTACATATTCCGCAAGAGCATACCCATTTGAATCCATGTGTTTGTGCCAGTATCGAGAGTGACACCTCCACCTCGATCGCGAGGTTTCTTCGGTATGTTTCTACCCTTGGGCCTTATTTTAACAACTTATGCAAATGTCCGGAAGTTCCAGACCTCCTGGCTACGCCACTGCTTGGTAGCATGCATTCTTCCTAAACATCATCATTCTCTGTTCACCTCCACATTCAGCCAAAATTTTATTCTTTCAAGCCAAAGAGAGTACATTCGTTCTCTTTCGCATTTGGCATTCTTAAAAATAAAATTATTTTATAATGAAACTTCGATTTTGCCATTTTCAATGTAAATTTCTGTCCCGTCCTCCGCAAAACAAATCTCATGGGCGCAACTTGCGTGTATGGTCCCCTCTGCTCCAAATAGAAAAACTGAATTTGGATATTTTCTGCAAGACTATTGGCGAGATATAGAATTCCATATCCAGCATTTCTATTTACTTGGTACTGAAATTAATAGAATTGGAAGTAATTGTTTTGTGTAAGTATAATTGTGGAGAACAGCCATGGATAAATATCAAGTAATATGTTTGCCATAAGAACTACACGTCTAAGATTCATTTCATTTGGAGAAATGATGCTGGAGACGGTAGTGGGAATTTCACCCAAGTGTACGGGAATTTTCAGTGCCTGGCGATTATGCCACCCTCCTTCCTTTACAGCTAATTTGGTTGGATATTTCCCGGCAAATGCCTCGGACCCAACTGGTGGAGCACTTTAGCTGTAAATCTCCATATGGCTGTACCATCCTGAAGTGTCCCTTACTGTACAATAAGTATGCACAGATATGCGTGTGAAAGATACCTCATGTGATCTATTAAAATAACTGGAGGTCTAACATGAAAGGGATTAAATAAATCTAACATTGGTAAGCCCTAGATGGGTACTTGGAATCCTGGTCTGCAAAAAATTCTGCTCTCTTTTCAAAGAGTTCTATGGTGTTACGATTTCATCTGAACAACATGTAGATATGCGTGACTCTCGTCAACTAAGGGACTAGTACTTTGTAGGAAAACTGCTCGTTTTCTGCACATTATTGTTTTTCCAGAACTTACTGCGGACAATATGTACCGATGTGTGCTGGATTTTCTCCAAGGAATTCTATTACGACGAAGTGCGAGTACAGAAGTTGGTTTTGAAGCATCACGAGAATGCATGTTAAAATTTCTGCGACTTTACAAAACAAAATGAGAAATTTATTGTGTATAAATACTGCAATGACAGTTAAAGAAGATAATGTTGGGCATGATATTGTGCATGATGAATAATAATTCAGAAATCAGTAACACCAAAACATAATTTGGTATCTCTTCGTTACTATTCTTCTGAAATAGTGATTTTTCTTGTTGCATATTTTTTGGCCATAGTCAGCTTCATACGAGTATATATTCAAATAATATCTAACATATGTTCTAACTCCTTTCAAATCCGAGACCACTATGACTTTGATGATTACCAGCGTTTTCCACGAAGTCATTAAGGGAAAATGGAGAAACAATCTCAAGCATTCTCCAGACATTCAGTTCGCACCCATGATGGAAGCTACTGTCTTTCATATGGCGTCTTTCATCAACAAGGCAAACAAATTTTGCGTAATAGGTTTAGGTTTTGGCACTTTTAGAAACTCAGGTGTAAAACTTACGATGATCATGTGAAGTGACTGTGTCTAAAGTGACAGTTGTACGTAGTAACATAAATCATTATTGTTTGATGCATCTTGTCAGACCGTACCTATAACTGTGGTAATAACTGGGCATGCATTTAACCGCGAAGGTATTATTTTTACAACAAAACTACCACTGTCATTGGGAAAGAATGCTAACGTCTTACTTTTCTGTTACCACTTCAGCTAGTTGTAGGGAAGAGAAGGAAACAAATCACATTTTGCTTGAAGACAAAAGTTCCAAAGGCTCTGAAACGTTTCAAACACACTGATGCAGTGGCGGAATAGATTACCGCTGAAACCGAATCAACTTTTTTGACACTTGTCACTATGGTGGAGGGGTATCAAAAACTTAACGAAACTAAGTTATTCATCTGTTGCTCGAGATGTGGCACGCCAGAAATATTTGATACTGTTTGAATAGTCACCTCTTCCGCCAACCAGATACGTAGACGTATTGAGAACGTACTACTGGTAAACCAATCGCTTGGTAAGGGAATAAATACTATTGTCTGAGGCTGAGAAAATGTTGGGAATGTTTTATCGTCAAATATTATCACTACACCTATCGCTCGTGATCTTCGCTTAATTTTATCAATTATAGTTTTGAATGTGATTTTAGTGGACGATGTAGATGTTCTATCCGTTCCTGATGATAATGAAGACTTCAATACGTGTCACAACTAACTAGTGATCATCTTATGATGTGATTATCTTATTTACATCTAATGAATTACACTATGAGTTACACCGTTAAAGGGTAACTAACGTAGCAATAGGGCCTGGTGGCATTTTTCAATATGAGGCCAAATCAGCGCCCGGAATATTGGGGATCTTTCAACTAGAGATGTAGAGTGAACCACGTAAGTTTAAGTTAATGAGATTTTCGATTTGATTTGTTGATTTAACAGAATAAAACAGAATCCGAGCTAAAAATATACATCTAATAACAAAACAAACATTATTCATCTAATTACTTCACATAACTATCTTATAAGTAAAAATAACGAAGTATACGCGTGTTATTTTGTAGCTAATTGAACGGTCTGTACTTTTTCGTCTGGCCATATTATTAGGAATATCGCATATTTCACACATTATGATGACTTTACCGTCAGGATGTCCCATAAACATAACAAACATTTCAGTATTAGTTACTATAATTCCTGACATCAGTGAGATCTATACAACATATTTTATTTTGTATATTTTCCAAATAGTTCTACATCTTTTAGCACAGAAACAAAATGCCTACCTTTAATACGTAGAAGTTGATATAAGTTGGAAAATAACGCCTGCAACTTTCGGCGATGGCCGTATTCATGTCATATCCCCGAAAACATTCATTGGTTTCGCGGTAAGTTTTCCAAAAGAGATGAGAATTGACCAGTAAATAATCACACAAAGTTTAAACTCGATTTAGATTACTTATAGTTCTGGTCAAAATTTTATATTTTACTAGATCATTAGCAAGCAAGGTGTAACCGTGATAGCTCAGGAAAGAAACTAAAATATTTCATTTCAATTTAATCTCTGTGTGATATTTTGTTCTGTCGTTTTAGTGCTTTCTAATCATAAATTTGGCACATCTCATAAGAAAACATCATACATGTTCACTTTCTTTCTTTCTTTCATTTTGGGGGAGGAAAGAATTTTATGGCGCTTACATCCTGATTGACTTTATGCAATGTTTTCTTATTTCTAGAAGACAGGAAGAGGGGAAACGTAAAGTTTGATAAGAAGAGAAAAAATAAAGATCTATGCTTGTGAAAATTTAATAAAGAGACTTGAAAATCAGGTGAGCTCAATACGTTGATCCACAGTTTTGAGGCATACTTTGTCTGGCTGCTGCTATATCAAGGGTCAGAAAGTGTGTGTGACCCGTTTCATTACTGACTGACGTTGCGTCATTTTGTTAAGTGTTGCCGATGACACTATTAGTTATCGTGGAAAAATCATGCCTAGATAACAGCTACAATACCATTATGTGTTAACGGCAGAAGAAAGTTAAAAAGCAAGAATTATACTAATAGTTCTTAACAATATTCAGCTGAACAAAATTAGATACGTGGTACTAAACACTCTTGAGTATTTTTTGAATAAATGTATTTAGGTCCTAAAAATTGATGGTACATACTAAAAACGTCACATATTAATATGAAGTGTATAGCAAAATATTCACTCATTATAGTTTTCATTATTACATTATGAAATCATCATAATTTGTATGGTTAATGGGATGAAACTCAGCATTGTAATTAACTCTTAAATTGTTTTTCTTCTTCCTTTAAATTATAATATTGTCTGAAGTTGAGGTCGTACATCAATCGATATTTCAGATTAAGATGAATAAAACTAGATGCAAGGGATTATATATTGATGCATAGTTTCCGAGAAAATTGACAAAAGTAAATTGTTATTGAGCTACAAGGTAGGACGCTTTCTTTTGGCCAGCTATAGTTTACAGTTTTCTTGTTGTGTTTCAACAAATTATTTAGTTCACTTGAAAATATAATCTTAATAAACATACTGTATACAGTCGAAATCGGTTATAACAACATCGCTTTTAACAACGTATTGAATATAATAGCGAAATCTAACGGGCCAATCTAACCGATATATAAAAACTGTTTTTAAAAATCGCTTAGTACGACATTGCTTATTACGACATATCGTATAAAACGACTTATTTTTTTCATATTATCGGTGAAATGTATCAGCTATAATATTCAAATATTGATTTTTGTTTGTGACGTGCTTGGAGATTGCTAGTAACAAGGTAAGTTCAATTTTTCAACTCTTCTTTTGCTTATACTATACAATACATAGAGTAAGATTAAAACATGCTCAACATTTTAACTCATTCTTAGCGAAGACTGTGTACGACATTATTGAACAATTTACACTATTGTTACTCTTTCCTCATTTATATAAGTTAATACATTTTATTGATATAGAGTATTATTGCTGTACGCACTTTGCAAGTATTAGAAGAAAAAAACCCTTTCCAGACCCACTCCACAAGTATTGTATGGTATATATTGTTTTTTAGATACTTTTTTTTTAAAAGTTTTAGCCTTATTCTGTTCATTCACCAGGTAAGTGTACAGACTAAAATTTAGATAAATTTTCAGCACGAGAAGCAAAACCCGGTTTGTAGGGCTATTAGCTATAATGACTGTAAATATCCGGCCCCTTCCCAGACAGCAATTTAAACTTGCTGCAAGCTTGCGGCAAGCTAGCTAGTTACATCAGGGCAAGGCTTGTGGCAATCTTGTCTTTACAAGTGAAACGCAAGTCAAATTATCTCAAACGCAAACCAAGTATAAGCGAAACTAATCAATGGCAACCCTTATTAAACTAAATACAAGCGGAAGACACGCCATACAAGCCATATGGAGCTTCCGGTAAGCGAATTTAGATAAAACATAAAACACCGACAATCCTCCGACAACATATATATCGATTGTCTGACTAAACCCGACAATCCTTGAGTACATCAAAAACCTGCATGATATAAAATGTTCCCTCACTTTTCTAATAACTGAAGCAAATTCACAGGCACGGAAACATCCAAGGCTCCGATCAACTTGTACGAAAATCAAAAATATTAATCAACATAACGGTTATGTTGTGATAAACAACGGGCGACGTTGTTTCATACCAACATCTAGTTTTATTAGCTGCGAGTAATTGAAATTTCTACCTTTTTATATAAGAACGGAGAAAAATGTTTATACTTTAGACACAGCATTCAGAGAAAGTTTATACTGTAAGGTAAACTTTCAGTTCATATTAAAATATTTACAATAGTTCTGTATTCTTTCGCGAAAAAAGTACGCTCAAATATGCTGCCACCTATGTCCAGATTTATGTTTTATACATAAATACCACAATTCGTCATGCCTCATTGTTACTGAAATATGAGGAAGTAAGGAGCGACAGTATAGGTCCGTTGGACTAGAGTAGTAGACGGCACAATATTTTTTTAAAAAAATATAAAGGTGAATGCTAAAACAACGCTAACAGCGCGAACACTACTTTGGCGTCGAAAGCTAAGAAGTCAGCGTCACGGGGTTTCTGAGAACAACTGAAAATCGAACGCACGCTGGCTTTTTACTTCAACTTAAAGAAAAGCGTCTCGCAAGTGAAGCTTGGGTTGCCCGCACTGCAGCTTCCGCTAAGCAAAAACAAGCTTTTGTTTATAAGCGAAAGCGAAATAAAATAAACTAAAAGCGACAGGCAAGCTTGCGGCAAGCAAGCATGCTGTCTGGGTTCAGAGTTGTTATAATCGGTTTCGACTGTATTGTTTTAACGCTGACACCATACTATTGAAAGTAAAAAGAGAGAGAGAGAGAGAGAGAGAGAGAGAGAGAGAGAGAGAGAGAAAAGAAAAGCCTCCCCTACAGTGTCATACATGTTCCTAACAGTGAAACGCTTAAAAATAACAGTGCCATTGTACTACTTCTAAACAGCTTGCACAATGGTGCTTTCAGTAATTTGTTTGCACAGGAGTTATGTTGACCAAACTATATTATAAACTCACCTTAGCAATGATTTTGATTAAAAACCAAATGAAAAGAAGAAAAGCCATGGATGACTTTAATAGAAAGATGAAATTTACATGACCTCATTCTCTTGTACAAAATATTTACTACGTCAGAACCATCATATCTAGCTCATAAATTCATATATTTATTAGGATTTCATGACAAAAGCAACAGATCAAATGATGATTTCTTTCTCTTCATACCTAGGCATAGTTAGAGTTCCTATTCAAAATTTTGCTTAGTAAGCACTACGCAAGCCTAGAAAATTTTCCTTCACATACCTATAATGCTTTAGCATTGCAACATTCAGAAAAGAAACTGCTAATTCCTTACTCTTAAGTGAGGATAAATATATTAGTGGTCCATGAGACATTTTCACCTTATTGATATACATTAATGAACACACAATTAGTAACTCTTGATAATTTCTAATTATATATACATACGAGGTTTGTACGGAAAATACATATAAATGTTGAATAATAACTTTATTTTACAGGTTGCAGTCACCGTGAGGTGGCACTACTGCTTTAGCCAATCCCATCAACGCTTAGTTCGGGAACCAGTCAAAACCCCCACAGCCAAAACCCCCACACTCAAGAAATGTCAAAAGGCCCACACAAACGGTCATAACCCCACACAAATGGACAAATCTCCCAAACGCACGAACGGTCAAAACCCCCACACAATCGGTCATAACCCCCACACAAATGGACAAGTCTCCCAAATACACGAACGGTCATAACCCCCACAGCCAAAACCCCCACACTGGTAGTCGATCATAACTCCCACACAAATTGACAAAACAGCCACACATAGCAACGGTCATAATCCCCACATAAATGGACAAAACTCCCACATGCAGAAATAGTCACAACTAGTGATGGGCAGTGGGAATATTCCCGATGGGAAGGAATTTAAAAATGGGAATATTCCCGGGTTTTTCCCTGGCCTATAAATTCCCGGGAAGGAATTTATTTCCATTTCTTTACTTTATCTTCCAAATTATAAGAACTATATGACTAATTACTTTATTTTAATATATTATGACTTACTTCTAGGATTTAAAGAATTTGGAGGTTAAAATATTTAAGATTTTTTCACAGTACATTATATAACTAATAATATGATTTTTTAAGTTCCATTTCCATTTGCACAAAAAGTAGAGTAATTGTTTAGTGTTGGGGACCAAAACTAGCAAAAAGTACGATGATTTACGGATTAAATGAGTCGATAGTGGTGTTCAAGTAGTCAAGAAAGTATCGAACACATTTTTTTTTAGGGTGGTAAGGGATTTGTACAAACCGTAAAGGTAAGTCGAAATCATTTATTTGAGAAAAGAATGTGAATTGTTGGTAACGAAGATAGAGAACAACGTGTCCTGCGGGGCTCTAACCCGCCTTCCCTCACTGACGCTCGCTCAGCAATGCTGCCTAAATTTAATGTTACTAACGTAATTTAACGTATGAAACCATAAAACAACCGCATCGGAATAGAATATCGCAAAAAAAAGTAGGTGGAAAAGCTGGCCCCCAATGCTAAAGAACAGCCAAAATTAGCAAAGTAATAATTTACAAATGATGAAAAGGTACCATTTTGTAAAGTAATTTAGAATTATGTAGAAATACAGATGAAGTACTATTAATAAACCGTGAACCACCATTAGTAATAGACGTCAGTCTGTCTCCTCTCTCTGACTCGAATTTCTGAAGAGGTACTGGAACTTCTTTCCATGTGAATGAACGTATGGAATTTCGAGAAATAGGAAGAATGAAAGCTCGTATATGGCAATGTTACGTGCTAAAATATAAAGATAAGTAAGCATCTTGCGAATTTTGTGAACATAAATATGTATGCGCAAATGTTGATAAATTGGTGAAACATGTATCTTCTAGCATTTACCCAATCTAAATAGTTTATAACATTTATAAATTTAATGTGTATATAATATCAGCAATCGAATCAAGTTGAGCAAACCCACTTACATATAAATTTAAACTGTTACTATATGATTTTTTCACACATATTTAAATGATAGAACATATTGTAAATAAATATACATGTATGCGCACTTTCTAAATATAATAAAGTGTTAACAAAGTAACATGGTACCGTTTAGAATATACATTTTAAAGAATCCTCTGCTGACAACAGTAATAATATGCTGTGAAATAAAAATTAATTCAACTTTGAAATCATAATATAGTAATAGAATGCAATTTTCTTTCAGATTGAACATAAATTCCCGGATAAATTCCCATTTTGGGAATCTTCCCGGGAATATTCCCGAAAAATATCTTCCCGGGAATTTACCCATCACTAGTCACAACTGCCACACAAATTGACAAAACCTCCACGCTCATGTATTGCCCTTGTACTTTTTAATAACATTTTTTATTCCACTTAAACTGATGTTGCAACTATTCTTCTTGGGCGTCATAAAGAGCCGCAACAAAGACGTGAAATAACGATCATTTCAGAGTGTGGGGGATTTGTCCGATTTTGTGGGAGTTTTATCCAGTTATGTGGGGATTATGACCGTTGCTATGTGTGGCTGTTTTGTCCATTTGTGTGGGGATTATGACCGATTGTGTGGGCGTTTTGACATTTCTTGAGTGTGGGGGTTTTGACCATTCGTGCGTTTGGGAGATTTGTCCATTTGTGTGGGGGTTATGACCGATCGTGTGGGCGTTTTGACATTTCTTGAGTGTAGGGGTTTTGACCATTCGTGCGTTTGGGAGATTTGTCCATTTGTGTGGGGGTTATGACCGTTTGTGTGGGTGTTTTGACATTTCTTCAGTGTGGGGGTTTTGACCTAGACCCCTTAGTTCGAGTCAGAGCGCTCTGCGTGTCAGTAGGTGTGTGTGGCTGCATGTTGAAAGTTACTCTGTTTCAGCTGCCGTCAGTATTGAACTCTCTCTGATTGAGGAACAGCGCATCAAATTTCTTACAAAGCTAGGTAAGAATGGCCGTGAGATTTTTGAGTGTTTGAAACAAGTGTACGGAGACAATTCTCTGAAGAAATCAACTGTGAACAAGTGGTTAAAAAGGTTTCGGGAAGGCCGAGAAGACGTGAAAGGAGACCCTCGCCCAGGACGCTCGTCGACATCGAATTCTGATGAAGATGTTAAGCGAATTCGGACTTGTGTTCTTAAAGACCGTAGACTGACAGTCAGAATGATTGCTGACGAGCTGTCAATTCCCAAAACAATCGTTCACGAAATTCTGGGAGAAAAACTTGAAATGAAGAAATTGTGTGCGAAAATCGTACCGAAGCTCTTGACTACAGAACAGAAAGCAAAGAGGGTTGAGTGCTGTGAGGATTGGTTGGAAGCAGAGGAAAGAGGGGACTTTCTCAACCAAGTCAACACTGGAGACGAGTCCTGGTTTTACGAATTCGATGTGGAGCTCAAATCTCAAAGCAAGGAATAGAAGCTACCAGGAGAACCGAGAACAAAAAAAATCGCGAAAAACAAGATCCAATGTGAAGACAATGTTGATTTTTTTTTTTTTTGATTCTAGGGACATTGTTCACAAGGAATTTGTCCCTCCCGGCCAGTTTTACGTGGAAGTTTCGAGACGTCTCAGAGCTCGTGTGGCCCGAGTTCAACTGGATTTGGCACAAGGGGGCAGGTGGATCCTTCATCACGACAATGTGCCCGCACACACGTCGCTCGTTGTGCGTGAGTTTTTGACCCGAAGCTCAGCTACCCGCCTTATTCACCGGATTTAGCCCCTTGTGACTTCTTCCTGTTCCCGAAATGCAAAATGGTGCTTTGGGGGGCGGCAATTGGCAGATGTGGAAGTCATCAAGGCAGAAACGAGGCAGGCAGAAAGGCAGCAACTGAACAGCACCCCAACTGACGACTTTCAGCAATGTTATCAACAGTGGAAACGGCGTTGGCAGAAGTGTATCTTGTCTAAGGGAGAGTACTTTGAAACGAAATGAAATCTTTGAGTTTTACGTCCCACGGTTATGCCGGTTAGGCTAAAGGAGACGGTGATTATGAGAAATGAATGAAATGAAGAAAGTGGGAGGAAACCAACGAGGAGTGGAAGGAACCCCGAGAAAACCCACGAACACGGTGTTTGTCCACCACAAACTTCACTTGGCGGGGGCTGGAATCGAACCCGGGACCCCAAGCACCAGAGGTGAACGCTCTACCACTGAGCCACCGCGGCCCCGAGAGTACTTTGAAGGAGACCATATTGTAATACCTGAATAATTGTAAAATAAAGTTCTTATTCAACTTTTCTACGTATTTTCCGGATAAACTTCGTATATATATATATATATATATATATATATATATATATATATATATATATATATATATATTAATGTAATTATTTTCTATGATTATTCATTGAGGAATAAACTCATTAAATGTGGAAAAAATCTACAACACGGCTCGATCACACGACTATACGAGCAGAAGCAGGCCCGTATCCAGGAGGTTCTAGGGTAAGCCACCCTCCCCTAAATTTTTGCTGGCCAATTAAAATTTTCACAGTAGGCCTGCAAATGAACTATAATTTGGTGATGAACTATATGGTTGGATCGGCCCCCCTAACTTCAGCCGGGTCCTCCTAACTACATTTTTATGCTGGCTACGGGCCTGAGCAGAAGTACAGCTCAGTTTTACCACTGAGCTAACAACAACCCTACCAACCTCCTTCTCTAGAAAAATAACGGTTTTTCCAACACAATGAAATTTAAATCCTTAGCAATGCTTTTCCTTTTTCCTGGTTTGTCCTTTCCATTCTACTTTGGATGGGAGAACTACGTCCACTGTTTTCTTTCATTGGAAATGCTCTAGGTGGCAAAACCAGCATGTGTTTACATACATACTCAGTTTGAAATACTGTATCCTTCGCATTTTATTGAAAGATACTTTCCACACTTAATAAATTTAAACATAGTTTATTACATATAAAAAAAGAAAAGTACATGTGCAGTTCTTTCCGAATGTGAAGGATCACTCGGAGACTCGAACCGGATATCTTTGGTTTACTGTTTCCAAATATAGCCGAAGTTCGACTTACAAAGTTCTCACGTCAAAAGAAGATAATCAATGCGGTCATCCATTTTGGAATAGCGTGTAAAACAATAATATTCTTTAAATCAACTTTGGTCAATAAATATTAAAAACAGTTTATTTTACGTAATATCACTCTTCTGAAGTTGAGTTGAGTTGATTGTAGTTTAGCGTCCCTTTCAGCAGCGAGGCTACAGGGACCTACTGATTAACGTGGAATCCGAACCACATGAGCTCCCGCCGGGAATCGAATTCGGGTCTCCCACGCCAAAGGCGCACACGCTAACCGCTTAGCCACGGAGGAGCTCATTCTTCTGAAGGGATAAACATTTAGATAGATTTCAAGAGAAATCATGAAAATCAAAGTATGCTGTTTGAAATTAGTTCGTTAAGTTATATATAAATTTGACTTGCACTGTTTAAGGTTTAAAATGATTCTCTAAAACATTGTGCGTCGTTCTACGCTTAGTATATGCTCGAATATTTGCGTTGAAATTGACAATGTGTTTGTACATTGATATGATGTGGGAACCATTATTTATGCAAGAACACGGACACCAATATCTTCTATAGTACAGTAAAACATAGTAAAGCACAGATGTTAAAGCTTAGGTTTGGCTACGAAGCATTAAGTTGTGTTAGTAGAGTTCTGTACTTTAGAAAAGTCTTGTGTTAATAGGATATGTTTTGTGCAGGTCATGTTAGGTTAGGTTATTAGTGTAAAGTAAGATCTAATTAGTAGGATAGATTGTATTAGTAGAGTACGTCAGTTTAGGTTGCTGAACAGGCTAGCTAAGCTACATAAGTATCGTAGGTTGGGCCAGTATGTATTATGCCAGCTTCAAGTGAAACATCGCCTAAGAAGAGGGCCTGTTGTAACACAAGCGCAAAAGAAAAAATATGGATTTTGACTTTTTCAAAGTAAACAACGATTCTTCATTACACTGTTAGGAATGAAATATACAGTATATAGTCTTACTGGGAGCAGCAATACTAACTTTTAATCTTAGCACATACTAACTCATTATATTACTTTATTAATCAAAAAGAACGCACATAACATGTTTATGTTCATTCTGAAAAATCTCTTCTATGTCTTTCTTTATTTCTTGGAAATTTTACGATCAGTTGCAAGTTACAGACAAATATTATTATATAAATTTCACAAATTACTCGTTCCCGAGTAAATAGGTAGAAGTACAACTATTTTATTACAGGTCTGAATTCTTATCAGACAAAATATGTCAACACATACATAACAAATTTTACTCCACTTGCAAACTGTATGTTTGATCTATGAAACTATCAGTTCAGATAGATTATATCGTTTAAGACGGTACCATTCTTCTTTCTAGGTCGAATTTTAAGACTGTTTAGAGTGATGTCGTTCCGTACCCAGATTGGCTTGAAATACGTATTTAATAAAGACTCGGAGAAACAGGATTTCGTTGCCAAATGGATTTTTAAAATATCAGTTTGTACTAATTGGTTATCAGTAACACCCAAAAAATTCAAATATTGCCAGTGACAACGCTTTTATTACGATTTCCCTGATCCCTCCTATCAAAAAATACAACCCAACTCGAACATGGACCTAGCAGTGATCTTTAACAAAGCATGCTTTGAACTACACAGAATTCATTAATTGCTCATGCTTCTTAATAACTTCAACTCGAGCCATCTACATAACAGGTTAAGACGAAGAAAGAAAACAAAATTGATAAGCATAACACACTGCGACGGATAATCTTCGATTAATGAAGCTATTAGCAACGCATATATCTTTATAGTAATAATTAAAATCCATCTTGGACAGCAAAGAGAGGGAATATCTCTCCAGTCACTTGCTTGTCGCAGACGCCTTGAAAACAAACTTTCAATCTCCCGTGTAAGTTAGGAATGTACATTAAATAAGTAGGCGTACATACAATAACATCATAAAGTTGTTGACAAAATATATCTTCTGCAGTATATAGATCTACTGATTTCAATACTGACAGATTAAAGTTACTGAACAACTCAAAAAATACAAGCACATATGCTTATAAATGTATACACTATCCTCTCTTTATATACATATATATCTACTAGTATATAGACTACTGAATTGGAATAACATTCTTGATAGAGACAGTTACTACAGTCAAAGGATCTAATTTAAATTGACAACGATATTACTATCTACGTATACAGCAAATTGAGTCGAATTTCATGCTACTTACATAGGAAGTGGCTTGTTTTCATAAACGTTCGTATCTGCAGCCCACCCCTAGTTACTATTTCCCCGCATCTAAGCTTCCATTCTATGAAAATGTGTTGTACCAAGTGTATGGCATACCACTTTTCTTTGTTCAATTTTCACAGGCCAGTGACAGTGCGAACTGGACGATAAGACAGGCACCGCTTGAAGTGTTGGTAAACACAAAGTCCATTGAGTTATCATTTTGACATTTGAGGAATGTCAGAAGTAACTGCTGTAATTCGAGTTTCCTGTTCCGTACGTCGATACAACTCAGGGATATTTTCGTCTTGTATCGATGGAGTAAAACTGGCTCAAAATATTCAAATCTCGTCAAGCACATATAATTTTAACTATCCATTTATCTCCGTCTTTTATCTTACATATCATAATCGTAAAGAGTGAAAGAAAAAAAAAACAGCTAGTCTTTTTCATTTAAAATTGTAGTTAACTATTACTACTTTCATTTCATGTTTGTTAATATAATTCTCAGTAAAGGCATATAACTTCAGTGTTAGAATAGCACTACAAATATTTAAAACATAGTCTTTTTCTTTAGGCTGGCAATGCAGGTTTTCCAAGCTTTCCTCATTCACACCAGCCAAATGGCGGAGTGATACCTAGCATAAGTATCACCTACCAGAGAAACAATACGTATCATTGAATTTTATGTAATATTTGAAAAAAATACGTCCTAAAATTAAATATATTCTTTAGCGTAGCTGTTAATTATTTCTTCCTGAATCATAATACAGTCACGAAACAAAAACTTGAAATATACTCAAAAAACCTATAAGTGGAATCAACAGTTCTTTTCAAAATATTGATTGGGTAAAAGTTAAATTTGAAACAATGAAAGGACAGCAATAATTGAGCACATGATACGACGGATCAGTATTTTGGAATCATGCTCTAGCAAACGAAATAACTTTTACAATTATTTAACATATTAGTAAAAAAAACATTGATATTCCAATATACACATGAGTTATTTTTCGATATGGATCACGAGAATATACTGTTTAATGTGCTCAACAATTTACAATAATTTTATATATGTTGTCAAGAATCGAACTCTAAAATTTTCCCGGTAAGAATTATCTTGAGCAGAATATAGTCTTTTATAGTAGTAGCGATTCAATGTTTAATGCTTAAAGATTGTCCAGTTTCATTTCTAAAGTTTCCTTTCCCCTCTAGTCACCCTTTTGCAAAACACGCAAAAATTTTTCATCTTTTGTCCTGAACTTTCTATCATACATTTTATTTACCTTTCTGAGATATAACACTTTTTCACAACTTTTCAACATAGAAATTTGAACATGTAATAATTTACCATTGGCTTCTAAGTGTTACGTGCCTTTACAAAAAGGAAAAAGACTGAATCCACACAATATCATTTTAGATAGATCATTTTGCAATAATTTATATGCTGCTAGTACATTATTATATTCCAGTAAATCATTTTTGTGTACGATGGGCTTACACTCCTAGATCAATAAGGACGATACAATTTCATATTTATATTGTAACTCAATGTAAATATGTAAGTCTGAATTAAGGCTAGTTTAGGTAATTGTTAAAAAATAGGGTAGTTCAAGCAGTAGTTTACTCTCGATTTGCACATAGAAGATATCGGTGCAGATCCACTGCAGATATACATCTTACATTTAAATGAATTCTTATTCTAAAGAAACACTAGCACAGCACATTGGTGACAAGCCATAGGTACAGTATCAGACCCAAGAGACGTAGCCTGAACCTCATTATAAAAGGCAAAACACACGAGCAAACATATGTTAAAGAGCTTTAAAAATGCCCACAGGAAATATGAGCGTTAAGCCTAGTTAATCTATACCCAAAACGTGTTTTAGTATGTGGAAAATTGCTTGTATACCCATTAGGTATGAGAAAAAGCTATTGAATCAATTGAAATTCTATGAGATAAACGACGCTTAAACTTCCTAATATCAAAAAGATTCCGAAATTTCGAATTCTCCCATTAATATACGAAAAATAGTTGTTAAAACAATCTTAAACTTAGGACTTGAAAAGGTCAGTGGTAAAGCACTTGAAATTAACATGTGCATTACCACGTTTGTATTGGACTTATTCTTTTATTGCACTCCTATTCTTATGCCGTTTGTCATATTCATATGTAAAATACTGTTTTGCAATATTTGAACTTCGACTGAAATATTTTCCATATTTTCGGCACTAATGTCTATAACACTACATATGTGATATCCGCTCCCAAATGTATTTTTGTAATAAATGCTTTTCTGCCTTTTTGGCATGTATAATTCTGAATTTTATATACAATTTTAGCATGTTTTAAGCCTGTGTAGAATAAAATGTGTCTTGCGAAACGATTTTTTAAAAATCCCTCGCGCACCCTCGACACGTGTATAAATAAGGAACTTTTCTTAAGAGCACATTATTGCCGACCGCTATGTTTCAACATATGTTTTACCAAACAATTCTTTTGACTGAACCTCTTCTTACATTCTCCGCAAGGGTAAGGTTTTGTATTGCTATGTATTAACATATGTGTTGCCAAATTAGACTTTTGAGCAAATCTTTTGTTACACTCCTGGCACATATGAGGCTTCTCCTTCGTGTGTATCAACATGTGAGTTTTCAAACTAAACTTTTCACTAAACCCTTTCTTACACTCCGGGCACTTGTGAGGTTTTATACCACTATGTAGTAACACGTGCGTTACCAAACTAGGCTTCCTATTAAATCCCTTTCCACACTCCTGGCACGTATAAGGCTTCTCTTTGGTGTGTGTCAACATGTGAGTTGTCAAGTTAATCTTTTGACTAAACACCTCGTTACACTCCTGGCACGCGTGAGGTTTTATACCACTATGTAAAATCATGTGCGTTACCAAACCAGACTTAAAACTAAATCCCTTTCCACATTCCTGGCACGTGTGAGGCCTTTCCATTGAGTGTTTTGACATGTGATTTGCCAATAAAGATTTTAAAGTAAACCTCTTTCCACATATTAGGCAAATGTGAGCTTTCTCTCCTGTGTGTGTCACCATGTGATTTGCCAAATTTATCTTTTGCCGAAATTCCTTCTTACACTCTTGGCACGTGTAAGGCTTAATACTATTATGTATTAACATGTGTGTTACTAAACTAGACTTTACACTAAAAGACTTGTTACACACTTGGCACACGTGTGGCTTTTCCCTCGCGTGTGTCAACAAGTGATACGACAATCCAGACTTCCTAGTAAACCCTTTCCCACACTTTTCGCAAATTTGAGTCTTTTCCTTTGGGGGCGTTATCACATGTTCTGCATTATTTGTTGTTACAATAAATCCCCTCCTATACTTATTGCTGGTGGAAGAATTTTCACCTGCATGAAGTAACATGTGCCTTCCGATATATGAGTTTGTAGTAAACCCGTCCCCACACTCTTTGTAAGTATGAACTTTTTCATCACTATGAATAAACATGTGCCTACTTAAATAAGTCTTCCCAATAAACCCTTTTCCACACTCTTCACAGGTGTAAGGTTTGCCAGTATGAATAAACATGTGAGATGCTAAATGTGCCCTCTGACGAAATCCCTTCCCACACATTTCACATCTATGAGGTTTCTCTGCTGTATGTATTAAAGTATGTTTCGCCAAATTTGATTTAGCCAAAAATACCTTCCCACACTCACGGCATGAGTGAGACATTTTACCTGTGTGTATCAACATGTGACTTGCCAAATATGACTTAAGTTTAAATTCCTTTTCACACTCCTGACACTTGTGAGATTTTTTGCTCGTATGTATTAACACGTGTTTTCTCAAATATGACCTACGAGTAAACTCTTTTCCACACACTTGACATGTGTGAGAATTCTCGCTTCTGTGTATGTCCGTCTTTCTTCCCAAGCAAGATCGAGTAAATTGTTTGTTAGACACCTCGCAAGTACGAGTTCTCTTTCCTGAGTGAGAAATCATCTCATTTCGACCGATAAATGTGTCTGCTTTCCTCGAAACTGTATATACATGGAAGCTGTAAAAAATTAATAAACAAGGAAACGGAACTGGAAATAAATCATATAAAACACCAAATGAATCAAACATTTGTATGTAAAATAACGCAATAAACTTTACGGTACTTGTTGATTTTTAATGCATATTTTGTGATATGAGATCCCAGGCTAGCGTGCCCTATATTACCTTATAAACGAAAACGAGATCTGTCAAGGAGTATCCCTATCATTTCCATTCACCAAAGAAGAGAATGTGTTACTTATAAATCTCAATCCTATGTACGTTTATATATACGATAATAGAATCAAGTACATACAAGGTTCATACCTAACAAGAACATATCATATTTAAAATGAAGATACAAAGTCACTGAAAATGTTCATGTGAAATATCGTAAAATTTGGTGAAAGAAAATTTAGTAACCGCAAGACATTGCTGAAATTCAAACTAAGAGAAACTGTTCATACCATGACAAATAAAGACTAAAACATTTTAATATTTCCCTGAAAATATATCACTTCAAACAATATATCAATCTCCACTAGTGTTTTAATATCCTCGCCATGCTTTGGGATATTAAACTGAAACCATCTAAAGAACTATACGTCTCTTTTAATATATCTACGTGGTTACATATGATACGCATCTAAACACTTTTTTGAAATAAAGCCTTTTAAAACACTGATAACGTATTCGTCTACCTTGGATTATTAGTCTTTGTTTCTAGTATATCTAAGGCTCTCATGCTGTAACGTCCTTCGTTTCTAGTGTATCTAAGGCTCTCACGCTGTAACGTCTTTAGATTGCAAGCCAGTGCTATTGTACGCTTTCTCTTCACCTGATAATGGGCACCCCCGTAGCGTAGTAGCTAACCCTCTCGGCTTTGGTGCAAGCGGTCCCTGGTTCAGTTCACGGTGCGGGCACTCAGTCGAAAAAGTATAAAGAACTTTCTCAGACCCGTCTTCCTGAATGAGATTTTCCTTGCTATTTTTCATCACACCAAGTACATAAAGGGGTGATAGCTATCACATACATCCAAGGCCGCTCCTTTCCTTCTCCAATTCTTTCTTCCTTACCTTTCCCCGGATAGTGTGCTCGCTGAGAGAAGTTGTCCATCATAACAGACGAACGTGGCCATCGATACCGACAGTCCAGAAATCAAAATCCTAAATTCTCAAAATATTTTCCATGTAATTAAGATATTCTGTAGGAAGGGATCAGTCAAATTATCTGTAAGAAACTAATCTCCCTGGAGCTGGGTTACACAATGAGGGTGAACTACTCGTACGAATGGCACCATTATGTTACTTATATCTAACTACTGCACTGTATAGATGTCCTTCAATTTTGCTACCCTGACTCGAAATCCAACGCCAACATTAATTAAACGTATGGCTGTTACGATTGGGAGGATGCTACATTACCAGAGTCAAATATGGTGCCTCACAGACGATATTCAAAACAGCGTACCTTATTCAATGTTATTAATACAGATTCATGTGAGAAAATTTTTCCAGTTAAGATTCACAAATGCATGTGCCAACACGGAACGCTAAAGCTAGTTTTCGTCTCAGAGGTTTTCCTTGAAGGCAGCAACATGGCCACATAACACAGCATGATCAAACCTTAGGAGTATTTCCTGCGTACTAGGAAAGTTGGAAGTTTCCCTTAGCTGTCTAGAAGTTCTTAGTTGATCTAAATGAGATTCGTGTATTAAATCGGGCATTTCTCGCTTCCATAGACACACGAGGACGACCTAGAGGTCGTAGATTACAAGTATCACATACAGTAGCATATTCCCAAATTGAACGCTTAACTAAAGATGTCGGCATACCAATACGGCTATCAGCTGCAGTAGCAGTATAGCACTTTAATACCTGCTCGACAACTTTCCACGGTGAACAACTTTCTCACCTGTGAGCAGCATACAAGTAACAGTTAGTAACCGGTATATGATTAGTTACTTGAAGAACTCTCCAATTTTGACTAACCAGTTAGTCAACAATTCGGGAAAGAAATCTTAAAATGGCGCAAGGTACATAAAACTAATAACAATATAGCAACGAAAATAGTTTTCACAAATGGATATTAATACATAAAAAAAAGATGTTTTAAAAATTGAATCGTTATACTGCCTTTACACATATAGAAATTAATATTCTGGATTAAAACTTAGAAGCATCATGGGCTAGTTCTCTTAGGAAAACAAGAGAAGCAAATCAATTCATTCCTTACGTAATCGCTAAGTTTAATTTATTATTGCCAAATTAAACCAATCATATCTTCCTTATCGAAAATCACTAATGTATGGTTCACTTACGCATATTTTATTTTAGACATAACATTTTAAAAATAATAACTACTTAAGCTCTGAAATGATTGTATGAATGTATATGTATATACAGATGCAATACTTATACGTAACGGGCTAACATAGCTATAGAAGGTAAAAGCCCAGATTTCTAAATCTTAAATCCCCTTCATCTGACGTTATCCCATTCGAGAAGTTACAATTCTATACTAGGATTTCAACACTGGTATTCCATTGCATATTACTTGTCAGTACATATCTTTGACATGTAAAATGTCTGCATTAGCTCACGGCGAAGATGAATCACTTAAAATTAAATTTTATATAGCAGATAGCACTGTTTCTTAACCGGCTCTTTTAAATTTCTTAACGGTAGATTGAGTAGAATGAGGATACTGTGAGTAACAATAGGGGTTTAAATTGTATACCAAAATAAGATACCCCAAGAATGGACTGTTACAAAGCTGAAGTAGTGGGAAAGCGATCTCCGATTTAACTCTTTGAAACACAAGTTTTACCTAGATCCAATTTCCACATAATAGGCAATCTCGCCTCTTGTACTGACGCCAAAAAAAATTAAAAAATGCAACAAATAACAATAATAATAATAATAAATAAAATAAAAAAAAATATATGCTGCGTATATTTTTACACTATGTGCTGGTACACCTAGTCTCAAAAAGGTTGAGCGCATTCTTTATTGCTGTTTCGAGGCAAAAAGTTTCTAAGTCCAACTTCGGGTATCTTCGGGAAAAAGTAAACCAGGTTCGAACCTCGAAGCCAACCTTTGCAATCGGGAAAAATCTTGCAGATGTGTTTTTCTTCTTTTAAATATAATAAGACTTGTTACCAATTATATATAAAAAAGCAATATTGATTGAAATACTTAATGATACAATGTTTCGAAACTGTATTAATGCCAGCACATGCTTGTTTGTCATTTTCCTGTCCATACTTAATGGAATATTTAGATACGTAAACGAATCTTTCCATATGTAAAAGAATGGTGAAAGTTAAGACATAGAACAGTATTCTCTCCTGAGTACTAAAATATAAGTCAAAGTAGAACAAAAACAGCGTTTGCAGTGGATATGAATGCAATTATTATCTTAAATACCGTTATATATCGCTCCAGAGCGCTTCGTGGAGCGCTTGTGTTAGCTCAGTGGTACGCCGTTGGATTTCAAATCGTAAGGTCGAGGGTTCGATTCCCATCGGAGTCAATGTTTTTTTATGAAATTCTATTTTCCGCAATGCATGAAAAATTATATAAAATAATTACATTAAAATACGTCATTTGTATATATATAACATACAATCATTGCAGAACATAGTGATTATTATGTTTAAAATATGACAGGTGTTCACAGTACGTTGGTATTCTATGATATATGTGAATGTTAAATACAAATTAAGAAAATAATATCATCGCAATAAATAAATTATGTAGTGTATTTATTTGCAGCTATTTGTCATATAGGGGTTACTTCTGAACATTCGTATTACAGCATGTCATTGATATTCTTGAAAAATTATCCGAGACATAAAAAGAGGGTATAAACAGAGAATCCAAAGTCGGAAGGCTCGCAAGAAATTCATGAACCCCAAAGGTCACGTGAGCAGACTGGAATTGTCCTTATGAAGCATGCCACAGCAGAAGGTCTTTACATAGATTTTCAATTCATTACCTGATATATGCTTTTGCAATGTGGAAGTGGTGATGCCTTTGGTCGCTCTCTCTCACTTTCTCGCTCGCTCACTCTGTATTTATATATATGAAAGTGGATGTATGTGTGTGTTCGACATAATTCTGTTATGTCTAGAGCAATTTTAGCCATATTTCTTACAATCTGGAAAAGAGTACTGTCGGAATATATATCAAAAATGCTAGAAAAGGATCGATATTAGTATCGAATCCATAGTTTCGTGGTCGCTTAGGTAAACAGTTCTACTTTCAATTCAAGTTCAATTAAGCTCCCATTAGCACCCAGGGTGGTTACGTAGCGACAAAAAAAAAAAAATATCGAAATCAACCAATATTAGAGTCGAAGCGTAAGTTTTCAGTGACGCATTTCCCATTAGTTCAACTAGGCCCGTGCCTAGAGGGCAACATATTTGAAGAGCGCAAAGTTTAAAATTTTAATTTTTTTCGTATGAAAAATTAAAAAAATCGAGAGCAAATATACTATTCATGAGCAGTCCTCTTTTACTATTCTAATATATTTAATGATAGCGTAAGAAATCTGAAAATAATTCAGAACATGTTTCCCATTTATTTTTTGTTACCTAATTGTAGCTGTAGCATCTAGTGAGTGGTATTTAACTGCAATAAATTCACTAATTAAGCATATTCGAATTAAGTTTTATTTGTAAGTTAGGGATCAAGGGACGGAGAAATGTGTAGTTATTGGGGGCGCCGAGAACAAAAGTGCGTAGGGACGCCGAGCTTCTAAATGCAGCACTGTTCGCTAAATTAATTGGTAGAAATGTTAATGCCATTTAAGACCAAATTTAGTCCTAGCAGTGGCAGTATCCGTTTGCTGTCCTAGGAGGAATGAAAGGGACTGACATCAAAATTATAAAAAAAGACCTACATTAGTGTGGAATCTATAATTTTGGGGGTCTCTTAGGTAAAGATTGGAACTTCAGATGCCATGTAAGTTAAGCCCTCATTAACACAATGAAGGAGTTTGTGGAATTTGCGACATGTAGAAATAATTGAAAATAACCAATGTTAGTATACAACCCACATCTTTCGTGGTCGCCAAGTTCATTGGGAGCAGTTCTGATGAGCTTTAAGTTTAAGTTCAACTTCCAGTAAGAGTAAGATCCCCCAGCACATCTAATAAGGAGAGCGTAGTTCTGGAATGTCTGGGACAACCTTTACCAAACTTGGGAGACATATTACTTTCAATCTAAGAAGAAAATATTGTAGTAGTATGAAGTTATGGAAGTTGGGAGGTGTGACATGTAAAAATAATGTAAAACGACTTGTCTTAGTGTTTTATCCATAATTTTCTCGGTCGTTGAGATGGATAGTGATGCTCCAATGGAGGTTATATCCAAATTCATCCCCATCTTCACAGGATGATGGCCTGGGAGAGCTAAAAATTAAATCTCACAAATTACTTAAATATTTGTCGAATTCATAGTTTTCGGGGTGAGAAAGCGTTTCTAATAACTTTGGAAGGTAATTTGTACCCACGTCAAGATGGTATTTTAATCATATCAATTTCTCACCTTAAGAAGAAATTACCATTACAATTATGATATTAAGCCAACCTTCGCAATCGATGAAAAAATTATGTGGATGTATGTTTCGTCTTTTAAATGAAACAAGACATGTTAAAATCAAAGATGGAGTGGGTCAGTGGGTCGGTTGGTAAGTGGATGAAATGGGTCAAGATTTGTGAGTGGATCAGTGGATCGTGGGTCAAAAGGACGTGACCTACTGCGAAACACCACTCACCGTGACTCACACTGGCCCACCCGGTGGCCACACTTTTAGTCCAAAGATATTTCGTCCAAAGAACATTTCGTCCAGAGACATTTAATCCAAAGACATTTGGTCCAAAGGACAATTCGTCCAAAATACAATTGGTCCAAAGGACATTTCGTCCAAAGGAGAATTGGTCCAAAGGACATTTCGTCCAGGGATGTTTAGTTCAAAGCACATTTCGTCCAAAGAACATTTGGTCCGGTAACGCTTGGGGGTCAAGGGTTTGTTTCTATTAGAAGAGTAAAAGTGATTCATATATCATGATGACTCAGTAGCTTCTTATTTCTAAAGGAAATTTGAAATAGAGATTTATTCCGCAATTTTCATTTTGATAGAACAAATAATGCTGAGATATTCAGAAAAACGTAAACGCCTGAAAACAACATGGCCGAACAACAGGAGTGAGGGAAAGGTTGTAGTGTGAAGTATGTTGCTGTAATAACTGCTAACATGACATCTAAAATTTTCATGTTGTGAATGAAATAGTTCTAAAATAAGTACCGGTAACTAAAATTAATGGAGTTTAAATTTGAGTAAGTTAAATATTAGGTATTCAAACCCTTGTGTTAA
Source organism: Thermobia domestica (assembly GCF_964235325.1). Lineage (NCBI taxonomy): Eukaryota > Metazoa > Arthropoda > Insecta > Zygentoma > Lepismatidae > Thermobia > Thermobia domestica. The sequence goes on from NC_137460.1 coordinate 140,518,052, forward strand.
AAAAGTGAAAAATTGTGTGTCAAGTATCTTTGAAGAAATACTGAGAATAGAAAAATACACATGTGTGAAATATATTCTTAGTGTCCAAAGATAATACTCTTAAACAGTCACATTCTTGACTGCAACATTGTGAAAAGTGATTGACAAATATAAGATGAAAGTTGGAACATTTCGTGTAGAATATACGTATCTTTTCAGGTTAACCACAAGTCTGGTTTCTATTTGTAGACTATTGATAGTGTGTAACTTCGGCAGACGTTTCTACATAATTAGTGAGTTGTATGACAAACCAGAATTGTTGTCTTCTATTTTTATTTCAGTGTTACTCCTTACGCAAATATACTATATACTTTTGCTTTCATATTAATTTTCTCGGTACAGCACAGTACATTTAAGATATCCATTGCAAAGTCTCAAACCAAATACAAGATTCACGTGACCATGCGGAGCCAATGTTGTCCGCAAATGAAGAGGGAGTATGCTCTTCAAAGGGTTGTTTATCATTTTGGGAGGTGAATTCCTTAACCAACGAAGCTACAACTGTATTTCTGCGAAGCTAAAACTGTATTTTTGTAAAATTATTAATGAAAGCAAAGAAAGGTGGCCATTTAGTTTTCAGGCGTTTACATTTTTTCTGAATATCTTAACATATATTTGTTTTATCGAAAAGAAAATTGCGGAATAAATCTCTATTTCAAAATTTCCTTTAGAAATAAGAAGCTACAGAAGTAACACTTCCCAAGTGTAACACTTCAATTTTGATAAAAATTTGGCAGGCAGATACTACACATAAACTAAGTAAATACGTGTTTTTTTTTATTTTCTGCGGAAGAACGGTTTTAGGGGGGCAAAAGCCCCCACCCAAAATTTTGAAAGTTGTTGCCCGAAAGGCAAGAAGAAGTGGACCGAAATGAATGAAATCGTGCACAAATATTGTAGACGAAAATTGGGGGAATACGGGTTTCGTGTTTTTCTAGAAAGAATGGTTAGGTGGGGCGCGGACCCCTCCAAACCTTTGCTCATGAAATATCAAAAGTGCTAGTAACAGTATGTCAGAAGTGCCTAAATTTACATGAAGATTTGCAACGAAACTTTGTGTATGGACAATATGCAAAAAATAAATGAACACAGTTTTTTTTTATTTTCTGCGAAAAAAGGGTTATAGGGTGTAAAAACTCCCGCCCAAAGGTTTGAAAGTTGAAGCCCGAAAGCTAAGAAGTGGACCGATGTGAATGAAATTGTATGTAGATATTGGATACGTAAAATAAGGCCTTTCGTGTTTCACAAGTGTCTCCATCTGATTTCTTCAAATTTGGCAGATCAACAACAAGCACAAACAGTATAGTGTATTTTATAGCATTTCAGGAGGCACCTTTAAACCTTACAATGTTTTTCCGCATAAACAAAACACGTGTCGATTAATTTCCTGTTTGCTGTTGATGTGCCAAATTTGAAGCAAAACGGATAGGGATACTTCAGAAACACGAAAGACCTTATTTTACGTAGGGTCTCTAAAATGTCTACCCACAATTTCATTTGCTTTGGTCCACTACTTCCTGCGCTATTATGGTAATATTTACTTTTTTTCCGAGAGAGCCTAGGCCCCAATACTGTTTTCCGCAGAAATTAAAACACGTTTCGTTTATTGTTTTGCGAATTGTCCCTATACGAGGTTTCGTTGCAATTCTCCATACTCTAAGAACCTCTGACGTATAATTATTTGCCATTTTGACATTTCGTAATCAACAGTTTAAAAGGTCCGTGATATACGCAACCGTTTTTTTTAAAGGAAAATACAAAACCCAATTACCTCAATTTACGTCTACAATATCTGTGCACAGTTTCTTTCAATTCTGTACACTTCTTCTTGCCTTTTAGGCCTCAAATTTCAAAATTTTTGGTGGGGGATTTTGTCCCTTAAAACCGTTTTTCCTCAGAAAATAAACTCGCATTCGTTTATTTTTTGCGTATTGTCCCTACACAATATGTCGTTCCAATTCTTCATGTCCTTTAAGCACTTCTGACATACTGTTATTCACACTTTTGATGTTTCACGATCAAAGTTTTGTAGGGGTCTGTTTCCCACCCAAACCTTTTTCTTTTTTTCAGGAAAATACAAAACCAGTATTCCCTCATTTCATGTCTACAATATCTCTGCACAATTTCATTCACATTGGTTCATTTCTTGTGACCTTTCGGGCCTCAAGTTTCAAACTTTTAGATGGGGGCTTTTGCCCCCTAAAACCGTTCTTTCGCAGAAATTAAAAAAACGTATTTATTTTTTGCGTATTGTCCCTACTGAAAGTTTCGTTGCAATTCTTCATGTTCTTTACACACATCTGACATACTGTTATTAGTACTTTTGATATTTCGTGATCAAAGGTTTGGAGGGGTCTGTGCCCCACGTAACCATTTTTTCCAGGAAAATACGAAACAGGTATTCCCTCATTTTACGTCTGCAATATCTGTGCACAATTTCGTTCACTTCGGTCCACCTCTTCTTGCCTTTCGGGCGTCAACTTTCAAAATTTTGAGTAAGGGCTTTTGCCCCCCCCCCTAAAACCACTTTTCCGCAGAAAAACACGTGTTCGTTTATTTTGTGTGTAGTATCTACCTGCCTATTTTTTTCAAAATCGGAGTGTTACACTTGGGAGGTATTACTTGTGAGTCATAATGTTATATGCATCACTTTTACTCTTCTAATAGAAGCAAACCCTTGACCCCCAAGCGTTACCGGACCAAATGTTCTTTGGACGAAATGTGCTTTGAACTAAACATCCCTGGACGAAATGTCCCTTGGACCAATTGTCTTTTGGACGAAATGCCCTTTGGACCAAATATCTTTTGGACCAATTGTGTTTTGGACGAAATGTCCCTGGACCAAATGTGTTTGGACTAAATGTGTTTGGACTAAATGTCTCTGGACGAAAATCCTTTGGACGAAATGTTCTTTGGACCAATTGGCTTTTGGACGAAATGTCCTTTGGACCAATTGGCTTTTGGACGAAATGTTCTTTAAGCCAATTGTGTTTTGGACGAAATGTCCTTTGGACCAAATGTCTTTTGGACGAAATGTCCTTTGGACCAATTGTCTTTTGGACAAAATGTTCTTTGGAGAAATTGCCCTTTGGACCAAATGTGTTTGGGCTAAATGTCTCTGGACAAAAATCCTTTGGACGAAATATCTTTGGACGAAACGACCCCCAACTACCCACCGTCCTATTCTGTTCTGCGCATTGTAGACAGCATCTCCTGAACACTGGTGAGCTTGTCTACGTTTTACTTTCAATATCTCCATTTTTCTTCTTCTGCATCTCCATTTCTAATGAAAAAAGCTCAGGCATTTTTGGATTTTGATATTTGCAATTGTAAGAGTGGCAATAGCAATAGGAGTTCAATTTTGAGATACAGCTTGTGAGCTTTTAGAGGAGCTAACTGCTGGAAAAAAAAATTGAATCACCTGTAATATATGAATTATGATACCTAGTATAAAAAACTGAAAGTAACTATGTCTGCGTGATTATCACGGTCAAATTGCAAAGTCAAATGAAATGACATTTGGTATATAATCAGGCCCCAATCCCAACTGGGAAGTTATCATACGCATATCACTTTCATTATAACCCATATCCTTAGTGGGGAGTAGGTGTCCGAATATTTGCGAAAAACTGAGTATCTTACAATCCGTTGAACTTAGAGAGCTTAAATTCAGTATATAACTCTTTACTAAAAATAAACCGAACGTGTCCTGGCATTTTTAAAAATGTGTTTTATGAGCGAGGTGGGGGGGATTTTCTATATATTGGAAATTGGTAGTGGGTTGATTTGTAAAAATTATCGAAAACGATTGATATTAGTTGAGAAACTAATTGAGGAATGAAAACTACAGTCCTTTGCATTTTATACCCACTGCTTTCTAATATAATAATGTCTGAAGCTGGTGTTTAATATATGGATCGTTCAGAGCATAAGGCGATCAAACCATAAAGTTGTGAGAAAAATAGACATTTCCATTCCAAGCTTAATTTCATGAGCATTCTAAATTAGTACGGCAAGCTTAATTATACGGAAAACTAGTTTTTCTTTCTTTTCTTCTTACGTTGGTCTACTTTATCTTGATTTGATACTTTCAAATTTCATCCTGTTTTCTACTGAAATGTATATGTAAGCCAAGAAATAAATAATTATGATAAATTTAAATTCGTCTTAATTTGGAAGATGAGAAACACTTTACCATTGTATATCGTAAAGGTCAGATCCACCGGTATTGTAACAGAGCGGTGCTTGAGCGATTGACGGTAGGAATTCAAACTCCGATAAGTGAAAATTTCACAGTCTTGTTTTATTTCAAGTGTAACCTCTTTAGTCAATGGAGAGAAGGACGTGGATCATGGGTCAGAGTTGATTACGTTGGTGGGTCGGAGTTGGTCACAATGGTTCAGAGTGGTTCATAGTTGGTTGTGGGTCAATTCTGTATTCTACCATTAATTTCATAATTCGCAATCACCCTGTCCTTTAGCTTAAAGACACAATCGTGGAACGTAGAATTTAATATTAGTGATGTAATAAACCCATAATGGGTCGCTTCTTGTTTTACCTTGGTGCATTATACTTTTGCAATGGTAAGACAAGTGTTTACCTCTTCTGGGTAGTTTCACAGTTTCACATTTGTAGAGGTGGTCAAGGAGTTTTCAATGAAGGATTTATTACCATCTTGAACGCTCGCTATTTTGCACAAGTTACCATAAAGACTCGGGACTCTTACCATTTTTTTTTAAATTTTAGTAATACTTTTAAATGACATACTACTTGATTCCCCTTACCATTTTCAAATTTTGAGTTGCACCCCTCCTGAGACCCACCGGGGAACCTTGGGGCAAATCTTTCTCCTCGACACGGGGTACCTTTGAAATTATAAAATACATGTTTTCCGGTGTTGACATCTGTTTCATCGTTTCAGACTTTTATTAGTGTCAACGGGCTTCATTAATACCATGCTTCTTTATTCTCTTAGTTTTCAGATACAAGCAACCATGTCGTAAGCGTCAGTGGACCACCGATGCGCAACTGGCGACATTTCGCCAAAAGTTGGTGACCCCGCAGCTACGATCCGTGGTGGCCCCACTTCGGTTTTGAAAATTATACCACCAGCGGCAGAGACTCAACGAAACGCCAACGAACCACAAAATTACCCCCAAAATATGTAAATCGCCCATATGCTTGATTTGTTTATATTCAGGTGAGTGTAAAAAACACTAGGGGAAAAAAGCAAGTATCCCAAGGTGGGCGCGAACCTTCAACCTTAAGTTTACTTGCCGCATATTCTTCTGACTTCGCCAGGGAAACGATGAAGAAAATCTCGCTTGTAGAAGGATAAATTATTGAGGTCTTAATTTAGCCAATCAAACATATCCCTCTATCTCGAGTTCTGTGAGATGGTACTGTGAACCGTTTCGAGATTTATTGCTTTCTGGTGGGGTACTATCTATGTGCAAAATTTGAGAAAATCGCCGACTCGCACATTCGGAAACTCTCCTCTTTAGTGCAATGTTGACAAGAGATGGTGTGGGTCAATGAAACCTTGATCCACAAAATACTGACCCACTACACATCGTGACCCACAATAACTCAACACTCAACGTGACCCATTCACCCACCATGACCCACTCTGACCCACCACCAACTATAAACAACTCTGAACCATTGTGACCAACTTCGACCCACTAAAATACATCGTCATTAAGTTTGATCTATTATCCACGCCATCCTCTCTACTGACTTAAGAGGTTATATTTGTAATAAACCAATTTTTTCCAGTAGTTAGCTCCTCTAAAAACTCATAGCCTGCATCTCAAAAGCCAAGCAGTAAGTCCTATTGCCATTGTTACAACTGGAAATATCAAAATCCAAAAGAGCCTGAACTTCTTTCTTCATTACAACCAAATGAAAAAAAGAAGAAAAATGGAGGTCTTGAAAGTAAAACGTAGACAAAGTTGCCAGTGTTCAGAAAATGCTATTTAGAAGGCACTGAGCAGAATGGGTTGGTGGGTCAATGCTCAGTGTGAGTCACAGTGATGGTGTTTCGCAGTGGGTCACGACTTGCTGACCTACGATCCACTGACCCACTCATAAATCTTGACCCATTTGACCCACCGACCAACTCAATCTCTGATTTTACATTTAGTATATCATTTAAAAGACCAAACATACATCTACACAATTTTTTTTTTTTCGATTGCGAAGGCGAGCTTGATACATATACTAGTTGAGATGGTAATTTCTTCTTAAGGTGAGAAATTGATATGATTAAAGAGCCCATCTTGAAGTGGTTACACACTACATTCCAAAGTTATTAGAAACGCTTTCGCGACCCCAGAAAACTATTACTTCGACAAATATTTAAGTAAGTTTTTACATTTTATTAATCATATCTCCAAGCCCCTCATCCTGTAAAGATGGGGATGAATTTGGATATAACGCCATTGAGTGCCTCACGACTTATCTCAACGACCGAGAAAACAATGGATAACACTCTACAATCAGTCATTTTACACTATTTTTACATGCCACTCTTCTCAACTTCAATCCCTTGAGGTATCTGAATTCCACAACATTTTTTTCCTTAGATTGAAAGTAATATGTCTCCCATGTTAGGTAAAAGTTGCTCCAGACATTCCGGAGTTTCGCTGAAATATACACGTATACATACATCAAAACATTTAGAGCTGTGTGAGCAATGCTTTTGATGTTGCTCCTGTAAATTCAAAATCCAGGAGGCATAGTCGCTCATACCAAAACGTGGCATTAAATGACATTGTGTTTGTAACAGTGTCACGAACTCAAACTATAGACTTGACACTAATCTCAGTCACTTGAGACATTTTATTTTTCATCCTTTATCGCCCGCCATAATAATGGGTTTTGAATCAATTGAATTGATTTTGAGTTTAACGTCCCGTCAGCAGTGAGGCTATATGAGACGTAGACCTACTAATTAACGCGAACTACATGAGCTCTCCCTGGGGGCCGAATCTGGGTCTCCCACACCGAAAGCGTGTACGCTATACGCTTAACCCCAAAGGAGCTTTACGATGAGAGTTAAATTTGGACTTTAAATCTTTCGGAGTTGTAATTATTAATTACTGCAACAACGAGAACTATGGATTCGACACTAATATCGATCGCTTTTACTTTATATATATTGGCGGAGAGAAAGGGACCACATCCATATACAAAAGCCTTGCAGATTATTGAACTGAAATCCTTTGGAAAGAAATCCTATTCTGCCATCTTTCTGGAGTATAAATAAGTCTCTTAGACATGACTTCGTGTTCGTAAATTTCCTGTTTACATGCTTTTGGGGATCGGGAATTTTGTGTCTGTAACGAAGATTGGAGTTTGTATAATAATTTCTGTTTATACCCGAATAGTCTCTTTACCTTTCAGAAAGGGTAAATCACTTGCTGTAATGAGAAAATTCAGAAGTAACTTCCGATGACAAATAGCTCCAAACAAATACACTACATAATTTATTCATTGCGATGATATTATTTTCTTAATTTGTATTTAACATTCACATATATCATAGAATACCAACGTACTGTGAACACCTGTTATATTTTAAACATAATAATCACTATGTTCTGCAATGATTATATGTTATATATATACAACTGACGTATTTTAATGTAATTATTTTATATAATTTTTCATGCATTTCGGAAAATAGAATTTCATAAAAAAATTTGACTCCGATGGGAATCGAACCCTCGACCTTACGATTTGAAATCCAACGACGTACCACTGAGCTAACACAAGCGCTCCGAGAATAATACTTCTAGCGATATATAACTGTATTTAAGATAATAATTACATTCATATCCACTGCAAACACTGTTTTTGTTCTACTTTAACTTTTATTTTAGTACTCAGGAGAGAATAATGTTCTATTTCTTAACTTTCACCATTCTTTTACATATGGAAAGATTCGTTTACGTATCTAAATATTCCATTAAGTATGGAGAGCAAAATGACAAACAAGCATGTGCTGGCATTAATACAGTTTCGAAATATTGTATCATTAAGTATTTCAATCAATATTGCTTTTTTATATATAATTGGTAACAAGTCCTATTATATTTAAAAGAAGAAAAACACATCTGCAAGATTTTTCCCGATTGCAAAGGTTGGCTTCGAGGTTTGAACCTGGTTTACTTTTTCCCGAAGATAGCCGACGTTGGACTTAGAAAATTTTTGCCTCGAAACAGCAATAAAGAATGCGCTCAACCTTTTTGAGACAAGGTGTACAATATATGTTTAATACCACCATGCAACAAAATAAATTCTTAATATAACCTAACCTAACCTTCTAAAAGCAAATGTCTCTAGAGAAATACGATAGGGAGACTCAAAGAAATATACAATAATTTTCACACTTTACATTTACTCGTATAACATACAATTTTCCAGTGTTTCACTTAATGACAAGACTATAAGATATTGTTCAATTTGAAAACTTGAGAAAGTGCAGATTTATTTGAAAATTACTCGGTCGGGTTTCCTTCTTACTCGTATACATGGAATTGTTGGAAAAATGTTTTAGACTTACTCATAATGGCAGCTCACACATTAAGCACATCCACTTCGTACGAACCTGCTTCCTTTTGAGGTTACACTAACCACAACGTCGAGAAGCAATATAATTATCATGAAGTTCCAGCGCACTGGACCAATAATCTCCGTAAAACGGCTGCCTCTTTATTGCTGTCAACAAATTTTGCCAAGGAGGAATCAAATTTGTTCGTCAGCAGTGGAAGTGAATTCCTTGCCTGTGTAGAACACACATTGCCTTGAGAAAACCATCAAATCAACTAGTTCGTCTGGAAATATCTCTTTGAATAGGTCAATTGGTATAGGGTTGTTGATGTCTGTAATGAAGGAAATTGACCCTGATTTCGCAAATAAAGGGATCATTGGGGGTAGGTTGTACTAATTACTCCAGGAAGGTACTTGAATATTATATGTAGCTGATGTGGGTTAGTGTTCTCCTTCTGTTTCTTCACACACTTCTGATGATTAACATGCTGCTGCTGACGATTGTGTTGTGTCCGATAATCTGGGTCATCATTTGTGTCAGTTCTGTTTCTCATGTAGTAGCAGATGGAATATCACACAAAATTCTCTCTTTGTCGCTGTTTGGTCTTGATACCTTTACAGAACAATTAGTTAACTTCCACGGTGGTAATGAAAATATACCAACACAATCTTCAAAATAACAACGTACTGGTAACAAACATATACTACACACGAAGAACGTCGCAGAAAGAATAAATAGGAAACGAAGTTGCATGATGAAAGCGCGTTCTAAGTAAGCTTAAGACTGAGAAGTAAAAAAAAAGAACGTCTTCTGCACTAAACAACAATGGAGCTGGCAATTTCACTAACTGCAATACTATAAGAAGAGAGCCAACCCGAAACAGTGTTGTAAGAATGATATTGCGCGATATCTCTTTTGCTACGAAAAGAAATACTTAACCAGAGGTTACGTTTGTAAGTAATGTAAACTGCCATGCAACATCCAAAAAAAAAAAAAAAAAAGTTGGTACAATGTTAGCAAAACCATGTTTCAAAGAGTTACGGGATGAAAGCGGCCAACTTAAATAATATCCTTATTCATAAAATTACCACATAATATAAATATTTATTGTACAGCATCCATCACGAATTATTTTATGCAATTTAGTAACGACAGTTTTGCTAGTGGACCAAATTTTTTAAGAAAAGTAAATTTTATACGGATGTCATGAAATGTTATTCATATGTCAACCCATACACCTAGAACACAAAATATAAACTTGTTTCGATTTCTTAACATGTGAAACCTCTAAAAGTCCACGTATCGTGGCATAGAACTTCAGAAATATTTTGAGGTAAATAAAATAATTTGATCATTCTTCTTTCAAATAAAGACATTTTCTTGTTCCTCACGTGACCTGGAATATTCTATTTTGAAAAAAAAAAAAAAATAAGTCAACGAATAAAACTTTCTTCATGACTAATTTTTACTAAGTATATCAGCGTAGTTTAAAGGGCTCCATATATGACATAAATATGTAAGCACATTTTAAAGGGAGTAACCTTCACGAAAAACTTCTTCTCCCGCATTTACAAACACATTTGCAAAAATGTAAATACTTATCACCGTTAAAATGACTTTCCTTTATGAAAATATGTAATGAAACTGGTCAACATTTCATTCCAAGTAAGAAACGAGATGGAGAACCTCACATATTCTGAAACGGGGGACAATACGCATAAAGTTACCCCGGCTTGTATTTACCGAACGATCTGTCGAACATAAGTGTTGAAGTTATGCGCTGGTTTTCTAGTCATTCTATTATAGAGATCGCACCATCGTGATCCTGCGTGTTTCGCTGGCTACAAACAGATAAACCGAAGGAGTTAGATACTTGCAACAGCTCTGAGTTTCATTTGAAAATTTGTTAGTAACTTATACTGTGTAATTTTACGGGCAAATGTTAAACACTAAAGAAAAATGAATATACATTTCAACGTTAAACCTTAGCACACCTCCGGTAATATACGAAATTCTTTCACCCCGTGATCAACCCAACAAAAAGGTTTATAGCTTCAGAAATAAAAATTTTCTACCGGACATCATCCTGTATGAAACCCTGGAATCCTAACACTCATATTAATACGATTCTAATATATAATATTCTCTTATTGCTTCTTGAGGCACGAAACCTCTTATATAGCTTTTCTAACAAGAATTTTACGATCCCCATGAGTATTACTGACGCAAATGACGTGAACCACCCATCTTGAACATGTTCTATGTATAACAGTCTTAGATCTCTTCCTATTGTAAAGATCAACTATACCTATAGCGACTTACTTTTTATTATTATTTCAGATCACGCTAAGTAACTCACTCAAAATTTTATGTTCAAAATTCGCCAGCCTTCTTACCTGCGTGTTAATAACAAACTATCTAGTACGATAGCCTGGACTTGTGAAAATGGTATGTAATAAAGATTAACCCTGCAATACGCGCGCGGATTTTTGTGACATGGATAGTCGCGCGGGCTACCACAGTAGCCCATTTGTTTTTATTTTATTATATTGGCAAGTTTGTTAATATTTCCATCTTTCTTGTAGAGAAATGTATTTATAAACTGTTTTAAGGGCCTTATACCCAATTTGCGAAATATTTTTACGTTGAAAACTATGTATATACAAAGAAGATCAACGCCATTCATTTTTCAAAAGTAATACACAAATATGATTGTAAAAGTTATTTGTGTTGCAATAAATGCACCAAACTGGTGGATTTCGAACTTTTCTTCATCGTAAACATATATGTCGGAACTCTTTAAAAAATACGCATTATTTACAAAAAATTTACAAAGTTTACAGATAAACGGATTATCGACAAAACATATACCTTTTCATCGAAATACATTTTATGATTTCCTGCTATCAAAAGTTTGATTACGATTTTGCATAATGATACATATGCTATTTACTCTCATATATTTTTCTTTTTCTCTTTTCAAGATCCTCGAAGCATGTCCTGCACACAAGTTAATGAATGGTCAATACACACTTTCCTTCAAGCATTGACCACCCATCAAAAGCATCAAAATGCCAAGAAGGGCATGTATTTCAGTCTCGTCTGTAAGTTTTGCATCACGCTCACGTACAAATCTCTTTCTAACTCTGTCAATGTAAATATTGCTTCAATCAACTATAAGTATGAAAATGTTTGCATCTAAAAACAATTCTAAACATTCAAGTTACGACAACGCAGACCTGGCCTCACCTTTAGGTCCAGGAAAACGAAGCAAAATATTATGAGCACGAGTACAAATATTGTGAGTAGGATTTTTTTTTCATCTGAAATTGTCTTTTGCTATATAATAATTTACTTCAGAACTGTATTTATTATCACTATCATCAACAGGTATCAGTATACCTGCCACACGGAATTCTCAGTAACATCTGAATTTTTACGATTTCTGTGTCCGAAAACTGCAGTTCTTCCGTCCCAAAATATTCTTCACCTTCACTATCGCAATCTAGAAAACATTCGTCATCAGAATTGACATTTTGCAAACTCATTGACCATCTGATCAACACTCAAATTATAATGAAAAAACTTTGACGTTTCGGAACATTCGTGACAGCAATAGTTGAGCGGGCTACAGATGTAGCCCATGGAATTTTCAAGCAGAATAACAATGAGCTCGTTTCGATTTTACGTTCAATCACACACTAAACATGCAGAATGATAGTTCATAGAAAGGTACACAGACACCCTTTGTGTTAGCATCTCAAATTACCTTGCGGCAAGGAAAACAAAAACGCTGGGCTACAATAGTAGCCCGCGCGCGTATTGCAAGGTTAATTGAAAACGACACAAGAGTTGATGGAATCACCGTTTTCTAAAAGTGGTCTTGCATGTAAATTGTTACTTTGACAAAATATCATGTGAACCTGCTCAACATACAGTTTCTTCTTTTTGATCAATTGCAAGTAGTGTTCAAATTTCATAAGTTAAAAAATATAAATGTTGTTGCGTGTTAGGCCTATTGAAATGCTTCATTTATTGCCATGATAATAGCAACATTCACTCACATAAATTCTTATACATCCAAAGCAAATTTCTCTTACAACGCGACATCATTGGTATTAAGATTTAGAATTTTACAAACTATAAATTTCTGGTGAAACACGTATGAATAAAAGTTTATTGAACGAACGCAAGGATCACAGACGATGCGGAATTGCTTTCTGGTTCCCAGATGACTTTCTCTGAGAAAGGAAAAATACTCAAAATGATACTCAGTTATCAGGGAGGAAGTTTTACATTAGAAAAAAAACTCCGAAGAAATATTGGTTGTTTATTATTTTATTTATTTGTATTCTATTTGTGCGCTATATGACCAACGAATTTGAACATTTAACGGAAAACTAACGAAGAATTAGAGGAACCAATTTGCCCCATGCAATGACAAAAGTTTCATAAAGGAATACATCAAGAAATGTATAGAAAGAAACTTTAAGATGTATATAAAAAAACAAAATCGGTAAGCGTAATTTCTAATTCCCCGGGTTACTATATCAAAATTACAGAATGTCTGGACAATTTTGAAATAAAAGAAAAACTTAAATAAATAAAAAAAAGCAGACTTCAATGTCTTCTGAAAAAAGATTTTTTTCTACTTTAGAATTATTTTGACGACATCGAAGTTGTGTACTTTTAAACCTGAAAATCATTTCTTCAGTCTCCCTCCAGATTGTCTTTCGTTCTAAAACAGTTTGCAGCAAACATAAGCATAGTTTTAATATATTGTAATCTTATATTAAATTGTCACATGAGTATCCCATTCATGTCACATTGTTTTTTTCTTCAGTTCGTTCGTCATGCAAATAAAAAGACAAATCAGTATTACTAAGAGAAAGGTGCCAGATTGACCATAGTATTGTCTCAAAACAGAAAGAGCCTATACAATTATGGACTTTTTAAAGCAGAGTGTATCAAACAAAACACACACACACACACTGCAGGTGTGCTCGGAATATATATGAAGAGAAACAGTATTGTATGTTGAAATAAGTAATAAATTCTTTCGTTTCATACAATAAAATTTGCAACTTGATGTAACTTTCTTTTAAAAAATTCTTTTTTTAAAGAGGAAGAATTAACATGTACTCCCAACACTCGTAGTTTCTGGTTCAATTCTTGGTGGAGACACAGCATTGGAAAGGAGTTTGGAATACCTCAGGTCACACTGCGAAATTAGATTCGCTATTTTATGAGTTGTATGAAATAGTGATGATATGAAAGGGTGGCTGGAAATTCTGTATACACCAAAAGCTATTAAATTTTCTTCCGTGCATATCTCCGACCGTATACAACATGTATTATCTCCCCATATAAAATGGCTATGTTAAGTCTAAAGCTTGTTTCAGACGGAAGCATTTATCGTAGTATTTCTCGTAGCAGATGTTCTGCCAAAAATCTCGTATAATATTCTATGGCATGAAACGTATATGATGTTTCTACACGGTATATAATCGGTATATAACATTTTTATAAGAACTTTGTCGTGAATTAGCAAACAAATTTCAGGACAAGAGCGGAATTATTGCTTCGAAACTAAAAAAAAAAAAAAAAAAAAAAAAAAACTTCAGTCACTATTTTTCTAAAGCCTTTTGTCACATATGCTTATGATATCCACAACAAATTACAGCGAAGAAAATTATTAGGACGAAATCATATAATATAACATTATTAGATAATTATTGGCACAGGGAGTTACGATAATAAACTAACTTTAATAATTTATTAATACAGTTGTTACAACGAAACGAAAGGAAAATTAATATATATAATTCTTTAGCTAATAAATATACCAGTTATTGTATACAGCTACGAAAAACGTAACTTGCTACCAGTTTTATCCGTAAATAGAAATTGTCGTACTTAACGAAGATATGTTCCTGGTATGCAAGAACAAAACAAAACAAACAAACAAAAAATACTTCACAACTAGTAGCATTCTTTCGCACATTTTTTTTTCACGTACGAATGTTATCCAAAGGAAACCAATAGGTCGCATAGTAATATAAATTAACTGACTCCATTTCTTTTCCTGTGGATAGTATATGTCTTGAATTTTGCCTAATGTCGGAAAAGAAAGTGATAATGGAACAAAGAACAATATGGAAAACCAGGTGATGTGAAACAAGTGTTTGAATTGAGTAACTGGGCTTATCGGAAAAACACTTAAACATAATAACCACTATAATAATACACACATATACTGATTCCATGGAAGAAAATTATACCTGGAAGCTGAAAGTGAAACAGAAAAGAGGATTAAACACAAGTCATTGGATTTAGACCTCCAAAACAAACCACTTTAATGTATATCCCATTTATTTAACGACGAGTAATGCTGAACAGGATCATTTTATTAACCTTGCTTGGCTACGGAGCTCGCATATGGATAGCGTACGCGCCTTTAGCGGGAGAAGAACAAGGTTTGATTCCCGTTGGGAGTTTCTGCGGTTTAGTTAACAGGTTAGTCTTTTGGTCCACGTACTATATAGCTTTGCTGGTCAACCGGACGCTAAAATTAAATTTAATTCAATTAAATTCTCGTTAGGGCACAGATTGCGTTTAAGTTATCGGGACAGGTATTTGCAGTTAATCGTACATATAGGTATATTACCTCGCTAAGCTTTAATCTATTGCTCTCAAACAAAGAGAGTGCACTGGATCAGACTAATCACATTCTCCCATTAATGTGTGACATAATTAAATCAGAAAATAATTGTTCCAGAATCTGATCTACATAAAACAAATAACATTAGTTCAGCTGTTTTTTTTCTATAATGGTTTACATGTACTTCCACGATGGTATATCCATCAGATGGTCAAACGTGCTTTGCTAACAATATCGCATTTATTTTGCCGATATACAAATATTTGCAAAGCACTTTTTAACCTCATTAAAAATAGATGAAGATTTCCTTAAGAAGGAAAGGCTTTTGAAATGTCATTGGCCATTAGTAGTAGTTTAAGATGATGTACCTTTCCTTTCGTGTCGAGTATCCTGTGTAATTACTAGCGGTGGGCACAAAAACCGGTTTTTACAAAACCGAAACAGCTTTTTGAAAATTTTCAAAAAAACCGTTTTCGGTTTTCACCGGATCCGGTTTCTGTTTTCTTCAAAATTGGTTCCGTTTCTTTCCAAAATCTGTTCCATTTCTGACCATAATAATGTTTCGTTGTTCTTTGGAAACCGAATCCATTTCCACAGAAACAGTTTTAGGCGTTTTCCAAAATTTTTAACGAAAATCAGTTTCGGTGGAAACCCAACCGGTTTCGGCGGAAAAAAAAGAACTGGTTTTGGACAAAACCGAAACCGGTTTCGGTAAAAACTTAACCTTTTTCGGAGAAAACCGAAATGTCGGTATTTCGGATTTCGGTTTCCTAAAAACCGGTTTCCAGTTTTTATTAAAAACCGGTTTTGCCCATCCCTAGTAGTTACTCCCAATAAATCCAGATGAATTTACTACCGATGAAACAGCAAGAGAAAATAAATTTACAAAACGTCTATTAACCTGTATTCCAACACAGAGTCACAATTAAGTCTTATTGTTGACAGTATGCAAATTACTGCTGAAATATTATACACTTCAGCACTCCTTTGGTTCGTATAATTCTGACGTAAATTACGGTCAAAATAGAGAGTAGATGATGCTTGCCTTACTCAAGCACGCTTCCCATTATTTTGTCATACTTGTTACTGTAGAAATGGAGAACAATTTCCGCATCCACTCCTACAAATTCAGCCACATATCTTATGGTATAACCTTTTGCACAATTGGACATCAAAGATCTCCAATTGTTTGTCTTAAACTTGCAAACTAACCAATACGAAAAGGTTTTTTCTTACTTTCATATGTTCGCTTAATTGCTGAATGTGTAAGAAATTATATGGTTATAATGGAAGAATCTTCGTGCTAGCTCCGAGTCCAAAAGTGTTACCACCGAAATGTCAAACATTTGCGTGATGGCATGTGAAGAAATTGGTAACAGTCGTGTACAGTGAGTACACGCTAATGCTTTAAGATCATTATCATTAAAATATTGATGTGGATAATAATAATAATAATAGAGAGTTGGCTAAGAAAAAATGTGTGACATAGAGCATGAAAGATTGAAATGAACGAGAACAGAACCACATTAATGGAGGAAAATGTATATATAGCTATTAACAAGTTTTTCATTGTTAGATGTAATATTGAAGAACTTAGAAACTCGCAAATCTTCAATAATATATATATTACTACAAATGATATTTACAGAAATAAACATTACAGACCCTGAATACACAACAATTTATTGCATTTCTGCGTAGTATGTGTGTATTGTATGTAAATTTCCACAAAAGGTACTGTGCAATAATAGTAACAAATCATGAGCGCTCCTGGGTTGAAGTATAACACGTATTCTTAACAGTAATAACTCTTATGGCTGCAGCCTATAAGGTTAGTATTGCGTTAAATTTAGATACCTTAGCTTTCAATTAGCAACCAAAAATCCACTGAGTGACGTCTATAAATTAAATATAACATCTTCTGGTTAACTTAAAACACCCCAATGAAGAGTTCGAGATTTGAACCTGAAGTATCAATTGAAAATTAGCAACACATATAACTCATCAAGCCTGGAACGTGTAAGGTTAGTATTGTGGTACTATAGACAATTTAATAATTTAATACAAACTAGAAATAATGAAAATACGAAAAAACTATAAAACATATTCCATATTAAACATTAACGAACAAAAAAATCCATAACTCTCGTTGAAATATAAATGAACTAATGAATATTTAAACGAAGCTCTGTGCGAATACAGAAGTTTAGTCAAGTAAATTATTTAACATTTTTACGTGTACTCAGATAAATGTAATATATAATTAAATTTTGCGTGATTAAAGGAAGAAAACACAAAGAACATTGTCATTTAGTTTTTATTCAGAGTGTGTATCCCTATTGTCAATCCCTCAACAACCACTTCCTCCACAGTAACAGATCAGATTATTATGATACACGCGGAGTTGAATATTTATTATAACTAGCCTACATGTAAGAGACACAAAACTGCCTAAAGGTAAGTTCCACTGAAGCTAAAGTGAAAAGATCACTTCCTACACAAATTACACACTATAGTTGAAAGTCTTAGATAATTTCACCATTATTGGTTCTCTTTTCATCACACTTCTTGGTTCTCTTTTTAATCTCCCACCTTCTATCAAAAGTCGTTTGTTTTATTTCTCACTGTAGGCAGAGATCTCAGTTATTCTTGTTAGTTGCAAGCTTTACCACGTAAAATGTCTGCACATAATCTCCGTATATGTCTTAAGATTTTCGGCTACACACAATTGACACATCTTCTCGTGTAGAATAGAATACAGACAAGCATTAGTTATTTAGTAATGCAATCTAATTCCAGTAAGTAAAGGTCTAATTGTCTGTTAGGGAACAGATTTACAACAAATGTTCTTTAAGATACCACTCAATTACTCACTTTACTAAAAATATTACATATGAGTTATTCAATTGCTTACTTGTCGTCACTCAAAGAATTTAATACTTAATTATTTAAGAAATGGACAACAGCATATATTATCCCAATAGAGTCTTTGCCTGCTAGTGAATGAAACAATTATAAATAACAGTCTGCAATGTTTCTGATTAAACGATGGTATACAGAATAATTATTAAATATGGAAAAAAAAACACTCTAAAGCTAAAATCTGATTATATTTCTTTATAGACCATGCATTCCTGTTTTGACCCAAGTAAAACGAAGAATAGGAGAAATGTACGTATTCGTTTGGAGAAATCGCAACAGCAGAATATTTAAATAAATCAATCAAAACTTTCGTTTTAATGCTACGGGATCTTATCGCTTCTAATAGAATTTTAATTCTCTTAATGTGCACATGCTTAATGTAAGGACTCAGTTTTTAATAATGTACCGTTTCGTTTGGAAAATTATTTCACTCGGGAAATGTCACCTCTTACATACCTAAGAATTAGGTTACGTTTTTATACGTGTCCAAATATTTGCGATCCCATTAACTCAGTTTGAGGTAAAGAAAAGAATAAATAGGTAAATAAGTATTGTAAGTGTCGAAAAGGAATATCTATAAACATAAACTCTGATGAAATAAACGAATTCAAGCATACCTGAGGTCCTGAGCATTGTCAACTTCTTGACGATTATAATCTTCTTCAACGACCTCGTTGTGATCATTCTTGTTTATAATAGTGGCAGAAATGTGACTGCTTGACTCTTCCGTGTTGTTTATAAAATCGGAGAATTTTTGCTTGATGCTACCGGGGAAAGGTCTGGAAAATCCAAGTACTTCAGACGCTGGTAAAACCTCATTAGTGTCACTAGTACATAGGTTATAATTACATTCCTCAAATGACTTGCTTTCTGTTTTTATTTCAACTTTAATACGAGCGTTGTCTGTTTCCATTTCAATTGTATTAAAACCAAGTTGAAACAACGAAAAGGCGTTTTACAAACACAAAAAATGTTCGACCTGGAGATTTGAAATCTTCAGCATTTAATGCTAAAAGGAACCAAATAAATCTGAAAGCAATAAGAAAATCATTATTCGTTTTAACAAAAATTTATGAGAGAACAGGGAGAATGCAACGGTACCATTTCAGTTAAATTGAGTTAGTGGGTGGAAAGGTTTGGGATCAGATAGAGATGTAAAATGTAGTGAAACCAGTACTTTAAGCAAACGAAATTTTATTACAACGTATGCCAATTATCGAGATAATGAAATACCGAAAATGTAGAACCATATCGAAATACCCAGGCTGAATATTTCTTGCTGAAAATAATTGCATGACCAGAATTAACTGCAGTTTCCCAAGCAAATGAAACAATGATTTGTTGTTGCACTAGCAGTTATCCTAGTAACTGGAACTACTTCCATCATGTGTTTCTCAATTGTCCAGGACTATCTGATGGATTTCTAGAATGCTTTAGCAAACAATTGCAGCATGTTTCGTTGGACTTCCATGCTGGTTTCAGCAAGGAATTCCACCAAGATTTGTTGTATGTTGTGCTGGTTCATACAAGAAATTCTAACATCCTTTGGTGAATTTATAAGCTGGTCCCCGCAAAGAATTCCTGCATCAAATAATGGAATTCTACGCGTTTCAAGCTAGAAACTCTACCACGTTTTGCTGAATATTATATTGTTTCTAGCAAGAAATTTTAGCATGATATTTTGGATATATACGCTGGTTCCAGAAAAAATTCTAGCATTACTTGATAGACTTCTATGCAGGTTCAAAACAGAAATTCAAGATGCATTTGATAGATTCCTTTGTTGGATCCAACAAGGAAATCTAGCTTCATTTGATGGATTTATATGCAGATTAAAGCAAGGATTTCAATTGTGGTTTGATGGACTTCTAGGCTCGTTATGAAAATCCTGTATAACGAAAAAAACAAAATCGACACTGTAAACAATATTGAGAACTCAGATTTACATACAAATAGTCACTGTGAAATGAGAAAGAAAAACATGCTGGGAATGCACCTTTCCAGACCGGTAGCGAACCCAAAACTGTAGGGGGACCGATCCAACCGTATTATTTCATTTGCAAGAATACCGTCAAAAATTTTAGGGTGGCAGTAAAATTTTAGGGGGGCCGGACCCTAGACACCCCTTGGATACGGGCCTGCACCTTACCACGAAATGTAGAATGAATATTAAATTTATGAATTCATTTAAGAATTGATAATTATATTGCACTTATTTATCTATAATCGGTCATTCGATCCGAAAAGAATCCTAACAAAAGGTTAATAATTTTAATAATTACTGATTACCTCTGAATATAGCGAAAAAAGAAACAGAACATTTTCGCATGTTACTAAAAGCATCCAAATTTAATTTCTATTGTACATTTCAACGTGTGACAAAGTGGGTTAGATATAATCGTGTTCAGATTTGGACTCTGCTATATTTACATAGTTAAAAGCTTCTCACAGAGCACATATACGTATAGGCCTATCATTCGTACGATGCACGTAAAATCTAATCACATTCTCACGTGATTATCTGGATAAATTTCGCATAGGTTACGTACATTAAATGTATATCAGTAGTTTAGATGTCCGCCCTAGTGACCTATGTTGTACTCTAAAGTAGGTATATATAGTATGAATTTTCAACTTAATTTACCTATTCAGATTTGGGGCACTCGCTGCATTTTCGAGGTGGGAGGTTCAGTTGTATCGTCCGTTTCCCAGGGGCTGTTCTATTTATATATATATATATATATATATATATATATATATATATATATATATATATATATATATATATATATATAGTAAAAATTCAGTATCAGGAAAGTGTCATTTTGACTTCTGCTTTTCACTTTATGTACCCAGCTCGGGTGCTGGCTCCCGAAGAACTCCCAAAGAAAACAGCTGATAACAATTCTGGTCCAGGCTCATACTCTGTTCAGACGCTGATTGATAATATTAAAATGTAACAAGTGATTTGACATGAACCAAGTTGGTGCTTTTGAGACTCAGGTTGTATTATACTTACTTTTGCGTATGCACACGCATACATATACGCAACTGGCAAGCCGTCTGCTCGCAGGGATTCACACACACATGAACGAAGACGTTAATATTTATTTAAGTAAATTCCTATTTATTGAATATGAATATATGTGGGTACGGAGCGGAATAAGATATATATGTATATATTAACAACACACAAAATTCTCACTTTACAGAGCTAAATGCTCAAACAGAAGAAATTGCACTGAAGTAATCGAATAAACGAAATGAAGAATAAAACTCTTAACACTGCATGGTAAATGTAGATATGCGCACACTATATACGAACACTAGAAACATAGCCCTTGTTCAAATATCACTTGCACTATAAATTTACTATTCGCACTGAGACGAGACTTTCACTGCGTAATAATGACAAGGGAAATGGGGAAATAGTGGAAAAACACTGATCAATGAAGTATCTTCACTCCAAAATGATGCTACATGTCCAGAACATATTCGTTCGTTTTTTTTAAAGCAACACAATGTTCTTCATACCATGACTTCTTGCTAACTCTTCCTACGACGAACTCCATTTGCTAACTCCTCTTACGACGAACTCCTTTTGCTAACTCCCCGCTTCTACTGACGCTTGGGAACAACCCGTTTTCTACACTTAGGGTTAACAATGCATTATATAAAATAATAAAGAAAATGTTAAAGTTTTCTGCATTCATACACAAATAGGTCGATGCTATAATAGAGAACACTGGCAACATTTGATTTGGTCCCGTGAGAGTGAAGCTTGGAAATAATAGTTAAAACAAAGTGTAGCAGTCTAAACCAATAAATTCTTTCCATGCTTATAGGATTTTAATGCACTACTGTCATACGTAAAACAGTTCAGTGGAAAGGAGCGAACGATGGTATTTGTGTGTATGAGTCATTTCACCTACGACTCCTGCAGGACATAAACACGTTCTCACGGCAGGAAGGATGACGTAATATGAATGCGTGAGAACACGACAAACACAATAGCATTCACACACAATATTTACTTCGTGTCCAAAAATATTCCCAATCTTAATAAATGTTGTTATAAAAAGGTATATGCGGAACAGTCATGGTGAAGAAGACTATAAGTTGGAAACTATTTTTCGGGAAAGAAAAAATAAGTTTGCTGCGACGAAGCACTCTGCCCAGACGATAAGCGTTGCATTGAAAAACAACAAGTTCTTTGTTCCATCGTGAGAAACGATAAGAACGACTGAAGAACATCTGCATACACAGAAAGAGTTCAAGTTCTCATCAAAAGGGAAATAGCTTTTTTTTTTCTATGAGTAAAATAATAATTTCGTTGCATGAATAAAATTTAAAAAAAAGAAATACACTGTTTTTCCAAAAACGTAGTTTTGAGGCCGGGCAGACGGTCACAGCGGTTTCCCTGGATTTACTAGTCCAAGGAGGTGAATACAGGAAAGGTACCTTCTCTAAGGCCAGGGCCACTTGCTTTCCAAGTTCTAGACTTACCTAAAGAGGAGATGTAGCTCCTATTTGGAGGCCCAAATCCATCATTGTATCCTTCTGAGTGACTAATAGTTTCTTTTACCCTTGTACTTATCCTTTACCACTGCATGAAGGGAAGTTAGTTACCTATACCGGAGTATTAAACCATGTTACCTCTACCGGAAATTTCGGATAATCTTAACACAAGCCATTTCCGAAAAATTGGAAACCCGAAAGTCTTCTGGAAAATCGAAAAACAGAAATGTCTGCAGCAGCCAGAAAATGTCTCGGAATACGGAAACTTTTCCAAAAATACCTTTAGAAAAAAGACAAGAAAATGGCCATTTGGAAACCATATAACCGATTATTTTTGAAATATGTCATTCTCTTTCCATTAAAAAAATACAACACCGATATTCTTATACTACCAGTATACATATAGAATGTAGGTAATCAATTGATATGTTTAGTAAATATTAATTTTAAACGTAAAGCTTGTAGTGTCCAGCAAAGGATAGGAGATGCCAGCATATTATAATGGGGAGGTCTATATAGCATACCAGCCTCATATGCTGGAAACCAGTATCTACCACAATATAAAGTAAGTCAAAACAAAATTGATTTTTTTTTTTTTTTTTTTTTTGCTGGCTGGAGCAAAAATTTCAACCCGGGTATGGAAATATTGATCAATGACCATTTTTTTTCCTTTAGCACTTGCTAAAGCAAAACCTACCATATATTTTTTACACTACAAACAAGTATAGTCTAGGCGTATAGTATGTTTCATGTACATTATTAATTTTTTTTTGCTGTACATAGGTACATTTTATGGAATCAGGAGTACTGTTTTTTTCTGCCTTCTTTGCAAATAAATTTACTATTTCTCAACCTACTACCAGTGTTGCGTGAGGGCAGAAAACGCCAAAAAGCATAATTTCTTCTTCTACATTAGCTTATATTTCTAAATTAAAATATGAAGAGCAACGTTTAAAAAAAATTATCTTAAAAATGAGTAACATTTTCCAGACGCACTACAATATTTTAAAGACAGATTCAACTGCTTCCTTAAGCAGTTTGTCTTTACTGAAATACATGCAGCGGAAGCAATACCTAGCGGAATTTATTACATCGTCGATATTGAATGTTTTAATTTGCAGGTTTTTCCTTTTTTTTATATATATAAACAAAGAGCATCTAGAGAGCTCTTACATTCTTACATGGTGATCTAATGGGGAACATAAAAGCTCTCAGCCTTCTTATAGGCCAGCGAACGCGGTGGCTCAGGGGCAGAGCATTCACCTCCTGACGAATGACATGCATGGTTCAATCTCAACTCGCGCCAAGTAAGTTTGCTGTGGACAATTATCTTGTGTGTGTTTTCTTAGGGTTTTCCCGATTAATCCTACTTTCTTCATTCCACGATTTCATTCATTTCTCATCATCACCGTATCCTTAAGCCTAGCCGCAGTAAACGTGAGTCGTAAAACTCAAAGATTTCATTGCTTTATATATATATAGGTGGCCCAAAAGTAGGTATATAGTCCCGTACTGACCAGCTCACTGTATTTTATATCATTTCTTATTGTTATCAAACAAGCAGACCTAGTTCCTTTAATATTTTGTTCTTAACGTCTTTTTACTTATAACTTAAGCTCGGAGAAGTCGAACCAAATAAATCCATAAACTAGAATCTTATACTTGACCAATGCAGGGGTGTATCCCTACATTTGGGCCACCCTGTATATATATATATATATATATATATATATGAAGCGCACATGTACCTTAAATTACCGAAAGAACAAACTTATTAGAGCGTAAGTATATAGTATATTTTCCCAAAGGATTTTTTTCGATAGGGATGAACTAGGGTTACCAGTACGATCTGAGAACTTCTTCCAATTTCAGGGAGAAATTTTCTGAACTCATCACTGCTACACTTAATTGCTCGGATGGCATAAAACCTTGTCAGAGGTAATGTCGTATACATACAGATTACCGACAATAGGGAGACAGTGATCACGTATAAAGCCGTCCATTAAACGAAAATATACTTTAGGTTTTCTTTCATACCTGTATGTAGTTAGTAATTGGCATTTATTCCGAAGTTGGGAAGCCGCTTTCACCACGTTTTTTCGCTGTTATCTCCTTTGCACACTTTCAGCAATTTGTTATTAGGTTTATTAATCCGTGCTCTTCACCAACTTTTAAAAGATTTTGCTCGCAATCAACGTATTGCTCCACAAATATTAAAACTGTTACTTCATTGCCCTTGTACATTCGCCATGTTAATAACATAAATGCTCGTTTCTTTCCCACAATGCAACTGTTCGGTTACCTAGCGTTAAGTAGTTCCCTCCGCTCGCCGTATAGTTTCATGTTTGTAGTCGCCTATATATAACAAATAAATAGTTTTTTCGAGACTTTTATATATTATCAAGCACACAAATGATCAAATTATCCATATCTTTACTGTAAATTTTAAAAATTTTGCTGGAAACGGACGTCCAACTTTCGAACTTAACCCTAGTAATTTTGTAATATAACCTAGGTTAGGTAGACCGTAATTTAGTTTTTACATAATGCGAAAATGCTAATTATTGTTCTGTTGATGATCTTATGCGTTAGGGATCTGAATCTTGTCATACGGTAAAAGTGGCAAGAGAATGTGTTTGATGATACCTTACCCCTAAATTTGGAATAGAAATTTAGCAAAAATGCCGGTAATGTTTTTGCTATAGAGGTATTCCATATATTTCAATCGTTTTGTTCAATTTTACCAGAGTGTACAACAAAACTACCAGCAACAAACTATTTATTTTAAATTTAAGAAAATTATTTGCCAGCAATTGATTGCACAAAAAAGGGGATTCATGCAGGATTCTTTCGAAAATATGAAACTATTAAGCTCACCTCCAAGAAGCAAAAAAAAAAAAAAAAAAAAAAAAGAAAAAAAGAAAAGAAAGAAAAAAAGAAATCAGACAAGTCGCATTCTCTAAAGAAAGATGCTTCGATTTTTTTACATTTATAAAAAAAGTTCACATCAAGAGGTAATGCAATGTAGTGTAGTGAAAAGAATATCTCTTTTTTTTTTAATTACGTAAAATATAATGTATGTACTTTCTTTTCGATTACGTCTCCTTATCTTGTTTATTTTTTACGAATTGTGTGCAATACGTTTTTACTTTTTATTTTTTTCATATTCTTCCAGTGTAAACTATGATACGGCAAAGTACAGAGGAAACGTCAAACTTGTCAGCGATGTACGTTAAATAATTTTCGTTTTTTTATATTTTGAGATCTAATTGTTTTAATACAGAGAAAATTATATCTTTAGACGAGGAGGGCCAACAGTTTAAAATCTAACCTAACGTAATAATCATATAATTAGCAAACTTGTAATTTTCTTTTGATTCTACAAAAAGGCTGGCCTGCTTCAACTAGACATAAGCCTAGGAAATAAGACTTGTCTTTCCTGGGAATACCTCTCTCTTGTGTTTCCTCCAATACGATAATGATCAAATGCAGAGTGGATGATGTCCCTCCTCCTACGGACGTATAACCAAGCTACCGTGCGGTTCCAATAGCTTTGCACTGTCTGGCTCAGTTATGGAGCATTTGTGTTTTTGGTGACAACTTAGCACATGTTCGATTGTCTGTTTTGTATTGTAATATTGTTATGGATTAACTGCTGTATCGCCGCACAAATTTTACAAAATTAGCCAGATGAATTCGTGAGTTTACTTTGCTTTATAAGGGAGAGTGACTGGAAGTCAGGTGATGGTAATAGTTAAAGTTAAGAAAATAGTTTTCGTTAGCTGTTTTTGATATTGTAAGCGGCAGTATATATGGAGGCGGAAGGGGCTATTATGCGGAGAGATACACTTGAATTGATTTATGGGAAAAGGCAGTGTAAAAATGTTGCGAAAACAACAAGACTGTCACTGTTTTCTGTTTATCTGTTTAAATTATATCGAGTTCTAGAAAAATAAGGAGGGACAGTTGTTGCAATTGTGTGAATGACATGGTATACTAAACAGGCGAACAGTTTGTCGTAAGTATAGAAACGAATTCAAAGTACAGAAATGAACATACAACCAAACCTAATTTAGTATATTTTGAAACCTCTTGGTTTTCTTCTATTGTCTCCTCAAAAGATGTAAAAGACTTAAGCCGATAGCTTTCTACCAAAATCTTAATAAAGATATTAAAATTTATAATTTTGAATTTCTACGTTCTTAACTGACTTTTGGCTTCCTTTCGTTACATCGCGAGGTGGGGGAAAGGTTAGGTTAGGATCTAGAACAGAGGTACCCTTCGACTTCTTTCCTGCCATGTTGATAACAAATGCTCATTTCTTTCCCACAATGGAACTATTCCGTTACCTTACGCAAAGTAGTTCCTTCCAGTCGCTGAATATCCCATGTTTATAACCGTTTATATATAACAAATAAACAGATTTCACGAGATCCTTATATATTATCAAGCACACAAACAATAAAATTATCCATATTTTCCCTCTAAATTTAATAAATTTTCCTGGAAACGGACGTCCAACTTTGGAACTCAACCTTAAGTTAGTACGTGTTTAATGTCATATGTGAACACTGTATTACGAATAATCATTAATTAGTGAACCTGGGTCACAACCTAGTAATTTGGGCGATACACTAAACGATATAAACTTTTTTTTTATTTTCACATGGTCCGGCCATACAGCAGTAATGCTGTTGTTAATAGTGAACCAAGCATTATCACGCAAATAGCGAAATAATTTATTTAAAAATTCTTTCTGGTCGATAACACGAATTTAATCTATGCCAAGTAAGATACTGTCTTGTGGGCCAGCGAAACATATTCTAGAAAACAATGAGAAGGGCTGTTATGAACAAGAGATCTTTGCGCGAAACACTGACCTGATTTATAATTATATATTGAAATTTTATATAAACTCACGGTGGCAGGGCCGGATTCAGAGGGTGCTTAGAGAGGCTGTAGCCCCGGGCCTGCAGGTGGACACGAGCATCCACTCTAATCAAAATCTCGACTGGCTATCAAAAAAAAAAATCATACATAGTCATCATAAAATATGACCAACAATATGGAACACATTCCCTTAACTTCCTTACTATACTTTCACAGATGTATTAGGCGGTGTCAGCAGGGGCCACATATTTTTTCTAGCGACATATTTTTTAATCCAGCCCTGGGGTAAAATGCCGTATGTTTGGACCAATCCTAGGAAATTTACCTGGTCAATTGGAGAATTTATTTAAGTTTGTGAGAAAGAATGAGTACAAAGTAGGTAAGGGGAATAGTAAAAGTTAAGAGATTGGTTGTATTTGTTCATTGTTTTTGATGTCGTAAGCGGCACTGTATGTGGAGGCGGATGGACTATTTCGCGGGGAGGTACACTTGTTTTACTATACGGATCCAGAAATTGTAAAATGTACAGAAAAAAAATGGTGTCTTTAATTTCCCAATTTCTTAATAATAATTATAATAATAATAATAATGTCGAGAACAGAACCCAAACAACCAATGCCGGGCTTCTGACCCGTTCCTACTACTACTATTACTACGCTTACTCCTACTTCTACTAAGGGGGCCACGGTGGCTGTGGTAGAGCGTTCACCTCTGGTGCTTGGGGTCCCGGTAATTTCGATCCCAGACCCCGTCAAGTGAAATTTGTGGCGGACAAACACCGTGTGCGTCGGTTTAATCGGGGTTCTCCCACTTTCCTCATTCCACCATTTCATTCATTACTCATCATGACCGTCTCCTTTAGCCTAACCGGCATAAACG
Organism: Thermobia domestica; assembly: GCF_964235325.1. Lineage (NCBI taxonomy): Eukaryota > Metazoa > Arthropoda > Insecta > Zygentoma > Lepismatidae > Thermobia > Thermobia domestica. The sequence continues at coordinate 140,546,518 of NC_137460.1, forward strand.
TGGGACGTATAACTCAAAGATTTCATTTCATTTCCTACTTCTACTACTACTAATACTTATAATATGGATCCGTATTAAAGTAATACTGCATACCTAATGTAACGCAATCTAAGGTAACTTAATGTAATCCAACAAAATATAACCGAATGCAATACACTTTGGTGCTTTTTTTTTCAGTTTTTAAAGTGGTCGGGCAATACGGCACAAATGCCTACCCTGAACGGTGGCTTATTTTCTTTGGGTAAACAATACAATACATGCTCCAGGTGCGCATCGATAAATAGGACCGCCTTAAAATGGTATAGTACAGTAGAGTAAATTAGGGACAAGTAGGGTAGGGGTATGAGAACTTAGGTAATTTCGTCACTGCGGTTATTTCGCCACTGAAATTTTCGTCACGGTAATTTCGTCACTGGAAATTTTGTCACCAAAATATTAAGATGTAGGTTATTTCGTCACCGAAAATTTTGAGATAGTTATGTCGTCACTTATAATTTTGTCTTCAAAATACTAGCATGTAGGAAATTTTGTCATGGTTATTTTTTCACATTTGTGGAACTAAGTAGAAACAAAGTAAACGACCAAAACATCTAACCTTATCTCAGTCAAACTTGGGAAACAATACTCCACGCAAGAACAAACAGCAATAAAAAAAAAAAAAAAAAAAAAAACATAATGTCAGCTTCAGCAAATGTGAAAAGCACAGGGAAAATGGGGCGTTAATGGATTTATGTATCACTATTTACAAATATTAAGTTTTGCAAAATCAAAATTTCAGAACTGAAATAGCAAACAAAATATAACATGTTATGAAATAAGTGTTTTACATTTCACTTTCTAGTATTCATAACATTATAGGAAACAACAATTTTTTTTCAAACATTTAGTTCCAGTGTTATACGTTATGCGCTAAAAATAAAAAATAACCGTTGCAAAATTTCCTATATCATAATATTTCTGCAATAGAATTCTAAAGGACACTGGTGATGAAATTATCGTGACAAAATGTTCGGTGACGAAGTTACCTAATGGTAATATTTTGGTGACGAAATTACTGCCACCCGGGTAGGAACAGGTTAGCTTTCGGTCAGGTAATTTTGACCCGTTTTCATGAAATTGATAAAGTGCATTTTTTGTTTCTGAGTGAGTATACCAGCTGGAGCAGGTATTGTACAGTTAACCCCTACACTGTCCACGTTTAATGGTTCTTATGTATGGTTGTCACTAATATTACATTACTGAACTTTAATAATATTAATTGATAAATACTCTGCGAGGCAGCCTTAATAGTCATGTCGCATATGAAAAATACACTAAAATACGATTAGAAGATGTAAAAACGCTATTATTAGAAGACGGACAGTTTTGAGCATGGCCAAAATGGTGCAGGCAGTGTTATTCTCTGTTTTACATAGCTGATAGGAGAAAGAAGAATTTTTTCCCACACCACGTTCAAGTACAGGTGAATGTTGCTGTTCTGTCTTCCACCATCAGCCCCCGCACACAAGGTGTAGAGTGTAACTAAATATGTCTAGGCCTAAATAATAAATTACAACTTCCATAATAACACTGCATATTTTAAAAGACTTAATTACATTTACCTGCATTACTGAGTAAGTAGCACATGTGTAATTTTAATAGAACTTTTATTGGACAGTTGTATTGCTTATTTTCCTTCTTTTTTGACAGTCGCGGTTGTGACATAATGTTGGAATAGCAAGTGTTTTCTTCTTCTCTTCATAACACTATTATCAGTCAAATAGGTAGGTGCACCAGCTTTCTAGTCAAATGTGCTACTAATGCGAATTGGTCAAATGTGTACCTCAAACAGAGGATTTATGATTGAAAAACAAAATAGAATAATATACAGGACACAATCGAAAAGAATTGACACCAGTATCCTACGGGAAAAAAGTTAAAATCAGGAAAACGGCAAAGTCAAAGTCGGGGAAGGAGTTCAGACAGGGAAAGACGGCGAAAAGCCATGGTGAACAGGGCAAAAAGAAAGTAGAGGAAAGTAGAAAGTGTGAAATGAAAATATAAAAGAGAAAGAGTATAAAAAAGAAGAGAATATATGTACGTGTAAATGGAACAGAAAGTGTAAGTGTAGTGTAGGTGTATCACTGGGTCCACTTAACTCCTTTCTCTTGGAGCACCACTAGCTACGAGGCAGTCACTATTACAGGCGCTGTCGAACTCCCCAAGGGATGTCAGGGTTGGTAATTGAATGAGTATTTACTGCTTTGATACAGTAATTTCATAATATAAAATTGGAAACCAAGTATAATATGTATGGGTAAATTATCAGTGCGTTAAGATGATAACAATAGAACCTATAATAATAATAATAATAATAATAATAATAATAATAATAATAATAATAATAATAATAATAATAATAATAATAATAATAATAGTAATAATAATAATAATGATAATAATAATAAATCACTTCTTGTTTACTCTGTTATAAATATAGGTTCTCCTCTCTTATATACATGTGTTATTACATTAAAAAGAACCAGAAAAAAATAACCATATGTATACACACTGATAATAGTGAATCCATGCCTCTCAACCCGGGCGCCTCAACTCAGGCGAATGCCCTAGTTTCTTTTTTTCTTTTTTTTTTTCTTAATGAAATCATTTCCTAAGTGCCCTGAGTTCCATGAAATATAAAAGAGATGAATTCCATCCATCCTGAGTTCCTGAGTGATGTTCACAGAAGAGAAATGCCTCGATAATTATTACAGTCAGTTTTGTCGCCTTTCTTGTAAATTGAAACAATGATTCATTTTTATCACTCTTGTGGCAATTCTTCCTTGTTCCAGATAAGGAGAATGAGTTTGTGCATCTTGTTCAACAGTTTTTCGCCTCCATTAAAATTAACTCAGCCGGAATTTCATCTACACCCGGAGATTTGTGTTTCTTTAATTTCTTTATAGCGGTTTGTACACCTATTCGGTTGGGTTCTGGAATATACGGTTCTGTGATGTGTATCTCCTTTTCTCCACGCACGCTAGTTTTTGGTTCTGAGTTAAGCAAATCGCCAAAGAAATCTTTCCATCTATTTAAGATGCTATCCGTATCAGTGAGAACTGTACCGTCAGCTTTCTTTAATATATAAGCACGCTGATCCCCTTATACATCTCCCGGATGTTTTTATTTTTACTATTACCTTCAAGTTTGTTAATTTTAGCTTTTAAAAAATCGCGTTTCTTTGTTCTAAAAGTTTTGAAATTTTGCTGCCTGATATCTGCGTAATTTTGTGTAGTTATTCCATTCGGATTTTTTTAGCCAGTGTAATTTTGCCTGTTTTCTTTTCTCTGCTAGTTTAATGCATTCCTGGTAGAACAATGATTTGTTCCTACGTATTTCCGCGTGTCCCAACTTTTCTCTTCCTGAACTTTTAGTGCTATCTCTAATTTCAATCCAGGTATCCTCAACACTAGTGCACTCCGAATCTTCTAAAGCCGAGAATCTATTCGAAACTTCCATCTGGTATTCGTCTCTTACCTGGCTTTCTTCTAATCTCTTTAAAGTGAATTCCTCCGTTTTCGGACATTGAATATTACCTTTATTAAACAATAATCTCTCTCGTATTATCCAGTAGCGTAGTGTGGTATTCCGAAATGGGGATGCCAAAGTTAGTCATTTGTGCGATACAATACTAGTAAAATCCAAGATTACTAGAGAACAGGTTGCCTCGAAACCCTTCGGTTTTCGTTCGGAGGGAGTCGGTGAAGATCGTAAATACGTCACATGGAGACCCAACGCTTTGAAGACACATGAGGGGTGCGAAAGAATGCTAATTGTTTGACAAGCTTGTGTGACAAGTGCTTTGCAAATCTTTTTGTGTGTGTGTGTGTTCGAAAGGAAATTTTATTTGATTCTATATCGTAAGCTAACAGATATTTTTCAGCTGTTCGTGTTAGTGAAAACTTGGGCCATTTTCTTGGTTATTTCATTTTTACAGTGTAGTGTTTTTAGTTGTGTTATATTTATTTATTATTATTATAGTTTTTCCTGGAATGAATCTGTTATATTCATATTTGGAATTTAGTGCATCGAATGTAAAGTGATTTTTAAATATATACTTCTGTGGTGATGTGAAAATTTAGTTTTTAATTAGTTGCATTCTATAGTACTTGCAAAAGTTTTTAATATGCCGGGCACAAGGTGTACTGTCGCAGTATGTAACAATAGTTTAGTGAAAACGAAAAAAGATGATCTTAAAAAACATGTCAAATATTTTAGATTCCCCGTAGATGCAGAACTACGAAGACAGTGGGTTCAACGTTGTAGGCGTGATGGCAAGTGGAATCCAGATTCGTGTAGAGTGTGTTCGGAGCATTTTGTTCCCAGTGACTTCGAAAGAGATCTAAAAAACGAATTATTAGGGCTGCCCCTCGTCATGAAACTAAAAAAAGACGCCGTACCTTCAGTTAATTTGGGGTTAGTTAAAGATGTGTATAAAGAAAAACAATTTGAAGACCGCGCGGAAAGAAAAGCAATAAGAGACAATAGAAAAGTTGTAGCAACTTTACTGCAGTCCAGGGAAGAAATAGACTCTCTAGATGCTTCTATGGTTAATACAGAAGAAACTACAGTAGATGATTCCTCTATTTTCCTTCAAAAACAAATAGATGAATTAAAACATCAACTTTTACAGGAGAAAATGAATAACAAAATATTAAAAAGTAAACTTGAAACAAAAAAAAGGAAATTAACTCTTAAAAGAACAGCACTTTCAGATTTGCGAAAAGAACTCCTTCAATATAGAAGTAAAAATAATTCTCTTCGCGTGGTTCACGAGAAGCTTGTATCGGGACTGAGAGGGATTTTTACTGATAACCAAATTAAGATGCTAACAAATAAACAAAAGCGTATTAGGTGGACTGATGAAGACATTTCTGTAGCCTTTACGCTAAGATACCTAGGCAAAAAAACGTACGTATACCTCAGACAAAAACTACACTATCCACTACCTGGACTGTCAACTTTACAGAAATGGGCTTCAAAAATCGATATGAGAAGCGAGAATGGTATATTGGAACATATTCTATGTATGATGAAAGTAGCTGGATTAAATTATAAAGATACTGAAAAACTTACAGTTCTACAGTTTGACGAGATGAAAGTTAAAAGCGCTTATGAGTACGACCAGTTGAAAGATGAAATTATAGGTCCTTATTCAAGAATGCAAACTGTAATGGCCAGAGGTTTGTTCAAAAATTGGAAACAATTAGTCTATGTGAAATTTGATCAAAATATGTCTAAAAGTATTCTCGACAATTTAATTCTTCGGCTGTCAGATATAGGCTACAGAGTCATAGCATGTGTGTGCGATATGGGTGGAGCTAATCAAGGTTTATGGAAGGAATACGGGATAAGCATTGAACGAACTTGGGCTTATAATACAAGAACACAGGAAAAAATATAGTTTTTCGCAGATGCACCGCACCTATTAAAATTAATTCGGAATTGGTTTCTGGATACAGGTTTCATCTTTCCTGATGGCAGTTATGTGACCAAAGACCCAGTAAATGCGCTTATCCAGTGTGATAGTCATGAAATTAAAACTTGTTATAAATTAACTGAAAATCGCATAAATTGTGAAGGTACGGAAAGGATGAATGTAAGAAGAGCCGCAGAATTGATGTCGCACACTGTTGCAGCAGCTCTTCATCACTTTAAACCTGGAGATGATCCTCAGTTGGCTGAGAACACTGCAAATTTTATTGGAACCGTTAATGATTGGTTTGATATTATGAACACATATGTTCCATCAGCTTCAGATCTACCAACTAAAAAGGGATACGGAATCCGGCTAGAAGAACAAAATGCTGCATTAGATAAAATGTATAATACAATTAGTAGTATGTTGTGTCGAGGCAAAAAGAGCATGCAAGTGTTTCAAACAGCCATTCTTGTGTCCATTATATCCCTGAAACATCTTCTCTCATGTGTTCGGAGATGGGAATGAAGTATGTTCTAACACATCGTTTAAATCAGGACTCTTTGGAAAACATGTTTTCGCAGACTCGTTCCCATGGAGGACTCTATGATCATCCTACAGCTTTAAATGCATTAAATAGAATTAGAATGATTATTTTAGGCAAAAATCCTGGCGTACTGGAAACTAACAAGAACACAAATACTGTCAAAAATGAAGAATATATTTCAAGCAAATTTCTTTAAAAATGTGGTGTTGTATATACTGATGAAATGCTGAAGACAATGACCAAAGACGAAGATGTTCTTAAGTTAAGTAAAATGTGCGATATTGAGACAAAATCAGCAATGGAAGAAGATGGACTGGAGTATATAGCAGGTTGGCTTGCAAAAAAATACAAAAAAAAAACACACCCTCATTTAAGTCAACAATACAATAAAAATGTTCCCGTTCATCACTGTTCACCATCATGGATTCAAACCTTGTCTCATGGCCATCTCACACAGCCCACTGAAGAATGGCTTTCGTGTGTAAAAGATATGGAAAAACAGTTTTCATTGTACCATGGAAGAACAGTGCGTAGGGGAAAAGATAGCATGAAATGTCTGAAGGGAGTAGTGCTAACGTGGATTCTGCAATAGTGACTACATTTGTGCGAATGAGAACATTTGCCAGAATTAAGTTTTTGAATAGTTTGGCAAGACAGAAAAATGTTAAGGTGTTTGTAAAAAGAGACGGAAGCTCCCAGGACAAACGTAAGAAAAAGATCAGGAAACTTGTCCAATGAGGTAAGATTTCTAACAACATATTATCGTAGAACACAATTATTATAAATAAATTTTTCGATCATTATTCTCTGTAGTAAATCACATACACTTAAGTTTGATTCTGCATGCAAGCAACAAAAAAGTATTTTAATATATAACGTTAATTCAGTATAGGATTTCTCACGCGAAGACCCTCTTCCTTATTCTTAAGCGTTAAAAGAGCAGACGACAATTTTTTTGCGCGCTTCATGGGTCCTCGGGTGACGTCATTCCGAAACAGCCTATGACAGTGCAGCATGGATAAGAGGCAACCTGTTCTCTAGTAATCTTGAGTAAAATCAGCAATACATAGCTATACCGATGGGAAATATAGGGTTATTAAAAAATTTAGGGGGGAGGCCCCCTAATTGGTGGCCTACTGTACAGAAGCAAATGCGTGGATTACGTTAGAACACAATAAGCAATTGTCTCAGCTCCTTCTTACCACTACCGTGTGACAAGAAAGCTAGGCCAAGCTGTTGTATGAACATTGTTTCCAGTATAGTTCCCTTTATTTCTTTCTCGTGGGCAGCTTCTTTCTCCGCATACCATACTTCAATCTCGTTCTTTAAAAAATCGCCCCCAGAAATTTGTCATCTTGAGTCCGGAACTCAGACGCCCATTCGTAAATATGGACCTGAGTGTATACGTATATCATTTGTAGATGCAAATAGAAAGCACTTAAACCAACTCTGGGGGCCTGTTTCTGTGTATGTATTTCGTTGCCAGATATTCAGATACTGAAGGCAGGGGCGCAAATCTGTCTTCAGCATTCGGGTAACGGGTAAGACCGTTCCCACCTTTTTTTTTTTTAACGCGATGTTCAAAATATTTATGAAGTTGAAAAACAATGCTGTGGAGGATGAGAGGAGCAGAGTTGTCTTCAACATTGGGAAGAGGCAGATTTGAGGAATGAGGGCATATTTGAGGCTTATTCCGGGAGGAGGGGAGATGAGATTCATATTACGGTAGATGAATCTGATTTCTGAGGCGAATCTGTTGTATTTTATATACCAGGCGATGTAGATGAAATTGTGATACGTATCAGTCCCGTGAACACATTCTGAAATCCGAATACATGCATATTAATAATTGATATGTTTCTACTTACGCATCCACAATGATCCACATTAAAATTTTAGGACACTTGTTTTGTAATAATGTAAATAACGACTTCCCCAAAACTATGAAAGAAAAACAACTATGTATGGCGCAACAATACTCTTATTTGAGCAAATTTATGATGATTACAATAGCATTATAGGAATCGTTACTGGAATTAAACAAGTAGCTGCAAATAGACTAACAATAATTAATGAGAATGAAATATTAAAAAATACGATTCTTTTTTAAAAATAAAACAAGTCAAGGAACATCAATTTCATCTTGCTTTCCTTTGTGGCAGTTGGAAACAAATCATCGCAATTTCAAATCGGATAGGTGGACAAACACCGTGCTCGTGGGTTTTCTCGGGGTTCTCCCGTTTCCTCCCACTTTCTTCATTCCACGTTTCCACTCATTTCTCATTATCACCGTCTCCTTTAGCCAAACCGGCATAACCGTGGGACGTTAAACTTAAAGATTTCATTTCATTTTTTTCAAATCGGATAGTTGGGGGGAGTCCCCCTGTTCCAAGATTGGAGGGGACATTTCCTCCTCATTTCCCCGGGATATTTGCCAGTGACTGAAGTTCCCAAGCAATCCTTACGAGGGGCTAGGAGTACTGGCTTTCTTGGTCTACCAGATCGGTGACCGTTATTCTACAGAATGCTTCATATTTATGCTTGTGTGTGTGAGCTCCCTCAAAGAGTTTCTGGTCACGCCACTGGACATACTATTTATTTATGATGAAGATTAATAGCTTGCCTTTAATTACGATAGCAATTACGATGCATTTAGTTACGATTAAAGCATAACTATTTTTATACTATTATTTACATAACCGGCATGCTTCAAAAAGGCATTGAATTAACCATTTTTGTTTTGTTCTATCTCCTTGATGTTAGCGCTCGTACGTTCTGTACAGAAACGATAACTTAGTTCAAGATATATAGAGTTGGAAATACTTGAATACGCCAGCGTATATATAAAGCAAAATGTAGAGTTGCGAGGGATGAACAGAGTAGTAGCTGGGCATGAGCATTCGACAGAAAGCAGACGAAAACCACGTTGCTTGCGGTAGGCCTGGATGCCCAAGAAACATAGCATACGACAAGAGGAAAGACAGAAAATGTGCATCTGAGTGACGCGCATGCGTAGGTTGCAATTGTCAAAGCAAGGCGATAGAGGGCATCCAGGAGATTGCAGTGGAAATAATTGTGATAATTACAAGCAAACAATTTATATACAATGAAATGCGTATTTTTTTCTTATTAACAGGGGATGCCGGGCATACCGGCGTTCCCTTACGCTACCCCGCTGATTACCGCTGCTACCAGGTAGTGATCAGTGTCACAATTAGCCCCTCTAAACAACCGGACATCAACTATGCTAGATTGCCTTCTTGTATCTACTAAAACATGACCAATTTCATTATGTGTTTTTCCGTCTGGTGATGTCCAAGTGTATTTATGAACGTCGCGATGTGCGAATTTTGTACTCTTCACGATTAGGTTTTTGGATGTTGCAAAATTCACGAGTCTAACACCGTTGTCATTAATTTCCATATGTAGACTTTCGTTTCCTATAACCGGTTTGAAAATATCCTCTCGTCCTACCTTCGCATTGAAATCCCCTTATAGAATTTTTATATGGTATCGCGGGAGTTGGTCAAATTTCCGTTCCACTTCTTCGTAAAAACTCTTTTATATCATCATCGTTATCTTCAGTTCGGGCATGTATACACGACTCCAAAAGTGCATTACCACCTGCAATTCTCCTTTTCCTACAATTGCAGGCTACCCTAAAAGCTCGGCGGTTGGGTTGGTTGCAAATTCGAAAGGCGTTGGACTAAACCACAATTTTGTCCCAAATATATCAGTGTGGCAAACTGCAAATAACAGAACAACACAAATTGTTAAGAATGAAAATTTTATTATCGTGACGGAGTTGGATGACATCAAAAGTTACAAAATGACTTACTTAAGCAGTTCAAACAAGATGAATGGTAAGAAACAGATATAAGAAGAAAGCATTCCTCTCTTTCCCCCCTCCCTTCCCAAAAAAAGAAACTCTTAAAAAGAAAAAGTTATATAATATAAAGGTTTCATATAAAAGCCTAACAGCACAAAAAACAAATAGATAAACAAAACGAAAAAGAGACAAACACTGAATAGGGGACACCAGTGGCGTAGCAGACTTGCGGCCCTCCCATGCAAGATAAAGAAATGGTACCCCAGTTGTAATCCCCATTGTTATAATAATAATAATAATAATAATTATTATTATTATTATTATTATTATTATTATTATTATTATTATTATTATTATTATTATTATTATTATTATTATTATTATTATTATTAAAAAGTCATTTCCTTCTCAAAATCTCTGACTGCCTAAGAGCATGAATGCATATAGCGATCATGTGTGGACGTTTTGTCAATGAGCGGTCCCAAAGGCCAAAAAGGGGTGGAAATCTCCAAGAGAGAGAAATAAAAAAAACTTTCTTATGGTAAATTCTAGTTCAAAGTTTGAAGCACTTGCTTTTGAACGTGACTTTTTGTTTCTTTTTTCAGGGAACAGAAAAGTTCTGGCGCCTAAGAAATTATACCATATAATATTGCAAATTTCCAAGAGGATGTATTTACATTGCAATTTGTGGTAATAAAGATATTATGATTAGAAAACAATGTTGTAAAAAGTAAATTTAATTTCTTCATCCATCTCAAGTCTTAGGTATCCCTTATACCTCGCAGCCCCCCGAATATCGGTATCGAAAATTTAGAATGATATATTCATGTCCATATATTCGCGATATCGAATGTTGATATATGATAATAAAGTTATCGACGATAGCGATGTATCGACATATCACAGGCCCAGGTCCGAGAAGCGATGCTTGAAATATACTGGAATCAACAATGAAATTCTAAATAAGTTCTCCATTTCCGTATTCAATGTTGAGGGGGAAGGGTGTGAACACGAATAGAAATTTTAAGAAAAACAAATGTTAAGATAAAAGTAGGTTTTCCGCCTCCCCTTGAAAACAAAAATTAACAGAAAACTATTACTGTAATTTACCTTTTACATCTGTTTCTGATTGTTATCACAATTCAGCGACAGTACACATACTTTACGTAGTATACCAATACACTCTATAACTTTTCACATCCAAGCAAGCCGGAAGATGAATTTTCTGTAATATTAAAGTGGAATATTCTACAAAATAGTCATAATTCATTGGCCATATTTCTATCAGTACTTTGGTACGGACTAAGAGCTACAAGAGTAACAGAACAAGAGATTTGAGATTTCATTCCTTTTTTCCCTCAGACTAAAAGACTTCTGCATTTTCCTGAGATTTTCATTTTCTTAATATAAATCCCCTATTCTGGGCTAATTCTGGCTACCGCGGTTTCGAGGTAACCGGTAAACGAAAGAGTAAAGATTATCGACTCTCAACTCTCGACAGTTTGTGAGAAGATATTTCACAGTTCATGTTGTTATTTCTTCGTTGCAAAAACACTTCTAGTTGGCTCTATTCATAGTAAATTACTAAACTTATAAACATTTACAATTATAGAAAAATGAATAATTATTTTTAAACATAAAAAGTCGTTACAGTTCAGTAGAATGCAATAGTAGATAGAAGTGAATGAAAATATTGTTTATTTGTTGAGATGTTCAAACTGAATGTGAATAATAAGTGTTTCCCATTCTCTTGTCCAGACACTGATCTACGATGGACTTCTGGGGGCTCGGTGGTTGATAGTACTCGTACTTACAGCAACTTTTAATAGATCCAAACTCTGGAATGAGTTTTATTTATATATAAAATAAGAAAGACTCCCTTTCTGGGGGTCAATCGCCATGATCGCCAACTGGATCCGCCCCTCCTCTTGTATAGCAGACTTTGAAGACATTTAGTTCGTGTATCCTTCTAACGATGCTGATTAGGGATGGCCACATCTGGATAATTTTTTATTCTGATATCGGATAGAAACTTATCCGGATTTGCAATATCCGCTTGAGCGATAACAAAAAGGATGACGGATAACGGATAATTTCGGCTGACGGATAATATATGGATAAAGGATGACGGATAAGATCCGGATAACGGATGATATAATATCCGGAAAACCTATATGGTTTTAAAAAGATATAATAGGAGAGGGACGTATCAGTATTTTCTGCTCATGAATTTATTAAAAGACGATCACCGGGTAGTGTCTTTACCATTGAAAGATGTTGCTTCTTAAAATGTTTCCTAGTAAACTCCAATTTTCTAGTTCTTGTAGTGGAGCGCGCTGGCTCAATGGTAGACCGCTTACTCTGGTGCGTGGGGTTCTTATTGTATCGATCCAGGGCAAGTAAGTTTGCGGTGGACAAGATCGTATCCCGTGGGTTTTCTCAGGGTACTACCGCTTCTTCCCCCTTTTCATTCCACCAATTCATCTATTATCATTGACTTGTTTTAATTATTGGGCGCAGTAGCTCAGTGGAAGAGCATATCCTCTGGTGCCTGGGGTACTTGTTTCCATCCCCGGCCATGCAAGTTTGTGGTGGACAAGATCGTATCCGTCGGTTCTCTCAGGGCACTCCCGTTTCTTCCCATTTTAATTCCACCAATTACTCTATTATTATTGACTTGCTTTAATCATTGGGCGCGGTGGCTCAGTTGTAGAGTGCTTCCTCTGGTGGGCCATGTAACTTTCTGGTTTACAAGATTGTATCCGTGGGTTCTGTAAGGGTACTCTCGCTTCCTCCCACATTTCATTCCACCATTTTTTCTATTCTTATCGACTTACTTTAATCATTGGACGCGGTGGCCCAGGGGTAGAGCGCTTCGTCTGGTGTATCAAGTAAGTTTGTAATTTACAAGATCGTATCTGTGTTTTTGTCAGGGTACTCTCGATTCTCCCCACTTTTCATTCGACCAACTCCTCTATTATCAGTGACCTACCTTAAGAATTGGGCACGGTGGCTCAGTGGTACAGCGCTTCCGCTGGTGGGCCAAGTAAGTTTGTGGTGGACAAGATCGCATCCGTGGGTTTTCTCAGGATTCTCCCGCTTCTTCCAAATTTTCATTCCACCAATTCCTCTATTATCATTGACTTGGCTTAATCATCGGGAGCGGTGGCTCAGTGGTAGAGCGTGTCCTCTGGTGGGCCAAGTAAGTTTGTGGTGGACAAGATCGTATCCGTGGGTTTTGTCAGGGTACTCCCGCTTCCTCCCATATTTCATTCCACCAATTCTTCTTTTACCATGGACTTGCTTCAATCATTGGGCGCAATGGCTCAGCGGTAGAGCATTTTCTCTGATGGGCCAATTAAGTCTGGGTTGGAAAAGATCGTATCTGTGGGTTTTCTTAGGGTACTCTTGCTTCTCCCCACTTTTGACTTCAACAATTTCTCTTTTATCATTGACTTGATTCAATCATTGGGAACGGTGGCTCAGTGGTAGAACGTTTCCTCTGCTGCGTGGGTCTCAAAAATTTGTGGTGGACAATATCGTATACGTGGGTTTTATCTGGGTACTTTCGCTTCCTCTCACATTTCATTCCACCAATTATTTTATTATCCTTGATTTCCTTCAATCATTCGGCGCAGTGGCTCACTAGTAATATGCTTCCTCTGGTGGGCCAAGTAAGTTTATGATGGACAAGATCGTATCCGTGAGTTTTTTTCAGGATACTCCCGTTTCCTTCCACATTTCATTCCAAGAATTCCTGTAATATCATTGACTTGCTTTAATCATTGGGCGCAGTGGCTCAGTGGTAGAGCGCTTTTTTTAGTGGGCCAAGTATGTTTGTAGTTTACAAGATTGTATCCGTGTGTTTTATCAGTATACTGTCGCTTCCTCCCACATTTCATTCCACCAATTATTCTATTGTCATTGACTTACTTTAATCATTGGACGCGGTTGCTCAGTGATAGAGCGCTTCGGCTGATGTCAAAAGTAACTCTGTAATGGAGAAGATCGTATCCGTGGGTTTTGTGAGTGTACACTTGATTATTCCCATTTTTCATTCCACCAATTCCTCTATTATCATTGACCTACTGAAATCATGGGGAGCGGAGGCTCAAGTAGAGCGCTTCCTCTTATGGGGCGAGTACGTTTGGGGTGGACAAGATCGTATCCGTGGGTTTTGACAGGGTACTTCCGCTTCTTCGCACTGTTCATTCCACCAATTCTTCTATTATTATTGACTTGCTTCAATCATTGGGCGTGGTGGCTCAGTAATAGAGCACTTCCTCTGGTGGGCCAGGTAGGTTTCTGGTGTACTAGATCGTATTCAAGGTTTATTCATGGTACTCCCACCTCCTCCCACATTTCATTCCACCAATTCTTCTATTATTATTGACTTGCTTCAATCATTGGGCGCACTGGCACAGTGGTAGAGCGCTTCCTCTGCTGGGCGAAGTAAGTTTGAGGTGGATAAAATCGTATCCGTGGATTTTGTCTGGGTACTCCCGCTTCCTCTCACATTTCATTCAACCAATTCTTCTATTATTATTAAATTGGTTTAATTATTGTGCGATGTGGCTCAGTGCTAGAGCGCTTCCTCTGGTGGGCCAAGTAAGATTGGGATGGACAAGATCGTATCCGTGGGTTTTGTCAGGGTACTCCCGCTTCCTCCCACATTTCCTTCCACCAATTTCTCTATTACCATTGACTTCCTGCAATCATTGGGCACGGTGGCTCAGTGGTAGAACGCTTCTCTGGTGGGCCAAGTAAGTTTGTGGTTTACAGGATCTATCCGTGGGTTTTCTCAGGTTTCTCCCGCTTCTTCCAACTTTTCATTCCACCAATTTATCTATTATCATTGACTTGGTTTAATCATCGGGAGCGGTGGCTCAGTGGTAGAGCGTGTCCTCTGGTGGGCCAAGTAAGATTCTGGTGGACAAGATAGTATCCGTGGGTTTTGATAGGGTACTCCCGCTTCCTCGCACATATTATTCCACCAATTCTTCTATTATTATTGACTTGCTTCACTCATTGGTCACAGTGGCTCGGTGGTAGAGCGCTTCGTCTGGTGTGACAAGTAACTCTCTAACGGACAAGATCGTATCCGTGGGTTTTGTGAGTGTACTCCCGCTTCTACCCACTTTTCATTCCACCAATTCCTCTAGTATCATTGATTTTCATTAATCATTGGGCGTGCTGGCTCACTGGTGGAGCGCTTCCCCTGGTGGGCCAAGTAAGTTTGAGGTTTACAAATTTGTATCCGTAGGTTTTGACAGGGTACTCTTCCTTCCTCACACATTTCATTCCATCAATTCTTCTATCATCATTGACTTGCTTCAATCATTGGGCGCGGTGGCTCAGTGATAGAGCGCTTCTTCTTGTAGGCCAAGTACGTTTGTGGAGGACAAGATCGCATCCGTGGGTTTTGACAGGGTACTCCCGCTTCCTCGCACATTTCACTCCACCTATTCTTCTATTATTATTGGCTTGCTTCAATCATTGGGCGCAGTGGCTCAATGGTTGAGCGCTTGTTCTGGTGGGCCAAGTAAGTTTGAAGTGGATAAAATCATATCCACGTATTTTGTCAGGGTACTCCCACTTCCTCCCACTTTTTATTCCACCAATTCTTCTATTATTATTAAATTGGTTTAATCATTTGGCACGGTGGCTCAGTGGTAGAATGCTACATCAGGTGCGTGGGGTCCTTACTGTTTCGATCACCGGGCTAGTAAGTTTGTGGTGGACAAGATCGAATCCGTGGGTTTTGTCAGTGTACTCCCGGTTCCTCCATATTTCATTCCGCCAATACCTCTTTTATCATTGACTTAATTTAATCATTTGGGATTAATAGTTCAGTGGTAGAGTGCTTCAGCTGCTGGGCAAAATAAGTTTTTGGTGGACAACATCGTATCCGTTGGTTTTGTCAGGGTACTCCCTCTTCCTCCCTCGCTTCATTCCACCAATTCCTCTATTATCATGGACTACCTTCAATCATTGGGCGCAGTGCCTCAGTGGTAGGGTGCTTTTTGGTTGGCCAAGTAAGTTTGTGGTGGACAAAATCGTATCCGTGGGTTTTCTCAGGGTACTCCTGCTTCTTCCCACTTTTGATTCCAGGAACTTCTACATTATCATTGAATTGGTTTAATCATTGGGCTCGGTGGCTCAGTGTTAGAGCACTTCCTCTGGTAGGCCAAGTAGGATTGTGGAGGACAAGATGGTATTCGTGGGTTTTGTCAGAGTACTGCGGCTTCTTCCCACATTTCGTTCCGCCAATTCTCTTATTATCATTAACTTGCTTCAATGATTGGGCGCAATGGCTCAGTGGTAGAGGGCTTCCTCTGGTGGGCCAAGTAAGTTTGTGGTGGACAAGATCGTATCCGTGGGTTCTCTTGGGGTACTTCCGCTTCTTCCCACTTTTTACTCCACCAATTCATCTTTTATCATTTACTTGATTCAATCATTGGGAACCGTGGCTCAGTGGTAGAACGCGTCCTCTGGTGCGTGGGGTCCTTACTGTTTCGATCCCCTGCCTGATAAATTTATGGTGGACAATATCGTATCTGTGGGGTTTTTCAGGGTACTCTCGCTTTCTCCCACATTTTATACGAGCAATTCTTCTACTATCATTGATTTGCTTCAATTATTGGGCTCAGTGGCCCAACGGTAGAGCGGTTCCTCTGGTGTGCTAATTAAGTTTGTGGTGGACAAGATTGTATCTGTGGGTTTTTCCGGGTACTCCCGCTTCTTCCCACTTTTCATTCAACCAATTCTTCTATTATCATTAACTTGCTTTAATCATTGGGCGCGGTGGCTCAGTGGTAGAGCGCTTCCTCTAGTGGGTCAATTAAGTTTGTGGTGGACAAGATCGTATCCGTCTGTTTTCTAAGGGTACTCCTGCTTCTTTCCACTTTTTATTCCACCAATTTCTCTATTATAATTCACTCTTTAATCTTTGGGCGTGGTAGCGCAGTGGTGAACCCTTTCTCTGGAGGATGGGGTTCGTATTGTTTCGATTCCCGGCCTAGTAAGTTTGTGGTGGACAAGATGCTGTCCGTGGGTTTTCTCAGGGTAGTCCTTCTTCTTCTTAAATTTCATTCAACCAATTCTTCTATCATCATTTACTTGCTTTAATCATCGGAGAGGTCTTGGTCCCTTGAGCATTGCGGGATGTCAGAAATCAGATACGTTTCCAAGCATTTGGGTTGTAATGCAAACTTTTACTGTGCTTCAATCTCAGTATTTTATTCCGCGAGATATACCATCCATACAGCTATAAATGTTCAATCTTGCGCAACCAGGTATTGAGATTGAGCCAATTCGGAACCTCATTTCTAGCGCTTTGAGGCCAGGAACTGATTTCAGACTTTACGCTGTCCTCAAACGACTAGGATCTTTCTGATGTTAGCATCCGCGTCCAACAAACCCATGTTTAAAAGGGGAATAGATATGACCCGCGTCAAAAACTTCGGGACCCAGTTTCTTGAGTTTCAAGGCTAGGGATCAATTTCTGACATCACAATTGTGCTCAACGGATCAAAATCTTTCAAAAGCCGCCAACGCCGTCCAAAAACTTCATGTTTAAGATGATAATAATAATAATAATAATAATAATAATAATAATAATAATAATAATAATAATAATAATAATAACAATAAAGCTTCTGAATAATAAAGATATTTATTCACCCCTCTTTAACATTTTTTTGGGCTTCTCTGAATCTGGATATGTTGTTTTATAGTGTATAATGCAAGAAGGCTTCAAACAGCAATCTGGCAAAAAGTATTTGTGTAAAAGACACAAACGTCTTATCAAGTTGTTCTACAAAGAACTAAACAACTGACCTTGTTTCTGTTTGCCTTTAAACACAGTGTTACGATATACAAGGCACAGACAAAAGTAGAGAGCAACGTGATATTTCGCTTAAGGGCAGCTTCGTTGTTAAACTGAAGATTAGCACTCTGTCAATATATTGCATAGCTATCAATAAGTCACACTCCAGGTTCTTTCCAAACGTTTTGTATAACAGGTTAATCAAACTACGTTGTTGTTGGTAAGGGATGGGTCTCTGAAAGACTGATAAGTGTTGGAGCTCAGAGCTGTAGCTAGAAATATCGTTGCCTGCGGCGAAGTAAAATTCGGGGTTCCCCGACACACCTTACCAAGCTTTGACTTTTCCTTTATGTGTTTTTATTTTTAACATATAAGAGAAACACCATTTTGTTGTTATGCTACGCTGATTTTTTTTTACCAAGGCGCTTGGACAGACCATTGCAACAGACAAAAGCTATCGTTATGTATTCTTTAACAAATAAGAGCCGCTCTCAAGAGGCTTATTTTAGACCTGCTGCTAAACTTGACAAAACTACCTTGTATACAAATCCATTTGGAGAATAATTATGAAAAAAGCATGGAGTCGATTCTCCTACGTCAGTGGGACCATGTTACACATGGAGTTGGTGGACGCGAGTGGTAGCGTTGGAACGGACCGGTGCCCTTGAGTGCAGTAGTAATGTCAGAAATCAGGCCCAGGCCACGAATCTCAAGGAATGGGGACCTGACGTTATGGCCTCGGGTCCCTTCTGTTCACCTATTAAACATGAAGTTGTTGGACGTCGTTAGCGGCATTTGAAAGATTTTGATCATAATGCCCGAAATCAGTTCATGGCCTCAAAGCGCCAGAAATGAGTTTCCCAATTGGCTCAATTTCAATATCTGGCTGCGCAAGATAGAACACCATTTATAGCTGTATGGATGGTTTTATCTCGCGTAATAAAATACTGAGATTGAACCACAGCAAAGGTTTACATCACAACTCAAATGCTTGGAACAGTATCCGATTTCAGACATCACCGCAATGCTCAAGGGACCAAGACCTCTCCAATGATTAAAGCAAGTAAATGATGATAGAAGAATTGGTTGAATGAAATGTGGGAGGAAGCGGGAGTACCCTGAAAAAACTCAAGGATACGACCTTGTCCACCAGAAACTTACTAGGCAGGGAATCGAAACAATAAGGTCCCCATGATCCAGAGAATGGGCTCTAACACTCAGCCACTGCGCACAAAGATTAAAGCAAGTAAATGATAAGAGAGGAATCGGTGGAATGAAAAATAGAAAGAAGCGGGAGTACCCTGAAAAAATCACGGATACTATCTTGTCCAACTCAAACTAACTTCGCCCACCAGAGGAAGCGCACTACCACTGAGCCACCGCGGCAATGATTAAAGTAAGTCAATGATAATAGAGGAATTGGTGGAATGAAATGTGGGATGCAGCAAAAGTACCCTAAAAAAACCCACAAATACGATCTTGTCCAAAACAATCATAATTTGCCCACCAGAGGAAGCACTCTCCCAATGACCCATTGCGCCCAATGATTAAAGTAAGACAATGATAATAGAGGTATTGGTGGAATTA
Organism: Thermobia domestica; assembly: GCF_964235325.1. Lineage (NCBI taxonomy): Eukaryota > Metazoa > Arthropoda > Insecta > Zygentoma > Lepismatidae > Thermobia > Thermobia domestica. The sequence continues at coordinate 140,565,767 of NC_137460.1, forward strand.
AATGTGTAAGGAAGCGGGAGTACCCTGACAAAACCCACGGATACGATTTTGTCCACTTCAAACTTACTTAGTCCACCAGAGGAAGCGCTCTACCACTGAGCCACTGCATCCAATGATTAAAGTAAATCAATGATAATACATGAATTGGTGGAGTGAAAAGTGGGAAGAAGTGGGAGTACCCTGCGAAAACCCATGGATACGATCTTGTCTACAAGAATCTTACTTGGCCCAACAGAGGAAGCGCTCTACCACTGAGCCACTGCGTCCAATGATTGAAACAAGTCAAAGATAATAGAAGAATTGGTGGAATGAAATGTGCGAGGAAGCGGGATTACCCTGTCAAAACCCACGGATACGTTCATTTCCACCAGAAACTTACTTGTTCCACCAGAGAAAACGCTTTACCACTGAGCAACCGCGCCCAATGATCAAGATAAGTCAATGATAATAGAAGAACTGGTCGAATGAAATGTGGGAGAAAGCGGCAGTACCCTGACAAAACACACTACGACGATCTTGTCCACCACAAATTTATCAGGCTGGGGATCGAAACAGTAAAAACCCCACGTAACAGACAAAGCGTTCTACCATTGAGCAACCGTGCCCAATGATTGAATCAAGTCAATGATAATAGAGGAGTTGGTGGAATGGAAAGATTCAAGAAGCGGGAGTACACTGAAAAAATGCACGGATACGATCTTGTCCACAACAAACTTACTTGGCCCACCAGAGGAAGCGCTCCACCATTGAGTCACTGCGCCGAATGATTGAAGCAAGACAATGATAATAGAAGAATTGGTGGAATTAAATGTGGGAGGAAGCGAGAATACCCAAACAAAACCAAAAGATACTATCTTGTAGAACACAAACTTACTTGACCCACCAGAGGAAACACTCTAGCGCTGAGCCACTGCGCCCAATGAGTGAAGAGATTTAATGATAATAGAAGAATTGGAATGAAATGTGCGAGGAAGTTGGATTACAGTGTCAAAACCCACGGATACGATCTTGTCCACCACAAACGTACTTGGCAAACGAGAGGAAGCGCTCTACCACTGAGCCACCGCGCCGAATGATTAAATCAATTCAATGATAATAGAGGAATAGGTGAAGTGAAAAGTGGGAAGAAACGGGAGTACCGTATGTAAACTAACGGATACAATCTTGTCCACCACAAACTTAATTACCCCATCAGAGGAAGCGCTCTAGCATTGAGCCACTGCGCCCACTGATTGAAACAAGTCAATAATTATAGAAGATTTGGTGGAATGAAATGAGCGAGGAAGCGGGAGTACCCTGTCAAAACCGACGGACACGATCTTGTCCACCACAGACGTACTTGGCCCACCAGAGGAAGCGCTTTACCACTGAGCCACCGCTCTCAGTGATTAAGGTAGGTCAATGTTAATGGAGGAATTGGTGGAGTGAAAAGTGTGAAAAGCGGGAGCACCCTGACAAAACACACGGATACGATCTTGTCCACCACATCCTTACTTGGTTCACCAGAGGAAGCGTTCTACCAGTGATCCACCGCGCACAATGATTGAAGCAAGTCAATGATAATAGAAAAATTGGTGGAATGAAATGTGGGAGGAAGCGGGAGTATCCTGACAAAACCCACGGATACCATCTTGTCCACTACAAATTTACTTGGGTGGGGATCGAAACAATAAGGACTCTACGCACCAGAGGAAGCGCTCTACCAATGAGCCACCGGGCCCAATGAATAAAGTAAGTCAGTGATAATGGAGGTGTTGCTGGAATGAAAAGCGGGAATACCTGGGAAGACCCACGTATACGATACTGTCCCAACACAACTTACTTGGCTCGGTTCGAAAAATTTAGGACCCCACGCACGAGAAGAAGCGCTCTACCACTGAGCCACCGCGGCCAATGATTAAAGCAAGTGAACGATAATAGAAGAATTGTAGGAATTAAAGTGGCAAGAAGCGGGAGTACCCTGAGAGAACCTACGGGTACAATCTTGTCCACCGCAAACTTACTTGGCAGGTCGAAACAATAAGGACACCACTCACCAGAGTAAGCGGTCTACCACTAAGCCACCGCGCCCCACAACAAGAACAAGAAAATTTGAAGTTACTAGGAAACATTTTTAGAAGCAATCTCTTTCAATGGTGCAGATCACTGCCCGATGATCGTCTTTTAAGAACTCCATGAGCAGTAAAGACTGATACGTCCCTCTCCTATTATGTATTTTTAAAACCATATACGTTATCCGGATATTATCCTTTATTCGTCATCCGGATGTAATCAGTTATCCGAATGTTATATTAACAAGATATTATCCGCTATATTAATTTTATAATTTATCCGGATAAATCCATTATCCGAATATTATCCGACATTCAGATATCCGTTTCCGTTATCCGGATATCATCCGTTATCCGGTTCTTATCCGTCATCCGTTATCCGGATATTATCTGTCATCCGTCATCTGTTTTGTTATCCGTCAACCGGATATTGCAAATCCGGATAAGTTTCTATCCGATATCAGAATAAAAAATTATCCAGATGTGGCCATCCCTAATCAGCATCGTCAGAGGCATATAGGAACTAAATTTCTTCAAAACTGCTCCACACGAGCAGGGGCGGTTGCACGGGCGATCATGTCGATTGCCCCCAGAAAGGGAATCTTTCTTATTTTATATATAAATAAAACCCATTCCAGAGTTTGGAACTCTTAAAAGTAACTCTAATTAGGAGTATTGTGAACCACCGAGCCCCAGAAGTCCATCGTAGATCCGCCTCTCGACAAGAGAATGGGAAACACTTATTATTCACATTCAGTTTGCACATCTCAACAAATAAACAATATTTTCGTTCACTTCCATCTACTACTGCATTCGACTGAACTGTAACGACTTTTTATGTTTAAAAATTATTATTCATTTTTCAATAATTGTAAATGTTTATAAGTTTAGTAATTTACCATGTATAGAGTCAACTAGAAGTGTTTTTGTAACGTAGAAACAACAACATGAACTGTGAAATATCTTCTCACAAACTGTCGAGAGTTGAGAGTCGATAATCTTTACTTTTTCTTTTACCGATTACCTCGAAACCGCGGTAGCCAGAATTAGCCCAGGATAGGGGACTTATATTAAGAAAATGAAAATCTCAGGAAAATGCAGAAGTCTTTTAGTCTGAGAGAAAAAAGGAATGAAATCTCTAATTTCTAGTTCTGTTAGTCTTGTAGCTCTTAGTCCGTACAAAAGAAATGATACAAATATGGCCAATGAATTATGACTATTTTGTAGAACATTCTACTTTAATAGTACAGGAAATTCATCTTCCGGCTTGCTTGGATGTGAAAAGTTATAGAGTGTATTGGTATACTACGTAAAGTATGTGTACTGTCGCTGATTTGTGATAACAATCAGAAACAGAAGTAAAAGGTAAATTACAGTAATAGTTTTCTGTTAATTTTTGTATTCAAGGGGAGGCGGAAATCTACTTTTATCTTAACATTTATTTTTCTTAAAATTTCTATTCGTGTTCACACCCTTCCCCCTCAACATTGAATACGGAAATGGAGAACTTATTTAGAATTTGATTGTTGATTCCAGTATATTTCAAGCATTACTTCTCGGACCTGGGCCTGTGATATGTCGATACATCGCTATCGTCGATATCTTTATTATCATATATTAACATTCGATATCGCGAATATATGGACATGAATATATCATTCTAAATTTTCGATATCGATATTCGGGGGGCTGCGAGGTATAAGGCACCCTTAAGACTTGCGATGAATGAAGAAATTAAACTTACTTTTTACAATATTGTTTTCTAATCATAACCCTAATAGCATGTTGGTTTGCAGCAAGTCTTTCACTATATTTGATTTTAACTTGCTAGACTTTCCGTGCACTGAACACCTGCTGCAGGCGTTTTGAAAGAGTTACCCGCAAATGTCGTAATTTGATTTTCACTTCCTAGATTTTACTTGCCTCGAAGGCTTGCTGCAACTTTGTAGCAAGTGTGTCAGTTCTAGTTTCTACCAACAGGTGGCACAAAAGTCTAATCGTAGAAATCTTGCCAGGCCGACATTTGTAGTAGGTGTGAAGTGTGTGAAGCATTAAAACAAGTGGATAATTAAGATAATTACGTAAGTATCCAGTATGTGGAGATAATTTATATTTTAAACGTGTATTATTTGACAAAGTTGATAGGAAAAATATACTGTGTGATTGGTCGTATACAGTCAATGCCGCTTCTAAAAGGCATGCAATGCAATGCAAGTATATACCTGCAGAAGACTTACTACACTCACTTGCTGAACACCTGCTGTAGACTTGCAATGCAAGTATATATTTGCACAAGGCTTACTACAAACTTGCTGTAGACTTGCAGTGCAAGTGTCATCCTTGCAGAGACTTGCGTCAAACCTGCATTAACTTCATGTCGACTTGCTGTGCATTTGCACTGCAAGTATAATCTTGCAGTAGGCTTGCTGTGCAAGTAAACCCCTTGCAGAAACTTGCTTTGCAAACTTACCATACACTTTCACTACAGGCGTGCTGCAAGTTCGAAGAGCGTCAACTAGGAAGTTTGCATTAAACTTGCATCAAACTTGCAGACTTGCATCACAAATCTGCTACAAGTTTGCCAGACTTGAATTGCAAATCTGCTGCAAGTTTGTTGCAAGTCATTTTTGCTATCTGGGAATATCTTTATTACCACAAATTGCAATGTAAATACATCCTCTTGCAAATTTGCAATATTATATGGTATAATTTCTTAGGCGCCAGAACTTTTCTGTTCCTTGAAAAAAGAAACAAAAAGTCACGTGCAAAAGCAAGTGCTTCGAACTTTGAACTAGAATTTACCATATGAAAGCTTTTTATTTCTCTCTCTTGGAGATTTCCACCCCTTTTGGTTTTTGGGACCGCTCATTGACAAAACGTCCACACATGATCTCTATATGCATTCATGCTCTTAGACAGTCAGAGATTTTGAAAAGGAAATGACTTTTTAATAATAATAATAATAATAATAATAATAATAATAATAATAATACTTTTATTATTATTATAACAATGGGAATTACAACTAGGGTCCCATTTCTTTATCTTGCATGGGAGGGCCGCAAGTCTGCTACGCCACTGGTGTCCCCTATTCTGTGTTTGTCTCCTTTTCGTTTCGTTTAGCTATTTGTTTTTGTGCTGTTAGTCTTTTATATGAAAACTTTATATTATATAACTTTTTCTATTTATCAGTTTCTTTTTTGGGTGGGGAGGGGGAAAGAGAGGAATGCTTTCTTCTTATATCTGTTTCTTACCATTCATCTTGTTTGAACTGGTTACGTTAGTCATTTTGTAACTTTTGATGTCAACCAACTCCGTCACGATAATAAAATTTTCATTCTTAACAATTTGTGTTGTTCTGTTATTTGCAGTTTGCCACACTGATATATTTGTGACAAAATTGAGGTTTAGTCCAACGCCTTTCGAATTTGCAACCAATTCAACCGCGGAGCTTTTTGGGTAGCCTGCTATTGCAGGAAAAGGAGAATTGCAGGTGGTAATGCACTTTTGGAGTCGTGTATACATTTAAAACAATAATTTTTAATTAGCGCCCTCTAATACTACCCTAGCAAGAAAAAGTAAAAGTGAACATGCAATATTGATACTAACAAACATTTCGACGAATTTTGAAATGTATAAATAAAATAAATAGTTTTCATAATATTTTGGAAAGATATATGCCATGTTATTATATAGGGAAATCCCAACGCATTCCAAGTGTTGGACACAGCCTTAAGGCGTGTTGAAACTTGGTTAAGATCTACCTTGTCTGAAGAACGAGTAACAGGATTATGCATAATAATTCTCCATCGAGAATCTGTACAAAAGAACAAAACAGAATCTATATATGCTGTTTTGGATGCCTTCGGAAAAGAGCCAAAACGTGTACAACTTTTGTTCAAAAAGTAAAGCGTATAAAATATTGTTTGGTTAATATTCGTGTGCTATGTGAATTTTGTTTTAATATTTATTAGAGTAATCTAGATAAACGCAAATGTAGTGTTTTTATTTAACCACGTGACTTTGAAAAGAGTCATTATCAAACAAACTTCCCAGATATGCAAAATTTTTTTGCATTAGTAGTACTTCATTAACTATGATTCGTATAATGAATAATAAAGGATAGAAAATCGTACTTCAAATCAAACTTAGTAAACAATTTAGTTGTGTGAGTGAAATCTGAAATGGTTTAATTACCAGAAATATGAGGACGTTGGCAGACTGAAAGTGATCTTTATTGTGATAATCCTGAATGTGGTCTCTTCTGCTATTGGTAAGTAGTATATACTTTTTTATTTAAATTTTCTCTTCAGCGTTGATAAAATTCATGTCGCTCATATATGAATAAAACTCGAAGTGCCTATGTCATATTGACTTGTTAAATAACAAGAGAAAGAAAGAAACATTTTCAAAAAGGACTCTGGGAAAGATTGTGCTACAAAACTTTTGAAGTAGGCCGTACAATCTTGGTGTACAATGTATATAACTTAATTTTATTAAATCCATTTTGTCATCTAATTTCATTTCGTGTTTGTTGTCATTCGTAGTTTTACAATAATAATATAATCATCGAAATAAATAATATTTTCATCTTTTGTAGTAACAGAAAAGGGAAAATGCTACTAAAAGGAAGCAGGGGTGTCATTTTAGATCATTTCAGATTTGCTTGCGGGAGGGGAAGGAACCCACCGTTATAAGATTTTCACGGGTTTTACTAGTATATTAGTAGACAGTTGAGTAAAGTATATTGTTTCTTAAAGTCAGGGAAAGGAAATTGACCTCTGCTCCCTAAACGACGCCACTGAAAGGAGGTCGTGACTTCTTTTTCGAAAATACGGGAGCGCATTAAATGGTTAAATATCTTTCTCAATCTTCCAGACCACAATTACTTCGATTTTTATCTTTCTAATAATAATAATAATAATAATAATAATAATAATAATAATAATAATAATAATAATAATAATAATAATAATAATAGTAATGATGATAATAATAATCTCCTGAAATGTATGCAACATATTAATTGTTATAGGCTTGGAGTTTGAGCAATTTGAATTCCAACAAGACAAAAATGATAGCAAGCTACTCTTTTTGACCCCCCTGCGAAATTTTCTTCATACGCCTCTGCCGGAGACATGTGAGTGCTACTGTCTGAAAGGCAGTTCTATTCTGAAGAGAAGGATGTGTGAACCATGATCCTAGAGTAATTAGAGAACTCCCAGTCACGACTTTCCTTCAGTTTTAGTTAAAATAGAGAAAGACTGAAAAGAGATATAGGGAAGTCAAGGGGGAGGTAAAGAAAGCAGAGGAAGAAGAAGAATAGAAGAAACAAATATGGTAGGGTTATGAAGATCTTCTAATGGAAATACATTTTGTCGGATATAGTAAAGAGAAGAAGGAAATGTTACGGGAAATGTGTATTGAATGGTCTATTGTGAAGATAAAACAGAGAGAGGAAGAAATAAGGGATAATCATCGAAATATGGTAAAGACATTTAAATAGGCGCAAGAGGTTCCTTATATTCCCATTCTATTACTTGAGAACCGAGTTTGAATTGTTTCTTGTAAGACACATGTTCACCCATACAACTCTGACCTGGATTCAGGTAAATACACAAGTCGGAGTTACCTAGACCCAGACGAGATGATGAGAAATATCAAGTTGTTTGTCCTATTCGTTGTTTCTGGTTCGTGCTCGTGCTCGTGCTGGCCCACCGGGATACCGAGAAATTCCCGGTGCGCCCTCCGAAACATCACATTATAAATAAAGGTAAAAGTTTTTCTTTCTATAATAAATTCTTACAGTTGTTATTGGTAAAGAACCCTGATAAGTACAGTGGGCTCTTTACATAAGGCGCCCTTGCGAAAGCACATCAAAGATAAACGGTTTTATTTATTCTTCTGTATGGCACAATTCTGTGCAATGAATACATACTGTTACTATTGGTAAAGAAACCTTTAAGGGTACAGTGCGCCCTCCACGTAATGCGCCTTTGCGAAACCACATCAAAGATAAACTTATTTACTCTTCTGTATAGCACAGTTCTGTACAATAAATACATGCTGTTACTGTTGGTAAGGAACCCGTTAAGGGCACAAGTGTGCCCTGCGAAACATCTCATTATAGATTAGTTTAAGTTGTTCTTCTGTATACCAGCTCTGTATAGTAAATTCATATAGTGGCTGTTGGTAAAGAACCTGTGAAGAGTACAGTGCGCCCTTCTAAAAGGCGGCCTGTGAAATAACACATTATAAATAGCTTATATTTTTTAAATTCTTCTGTATATCAGATTTTATTATACATTCATACAATTGCTATTAGCAGAGAACAGGTAAAGAGTACAATCACTTTTCTAAAAGTACGTTTAAAGCCTGTAAAGCAATTAACATGAAGGTCTATTTGGTAACATAATATAGTTGTTCGTGCTACTACTCATTTATTGTAAAAAAAAAAATAAATAAATAAATAAAAAATAAAAAAACTTTCAGAAGCTAAGCGCAATCGATATAGCGCAGTTTAAACAATTCAAGTTTTTTAAGTTCTTTATTTACAAATTTGATAGTTCCTGTGTGTTTTAGAGCAGTTTTCTTATAATCAGTGCCTATTGTGTTTCTAAAATATAGCAACATTGATTTATTGGTACACCTTGTCTCAAAAAGGTTGAGCGCATTCTTTATTGGTGTTTTGAGGCAAAAATTTTCTAAGTCCAGCTTCGGGTATCTTCGGGAAAAAGTAAGCCAGGTTCGAACCTCCAAGCCAGCCTTTGCAATCGGGAAAAAGTTTGCAGATTTGTTTTTCTTCTTTTAAATATAATAAGACTTGTTACCAAGTGTTTAAAAAAGCAACATTGATTGAAATACTTAATGATACAATATTTCGAAACTTTTTTTTTTTTAATGTCAGCACATGCTTGTTTGTCATTTAGCTCTCCATACGTAATGGAACATTTAAATACGTTAAAGAATCTTTCCATATGTAAAAGAATGCTCAAAGTTAAGAAATAGAACATAATTATCGCCTGAGTACTAAAATAAAAGTCAAAGTAGAACAGAAACAGCGTTTGTAATGGATATGAATGTCATAATTATCTTGAGATCCGTTATACATCGCTAGAAGCATAATTCTAGAAGTCCTTGTGCTAGCTCATTGGTAAGCTGTCGGATTTCAAATCATAAGGTTGAGAGTTCGAATCCCGTTTAGGTTGATCTTTTTTTTAAAATTATATTTTCCGCAATGCATGAAAAATTATATAAAATAATTACATTAGAATACATAAGTTGTGTATATATAACATAATCATTGCAGAACATAGTAATTATTATGTTTAAAATATAACATCTGAGATAATTTTCACAGTAGGTCGGTATTATATATGAGGATGTAAATACAACTTAAGAAACTTGTTCAATAGCAATAAATAAGTTATGTAGTGTATTTATTTGCATCTATTTGTCATACAGATGTAACTTATCAATATTCTCATTACAGCATGTCATTTACATTCGTGAAATACAATATATTCCTACGGATATAGAAAGTGTATAAACAGAGTATCCAAAGTCGTATCCTGCTTCAAGACACATAACTTTTCCCGATCCCCTTAACGTCACGGGAAGAAACACAAACTCTCTTTAGAACGGAATGTCGTTACTTAGAGTCTCATTCGAATACGTTGAATATGCTTTTGTGTATTCATCTCTCTCTCTCTCTCTCTCTCTCTCTTTCGCTTTGTTTATGTATGTGTGTGTGTGTGTGTTGCGGAATATCCCAAGTTGAATACAACATTTGCCAAGTATATGAGCATCATTGTCATCGAATACCAGAAATTGAAAGTCGTGTTTCTTCAGGTTGGGTTTGCGTGTTCATGTTAGCTCACTGGTAGAGTACGGACTTGACAATAAAGAGGTCTTGAGTTCAAAGCCTACAGCTAGTAATCATTCTTTTGTTAGTAGGATTGCACAGAAATCGGATACAAGGAGTGGTTTATTTCTAGAAATATTTTCAGAAGCGTTTAGGTAGCCCTGAAAAGGGCTGTTTTCGGGAGTTAAGGCGGGGACATTAATATTGTGTCCAAGACCCTTCTGAATTTATTACACGCTCCATTCTTCTGGGCATGGAATCTATTACATGGGTGACAAATCTATCTCCTTCCCCTACCTCCAGCCATGCTTCGGAAACAAGATGCCACAGGTCATCCTGAGTTCTTGGTGGATCTGCCTCAGGCCAACTTTCCCTTAGAGTACGCTTCACTTCTGCCCACATATTTTCCATGAGATTGAGGTCTGCTCCACGAGCGGCCAGTCGATTAAATCAATCTCAGGATGCCCTGCGAACCATTCCTGAATCACACGGGAAGTATGTATTGGCGACTGGTATTGCTGGAACTGAATTACACCATCAGGCTGAAATACTCGTACAGATAGCACCATGATATTACTGATAATGTCTAAGTACTGAGCATTGTCCAGATGTCCTTCAATTCTATGAAGCTGTCCTGCTCCGCGACTGGAAATCCAACCCCAACATAAAATAGATACATGGCCACTGCGATTGCAAGCAGCCACATATCCATGGTCATATCGGGTGACTCTCGGACGATACACAAAACGGCGTCCCTCCTTTGATGTTGTGAATATGGATTCATCTGAGAAAACTACGTTTTCCCAATTGAGACCCACATTCGCCTGTGCAAACGCGAGACGGTAAATTTTGTGGTCGTCTGAGAGTTTTTCCTTCACGGCAGCAACACGGCCACGTAACCTAGCATGACGAAGCCTTCGCAGAGCTGTATGCTTTCTACCAGGAAAGAGAGAAACTTCCCTTAGCTGTCTAGACGTCCTTAGTGGGTCCAACCGGGCTTCGTTTACTAATCTCGCATCTTGGGCTTCGGTTGACACATGCGGACGACCAGGAGATCGTAAATTATCAGTCTGACCTGTAGCACCATATTTCCGAATCCATCGCCTTCCTGTAGAGGCCGGGTCACCTACTCGCCTGCTAGCTGCAGTTGCAGAATAACCTTCCAACTCCCATAAAGTAATTACTGCTGTACGTCTATCCATAGTTACCAATGTTCTGAGCTGTGAGAAGGAAGCAATAGGTAAAAGCTAGTACCTGACGTGTGATTGGTTACTTGCACGACACGCCTATTGTGGGGAACAGCGTTGCCAGATCTAGCATAATGATGCTAGATCTAGCATAATTTGCATGTCTAGCATCTTGCTTTTAGCATCCTGCCCAAATCTAGCACAATTTCAGCAAGTTTATCAGAAAGCCGTAAAACCTGGAGATGAGAAAGAAGTTGGTCGTGGGAAGAAAAAGAACGGCAGAAATGTATCCTCTTCCATTGATTCATACAGTCGGTAAACCATACAGGCAGTCTTATTTTCCGAAGTAAGTTCGAAACGTCTTTGGGATTTTTTGTGGCTCCACCCAGGGTTTTCTAATCCTTTAACTCCGAGGCATGGGCGGAGCCATGGGGGCCATTCTCCCCCCAACTTTTTGACAACTTCGCCATCTTTATTTCTGACTTCATGATCATATTTATTCCTGAAATGACAGCTCCGAGACCGACCAAAAATCTGCCGCCCCCCCCTAGCAGACGATTCCCAACTCCCCGTATGCTGCGAAGTAATTTTCTTTCAAAATATGTAAACAAAAACTTTGCATTCATTTATACGATATATACGCCATTGAGTCTGGCAACGACTGCATTAATTTAGCTGAGTTAAAATTTTGGTGCGTGAAGTATTGCATTCTTGCTCTCTGTGTATTTTAAGTTACGTTATCGTATCTCAACTTCGTTTTTTTAAACTCCTGAATTAGTAATTATGAGGATCTACCATAATTTGACCGAATCTAGCATAAGTTCGATCAGGTTTTGGAATAATTCCGAGCTGTGAGTCTGGCAACGCTGGTGGGGAACGACTTGGTCAACGACTCGCGAAAGAAATCTGAAAATGGTGTGCCGTAATAATAATATCAAAAACAGTTTTTATAAAGGAATATTAATACATACGAAAAGCTGTTTAAAGAATGAATTGTTATACTGACTTTACACGTATAAAAACATATACCAAACAGATTGAGCGATATGATGATAGCTGTTTTGAGACAAACTCTTTCGAAGTCCAACTTCGGGTATCTTCGGAAAACAGTAAACTAAAGCTGCTGGTTCGAACCTCCAAAGCCAACCTTAGTAATCGGGAAACGATGTACAGATATGTTTTTCCTTCTGTTAAATATAATAAGACATGTTGAAATGGTATTAAGTGTAGAAAAAAGTAACATTGAAATACTTAATGATACAATATTTCGAGACTATGTATTCACACTCTCGTTTCGTCATTGTGATTTCCATACGGAAAAGAGCATTTACGTATGAGCTCAGTTATATTTCAGAAGCAGCTTCCGAAAAGCGGTCATGTTAGCTCAGTGGTACACCACCGAGCGTTTAAATCGTGAGTTCGATACCCGTTCAGGTGAAATTCTTTTATGATATTCTACTTTCCTCAATGCATGAAAATTATGTAAAATAGTTACATTACAATTCATCAGTTGTATATATCAGTTGAATATATATATTCATATCATCAGTTGTATATATCAATTGAATATATATATTCATATCATTTCACGACATAAGTAATTCTTATCTTTAAAATATAACATCTGAGGTATTGACAGAACGTCGGTGTGTTATGTGTGAATATTGAATACAAATTTAAAAAATCGTGTAATAGCAATAAATAAGTTATGTAATGTATTTATTTGCAGCTACTTTCATCACAGATAACTTCTCAATATTCGCATTACAGCATTTAGGTAGAGCATATCGAAAATCGGATCGTGGTCCAAGACAAAAAACTAGCTAGCCCCAAACTGTCACGTAAGAAATTCGCGAATCGCAAAAGTAAAGTGAAGAGATTGAGAGCGGTAATTCCTTAATCGCTCTCTCTCAACTCTCTCTTATCTGCATTTATACACATAAAAGTGTATGTATGTATGTTCCAACATAACTCATGTATGCCTAGGGCAGGGTTTCTCAACCTGGGAGTCGCGGCCCCTAGGGGATCGCGAAGATAGGCGGAAGAGATAAATATAGTTAGAATCTAATACCAGAAATTATTTTTAAATATTATTTTTAATTTTGTTCTGGTAGGCATACTTTTGTTTTTTATACACACTGTAAAGAACAATAAAAAATAAGTCTACTGAACATTTTCAAAGGGTGTAGAATTCGTGTTACTATTCGGTTCAAAGTCTTGTCGTCGCGAATTCTGTCGCGAAATTTGAAGCTTAAAATATACAAAACGATAATCATGCCTGTTGTTCTGTATGGTTGCGAAACATGGTCGCTTACTTTGAGGGAAGAACATAGACTGAAAGTATTTGAGAACAAGATCCTTAGACGAATATTCGGACCCAAGAGGAACGGGAATGGGGAATGGCGGAAACTTCATAACGAGGAACTACATAATTTATACGGTTTACCCAACATTGTTAGGGTCGTCAAGTCTAGAAGGCTTAGGTGGACAGGTCATGTAGCTAGAATGGAAGAAAGTAGAAACGCTTTCAAAATCTTGACTGGAAGACCAATCGGAAAACGACCATTAGGAAGACCTAGGCGCAGATGGGAGGACAATATTAGATGGACTTCGCTGAGATACGAATACAAAGTAGAAACTGGATCCAATTGGCTAAGGATAGAAGTCAGTGTAGAGCTTTTGTGAACGCTGCATTGAACCTCCGGGTTCCATAGGCCATAGAGTTAGTTAGTTAGTAGAGTTGTTTAAAAATGAATTTAAATCAAAGAGGTATGATATAAAACTAATGAGAACTGTATATAGAAATACTAGAAAAATACACATGCAACAAAACCTGCACATTGAAATACAATTAAAATTAAAACCTAATGAGACACCTAAGCATGGTGTAATTTCACTAGTTCAGCAATGTCCGGTTCAATCTTCATGACGAACATTATCAAGCCACTTTCAACTGATAAGCGATTTCTTATCTTTGTTTTAATGTTTACCATAAAAAACACACTTTCGCACAAGTACGATATAGCAAATGGAATTATTACTTTTAAAGCAGCAATCCCCAGACCAGGATATTCTTCTCTCCTCATCAGGCAGAACTTGTCCAAGTCTTCGTTACAAAAAACCAGTTGCAAAGACTTGTCGCATGATCATTCTATTATTTGGTCAAGAAGTTGTGGGCTTAGATCGGATACGTTAATGGCCTCTTCAATGAAGGAGTTTAACATCCATCTTGAACCAGCACCTTCGTCGTTGGGAATATTGATATTACAGTTACTGTATCCACTGTCAGTGCCGGGCGCCGAAAAAAGGGGCCACACATTTCGGAGGAAGTGTGTTACTCATGTTAGGAAAGTGCATGTGTACATGGGTAAAATAGAAGGAAAAAACTAATAAAATGTGCTCAAAATTAAGGAAAGGTAGGGTTTATTTTGAAAATGTTATTGAGCTTCGTGCCAACCATGGTGGCGCTTCGTAGCTAGTCTGTCGACGTCACTCATATATACGGTGACATCGTACTATACTCTCGCCCCGGGCGCTGATTTTCCATGGCACTGTTCACTATAAACAAAAAAATGGATTCTACTATTATAGAAATAGGCATGTTAAAAATCCCACACAAGCTTATTATAAAACAAATTATAAAAGGGTCGCTGGCAAGAGCGTGTGATAAAAGGGGATCGTGATAGGAATTAGATTGAGAACCACTGGCCTAGAGTAATTTTAACCACATTTCTTATAGTTTCGAAAAGAGTGTTGTCGGGTTACCTATGGTGAATGGGAGGGGGATACATATAAAAGATTGGTAGAAAATGATCGATATTAGATTCATAGTTTTCGGGGTCGCTTAGATAAATAGTGAGACTTTCAATTTCGCTTAACTCCGATTAAGCTCTCATTAGTAGGGATGGGCACGAACGACTTTTCTTTGAAACTCGACTCGACTCGAAACAGACATCTTTGAGGTCTACTCTTGGACTCGGCGCGAAAAATATCTTCCAACTCGACTCGGATTAGAGTCAAGTCGAACCAAAACGAGCAAAATCCTGTGTGTAGTCCTACCTGGACAATACATAGACAATAATTATTCTATCATCAATTATACTACTATTACTACAAATAATAATAATAATAATAATAATAATAATAATAATAATAATAATAATAATAATAATAATAATAATAACAATAATGATAACAATAATGATAATAATAATAATAATAATAATAATTATTATTATTATTATTATTATTATTATTATTATTATTATTATTATTATTATTATTATTATTATTATTATTATTATTATTATTATTATTATTATGACAACACCGTGTACAAACATGAACAATAGATGGTTACTAAAGGTATACTAAAAGCTAGTTGACTGCCGACGTCGGTAGTCATGAACTCTACAAGGCAAAGACATCGTTCATCACTCTAAGCTGTAAGCGTCGGTGGACTACAGATGGTCAACTATTGACCTCTCGCCAGAAATTGGTGGCCCCGCAGCGACGATCCGTGGTGGCCCAAGTTTCATTTTGAAAACTTTACTACCAGCAGCAGAGACGCGATGAAACGCCAACGAACCACAAAATTACTCTCCCAAAATATGTCAAAATGCCTATATGTGTGATTTGTTTATATTTAGGTGAATCAAAAAACACAAAACAAATACCCGGGGTGGACGCAAACTATCAATATTACGATTACTAGGCACGTGTTCTTCTGACTTCCCCACGGAAACGATCATAAAAAGCTTGGTTGTTGAAGGATAAATCATTGACGTCTTAATTTAGCCAATCAGACAAACCCCTACATCTCGAGTTCTAGAAGGTGATACCGTGAACCGTTTCAGATTTATTGCTTCCTGGTGGAGTACTATCCATGAGCAAAATTTGAGCATAATAGCCGACATGCATCTTCGGTGCCTCTTATCTTTAGTACAATTTTAACCAGAGATGGTGTGGGTCAATGAAAATTTGATCCACGACCCACCATGACCCACTATCACCCACCACCCAAATGCCCCATTGGCCCACTCTGATCTATCAACCATCGTGATCCACTCTGGCCCACCACCAACTATGAACCACTCTGAACCATTGTGACCAACTCCGACCCACCAAAACCCATCGACATCAACTCTGACCGATGGCCCACGTCCTCCTCTCCATTGGCTAAAGAGGTTACACTTGTAATAAAACAAGACTGTGAAATTATCACTTATCGGAGTTTGAATTTCTACCGTTAATGGCTCAAGCACCTCTCTGTTACAATACTGGTGGGTCTGACCTTTACGATATATAATGGCAAAGTGTTTCTCATCTTCCAAATTAAAATGAATTTAAATTTATCATATATAATTATTTCTTTGTTGCCTTACAGACACATTTCAGTAGAAAATAGGGTGAAATTTGAAAGTTTCAAATCAAGGAAAAGTAGACCAACGTAAAAAAAACAGAGAGAGAGAGAGAGAGAGAGAGAGAGAGAAACTAATTTTCTATATAATTAAGCATGCCGTACTAATTGAAAATGCCCATGTAATTAAGTTTAGAATACAAATTTTATGGCCATTTTTCTCTAACTTTATGGCTTGATTGCCTTATGCTCGGAACGCTCCATATATTAAACACCAGCTTCAGCAATTATAAATAGAAAGCAGTGGGTATAAAATTCAAAAAGAACTTTAATTTGCATTACTCAATCTGTTTCTCAACTAATATCAATCGTTTTCGATTATTTTTACAAATCAACCCACTACCAATTTCCAATATATAGAAAATGCACCCCCGTCCCCCCGCTCATAAAAGATAATTTTAAAAAATGCCAGGACATATTCTCTTTATTTTTAATAAAGAGTTATATGCTGAATTTCAGCTCTCAGTTGAACGGCTTGTGAGATACTCAATTTTTCGCTCATGTGGTTCGGATTCCACGTTAATCAGTAGGTCCACGTCTCATATAGCCTCGTTGCTGAAAGGGACGCTAAACTCAACTCAACTCAACTCAATTTTTCGCAAAAATTCGGACTTCTACTCCCCCTAAGGATATGTATTATAATGAAAGTGACACGCGTATGATAACTTCCCAGTTGGGATTGGAGCCTGATTATATACCAAACGTCAATTTATTTGACTTTGCAATTTGACCGTGATGATTACGCAGACATAGTTACTTTCAATTTTTTATGATACATATCCTTATTTCATATGTTACAGATGATTCAAAAATACTTTTTCAAGCAGTTAGCTCCTCTAGAATCTCACAGGCTGCATTCCAAAATCCAACTCCTACTATCCTATGACAATCCAAAAGTGACTGAACTGTTTTTATTAGGAGCAAATGACAAAAGAAAAATGGAGATCTTGAAAGTAAAATGTAGAAAAGCTCGGTGCCCCCAATAACTACATATTTCTCCGCCCCTTCATCCCGAACTTAAAAATAAAACTTAATTCGAATATGGTTAATTAGTGAATTTATTACAGTTAAATTCCACTCACTACATGCTACAGCTACAACTATGTAACAAAAAATAACAACTGTGAAACATGTTCTGAATTACTATTAGATTTCTTACGCTATTATTAAACATATTAGAATAGTAAAAGAGGATTGTTCGTGAAATAGTATATTTTCTCTTGATTTATAACTTTTTCATACGGAAAAAAATAAAATATTATTCAAGTTTTAAACTTTGCACTCTGCAAATATGTTGCCCTCTAGGCAATGGGACTAATGTGAAATGTGGACTATTGTGGACTAATGGGAAATGCTGCACTGTTAGCGGCGCTGAAAACTTACGATTCGATTCTAATATCGAATGATTTCGATATCTTTATGTCGCTACGTAACCACCCTGGGTGCTAATGGGAGCTTAGTTGGACTTGAATTGAAAGTAGAAACATTCACCTAAGCGACCACGAAACTATGGATTCGATACTAATATCGACCCGTTTCTAGCATTTTTTATATGTATCCCGACAGTACTCTTTTTCCAGACTGTAAGAAATATAGTTAAAATTGCTCTAGATATATCAGAATTATGTTGAAATACACACATAAATCCACTTTTATATTCTGTATAAATAGAGAGTGAGCGAGCGAGCGAGCGAGAGAGAGCGACTGAAGGCATCACCATTTCCACATTGCAAAAGCATATATCAGGAATTGAATTGAAAATCTATGTAAAGACTTTCTGCTGTGGCATGCTTCATAAGGACAATTCCAGTCTACTCACGTGACCTTTGGGGTTCATGAATTTTTTTGTGAGCGTTCCGACTTTGGATTCTCTGTTTATACCTTCTGTTTATGCATCGAATAACTTTTCAAGAACATAAATGACATTCTGTATTATGAATGTTGAGAATTACCCTCTATATGACAAATAGCTGCAAATAAATACACTACATGATTTATTTATTGCTATTGAACGAGTTTCTTAAGTTGTATTTACATCCTCATATATAATACCGACCTACTGTGAAAATTATCTCAGATGTTATATTTTAAACATAATAATTACTATGTTCTGCAATGATTATGTTATATATACACAACTTATGTATTCTAATGTAATTATTTTATATAATTTTTCATGCATTGCGGAAAATATAATTTAAAAAAAAGGATCAACCTAAACGGGATTCGAACTCTCAACCTTATGATTTGAAAACCGACAGCTTACCAATGAGCTAGCACAAGGACTTCTAGAATTATGCTTCTAGCGATGTATAACGGATCTCAAGATAATTATGACATTCATATCCATTACAAACGCTGTTTCTGTTCTACTTTGACTTTTATTTTAGTACTCAGGCGATAATTATGTTCTATTTCTTAACTTTGAGCAATCTTTTACATATGGAAAGATTCTTTAATGTATTTAAATGTTCCATTACGTATGGAGAGCTAAATGGCAAACAAGCATGTGCTGACATTAAAAAAAAAAAAAAAAGGTTTCGAAATATTGTATCATTAAGTATTTCAATCAATGTTGCTTTTTTAAACACTTGGTAACAAGTTTTATTATATTTAAAAGAAGAAAAACACATCTGCAAACTTTTTCCCGATTGCAAAGGCTGGCTTGGAGGTTCGAACCTGGCTTACTTTTTCCCGAAGATACCCGAAGCTGGACTTAGAAAATTATTGCCTCAAAACACCAGTAAAGAATGCGCTCAACCTTTTTGAGACAAGGTGTACATATTTAGCTTCATTTTGTTTCACAAAAAACGTGCTTCTCTAGTAAAGACGTTTTCACAGTTAGCTATTTACGTTGCTAAACAAATTTGGTGGTTTTAATACATAAAACGGCGCCGTTACAACAGGGTGTAACTTAATTAACATTAAAAACGTCGGGAGATGATTTCGGACAGAGATAAAACGAAAATATACATCAACTTGGGTGTAAAAATGCCTCCTTTCGGCGCCTTGATCACACGAAAATTTGTCGGAAAAATGAAAAAAACACCTATAACCTTAAAATCAACTATAACTCAAGAAGAAAAACGTCAGATCGTGGTCGGGTAAAACAGAATGTTCCTTGTTTTTAGGTGTAGATTCCATTACTGTAGAATCGGATATAGTGCAGGCTATTGTTACTCCCAAAGAAACTGGAGTATCTCTTCCAGTATTTTATCAAACATTGAATGAGGGAAATGAACAACAATCAAGTACAAAATTTCAACAATCAAAAATAATAGTACGTCGCTCGTCGTTCAAATCAGAAAAACATTTAGAATTCGAAAGAAAGAGAGATACATATGTGTGATTGATCTATTTTGTCTCAGTACAGAATGAACTCTCTGAAGAAGAATTTAAATGAAACGAAGTCTTTAATGTATCACAGTTATATCTTCTAGGTTAATGGTGACGAATGATAGATGAACGGCTTCCTGTCCAAGTTAATAGTATGTGAAAATGGAAAAAATAACTTTGATCCAGATTAGGTTTAAAACGAGTGTGCATAGGACAGTCAGGTGGCATGCAAAGAAACATCACATGTACGTAGTATCACATGTGAATACATATTGGGCAAAAGTAAGCTGCGTTAAAGGGTTTCCTCCTTGTAATATGTAATTCCCTGGAATATGATTCTTCTGTACACAGAAGCAACAAAAATCGACGAAACACGAGATGTTGTACACGTTACATAACGATACAAAGAAATGCGCTGGGGCAGTATACTTGATTTATTCGTTAGGTGA